>NC_043700.1:183929722-184021447 GCF_006229205.1 Suricata suricatta | reverse complement strand
GGAGGGAGAGAGAGTTGGGGAGAGAGAGGGATGCAGAACTTGAGAGACTATTGAAAGCTGAGAATGAACTGAGGGTTGGGGGGGAGGGGGGAGGGGGGAAGACAGGTGGTGGTGATGGTGGTGGGCACTTGAGGGGAAGAGCACTGGGTGTTGTATGGAAAACAATTTGACAATAAAATATTATGGAAAAAAAAAAAAGTATATCCCAGACCTAATTTGCCCCTGCATACCTCAGTATGCATTGTTTAAAAATATGAGTGTATTCTTAATATATATCAATGCCATTTTCACACATAAAAATTCTGTTACATAGTATACATATTAAATACATATTCAAATTTCAAAAAAAAAAAATAAATAAACCAGGGGGTAGAGACTTTCTACCATAGGCCAGGAGGAAGACGCAGTCAATAGCAGAAATTTAGAGTCAGAAATACCAGGGTTCAAATCACAGCTGTGTCATAGCGTGTGTGCTCATGACCAACTGACTAATGACTGGGCCTCAGCTTCCTCACCTGTCAAATGGGAACTCTGTATTAAGCAAAAGGTTAGGTGTTCAGGATTACCTGAGGACTTGATTGGATCTCTACGGGGTCTGGAGGACGCATATAACCAGAGGACCACATTCTAGGTATTCTCTGGACATCACATGAACACACTTTTGCTTGTCTTCTCCAGAGAGCCCAAAGAGGTTAAACTTGGACCTATCCAAGGTGGTTGAGTAGCCAAAGCTCCCAAAGGCTCATGTCATGTTAAAATATAGTTTTTCTTAGAACACAGAGCTAAGCAGTGTGGAAGATCTACAGGGTCTCTGATTCTCTGCCCAATGTCTTCTTGAACTCAAGGTACCTCAAGGTCTCTACCTGGCAACAACATGCCTGTTCATACCCAAGTATGATCCTATGCCCTGACCAACACATGGAATGGCCCAAGTGAGAATGTCAGCAAGGAGACTGATGATGATTGGGTGTGCCCTTTCAGCAGTAAGTTCCTCTTCCCCCTCTCCCAGGCCTCCTGCAGACAGTGCTTTTACTTGACCCACCAAGCTCCAACCAAGCTGGTGCAGCTGTGCCCCAGGAAAACATACCATGCTATCCTTGGCCTTCAGCAGGTGTGGGATGGGCCCCAGACCACTCCAGTATGCCTACCCCTGGACTGGCACACTTCTTCACCGCATGTTCTATAGCCTGTGACCTGATGATTTACTGGCTTGCCAGGTAGGGCCTCTGGAGAAGAGGTAACCGTGGAATTCTAACCATTGTGATCAAAGCCCATTCCACTGAGCAGGTGTGTGATCAGCCCCCACTCCACACCAGGTTACTTTCTCTGTGTCTGGTTTCCTCATCAGCAACATGGGAATAATAATCCACCTCATGGGGTATATGTGAGGGTCACACAAATTAACCTGAGTAATGTATTTAATAAATGTTGACATCTCTATGATGACAATGGTGATGATAATGGTGAGTTTAGGGCCACTAAAGATTGAAGAATCCTGGTTCTCCTTTTTGGGAAGAAAAGTTGGTGGATTGTACAGGGACCCCACGACTCACCATGTTTCACTAGTGTTCACACACTGGAATATCCTGCCTGGGATCCCAACCATCTAAAGTTGAGCTAATGCAAAAGGCAAATCTCGACAAGACAGTCATCTATAGTAAGTTTCCCTGATCTTCTGGGAAGTTAAATATCCGAGGAGAAGGAATGAACCCATGCTGATGTCCTGAGCTTAGAAGAAGGACATATAAAGCCAGAGAGGGTAGTAACAGGCCTGAGGTCACACATCTGGTTACAGATCCAGGTCTATAATTCAGGACTCTTGACAATTAGCCTCATGGCTACACAATAAGTTGGTAGTGCAGGGACATACAAAATTGCCAGCATTCACTGAGGACCTACTATGCACTAGACCAGGGAATCGAACTTGATGTTCATGATTCCATCACATACTTACAACGAGACTAAAGACGGATGGCATTATCCCCGTTTTTGTGTAAGGAAATAAGCAAAGTCATAAACCCATTTAAATGTACACTATGGGCAAGTCCTCTTCTTGTGTGTGTGTGTGTGTGTGTGTGTGTGTGTGTGGACTCATTTGCTCACTGGATGCTCATAACACCTTGAAGAGGCACAATATTCTATGTAAACTGAGGCACAGAACATTATGTAGTGTGCTCATATAGCAGAGCCAGTAAGTGACAGATTTCAAAAGTGGCAAGAAGCTAGTCCCCAGACATCATCTCTCACCTGAAGATGGACAAAGTCCTTTACCTTGTCTGTGTAATGTCATGAGTCAAACCAAGCCCAATGATCCTGAGAACCTGGGTCTCCCATCCCTCCACACACATTTCTGGCCCCTCCTGAAGTCAGGCCATGTCTGAAGCTCTGAGATCATCTAGTGGCATTTCTAGGGGGTTCCCTGAGCCATTGAGCCTTGCAGAGGAGCCCTGAGAAATCTCCAGGGCTGGGCCCCTGCCGGGTCCAGTGGGAACCGCATTGGGAATTAAGAGAAGAAAACGAGATTTTGTTCCTGCCTGGCCCCTGGCCAGGATCCTGAGGTTAGCAGAATAACTGCCAGATGGGTTCCTGAATTTCTGTGCATTCCAATTACCACCATCTAAAAGCCCATTTCCCATTCCAAGCCCATAGCAACTTGTGGCAAATGTCATCCTTGCTCCGAGAAGGCTCGCCCGGCAGGTCACTTCAATTTCCGAGCTGGCACATTAGCATGGTGGGCGCTTTCTTCCTTCTCTTCTGGCTCTTTATCTTTCTGTTTTCACTGAGCTGAGCTCTGTGAGATGAGTGGCTGCTCCCAACCCTGCCCGTAGCCCCAAACACCCTGCCCTCCACACAATGGACAAGGAACAACAGGCCCCCTATGGGCAGAGCGGGCGTCCTGGCAGGGACAGGAAACCTCTGCAGTGGACGCACATGCCAGCTCCCGCCACTGGCCAGCTCCCCAGTGTGCCAGCTGGGGCTTTTCACTAATGTCAAAGCACAGCACCTCTTTATAAAGCAGAGCCCCGCCCAGTCTGCAGGCCCCCCTCAAATCTCAGAAAGGCTTTCTTCTCCCATGGCGCCAGGCCCACACCACTGCACTGGGGTCCTCAGACACTGGACTCTGGGCCTGGAATGAGGGGGCTCTTTTTCATTTCATTGCAACAAACACTTACAGCACATCTACTAGGACTTGTGTTTGGAGCTCTAGGCGAAGAGAAGCCAAGGAAAACAGTGACTTCAAAATACCCACTCTCTGGGAAGGGAAGGGTAAGGCAGGGAGGGAAGGAGGGGCCTCACAGAAAGACAGACAAAACAGAACAGTCTGAAGTTTGTTTAAATAAAAAAAGTAGTGAGGATCATCATAATCTATTACAAGGAACCACAAAGTGCAGTGCTGTAGGTGTGAGTTGGGTCCACATCCAGTCTGACACTTGTTTTTATAAATAAAGTTTTATTGGAACATAGCCACACCCATTTACTTACATATCATGCATGGCCATTTTTGCTCTACAATGGCAAAGCTGAGAGATTGTATATACACTGTAATCCCAAGTTATTTACTGTCTGGCCTTTAACAGAAAAATTCTTCTGATCCTCAGTCTTTTTGGGAACTTTCCATGTTTAATTCCATGTGAGAGTTAACAACAATCCCAGTTTGCAGGTAGAGGCATAGGGAAGTTAAGCAAAGATTACTCAAGGTCACATAGAAATAAAGAGAAGTATCTAGACTTGACCCAAAGGCATTGCTTTTCCTCTACACACATGGACTGAGACATATGCTCAGTCTCTAGGTTAGCAGAGGACTCTGATCAATGGCACAGAGTTGGAGAAAACATACCAGTGAGGAGGAATGATTTGAGGGACAGCAGAGTGGCGGGAACGAACATAGCAGTAACAGGGGAGAACTTGAGAAGGAATATGAGAATTGCAGAGCCAGAAAGAGCCCTCAAGGTCAAGCTCATAAAAGTCTGTATCTGAATCAGCTTGGGCTGCTGTCAAAATACCAGAAACACCGCGCTTCAGTAACAGACACTTATTTCTCACAGCTCTGCAGGCTCAAAGTCCAAGATCGAGGTGGGAGCAGAGCTGGTGTTCTGGGGAGAGCTGGGCTCCTGGCCTCTCCCTGTGTCCTCCCACCCACGGTAGATAGAGAGAGACAGCTCTCATCTCTTTTTCTTTTCTTCTGAAGACACTAATTCCATCACAGGGGCTCTACCCTCAAGACCTCATGTAAACCCAATTACCTCTCCAAGGCCACCTGCAAGTACCACCGCATTCTGCACTAGGGCTTCAACATGTGCATTTAGGTGGGGGTGGAGGTGCACAAGCATTCAGTCCATATACCCTGTCAAACTACAGAGAGACTAGAGACCAGAGACATAAAGCAATGTACCCAAGGTCACACGGGGGAAAAAAGGCCATGTTGTAAACAAAACGCTCTTAGAACTTTGCAGAGCCTGGGCACTTTCTGAACCAAGCAAGCCTCCCTATCAGAAGCCCTGTATTTACTATGAGCTGATCACAGTCCTTGGGAACCCTGGAGTCACTTGCCCCTTTGCGCTGTTTGGAGTCATAATCAAATCAGTTGCAGACTTGCTGTTTGTTTTAACTGTATGCCCTAATGTGACTGTAATTTCTGTTTGACCGGGCACAGAGAAAGGACACAGGACTGGAAACCAGCTGACCTGGCATCCTGTTCGCCACTGACTTCATGGGTGACATGGACTAGTCACTTAAACACTCTAGCCCAAGTCTCCTACTATGGACAACATGGGGGCTGGCACAGACAATGCTTTCCCTTGAGCTCACACTGTTCCTACGGAATGAGATTGATTAACACAGAAATCATTAAGGAACCCAAAGACGACACACCAGATGTGTGGCTGGCCTCGTTTACTGATGTCACCAAATCAGGAATCAAGATTGTTTCATTTAAATTTATGAGACATAAAATATCTATAACCAGAATTCAGACATTCATTCCACCAAAAAAGTATCCATTGAGCTTAGTTTTCATCCGGATTCACACTGTGTGCTAGGATGCGACCGTGAATAATAGTGGAGCAATGGCATGGTGTCAGGTGGTGTGACAAATCCCACACACGAGAGGCAGTTGAGAGTCGCTGCACCAAGTGGCTCCAGAGCCAGACAACCTGGGCTCAAACCCTGACCACGCCCATTTACTCGTATGGCCGTAGACAGGTTACTTACCTTCTCTGAGGCAGAATCCTCATCCGTAAAACAGATCAAACTGATGTCTTGTTTCAGAGTTGTTGAGGAAGATGAACTGAGTTAGCACTTGTAAAATTCTTCAAGCGATGCCTGCCTAGAGGAAACCCCCATGAACATCAACTATGATCACGATGATGATGATGATGATGGAGATGCAGTAAATGACAAAGGAGAAAAAAGAAAAGGCACCTCTATGATCCAGGCCCCGAGTGGAGCAATGTAAGCAGTGAAGGCTCCCCAAGGGATGTGACATTAAAACTAAAGGCCAAAGGATGAATCGGAGTAGAGTTGGGGGTGAAGTGGCAGTGGGGTGTGCAAAGACCCTGAGACAGGAAGAATTGGAATTTTGGGGAAACAAAAAGAGCACTGATAGGTAAGGATGGGGTGATGAGCCCAAATCTGATCATGAAATCTTTATAATCAGCCTTTCCCATTCCTACTCTGGAACTAGAGATGTATAACCCATCACACAATGTGTCTGTTTAGTCATGTGGAAATCTCTGGGGGAATTCCATCCCTGACTTAGGGGCCAAGCCAGCTCTGGGGGTTGGGACTAAGTTGGAATTTGGTCAGGCAGGACATTTGCCAGAAGCTGCTGGGAACAGAAGAGCCCAGGGTGGGTGAGTGCTGGCTGCATGCAGTGAGGCTCAGCTCGGGAAGCCAAGGAGCCACTGTTGGGGCTGAAAACAAAGGCAAGAGGGCCAGAGGGCAGGAGGGAAACAGGAGGGTGGAGAAGCAATAGGATTCGAGACAAATACCCAAAGACAGCCCAAACTCCAGCAGCCTGTTTGCATGGGTCTGCTCACAAGGTATACGGGAGGGCCAGCCTAATGTGACTGCCAAGGCTCAAGATGGATACCGAGCATCCCGACACACTAACAGGCTGAAAACTGAGGAGTAGTTTGGGTGAGGTAAGCAGAGAAGATCTCCACTTAGACTCATGACCGTGTCCAAATACTGCCCTCCCTCATCCAGGGCTGAGGTGAGGGGCATTCCATGAGATAGTTCCCTCCACCTGCATAAGTGTATCCAGAAGGAAGGCACTGGGAGAAATACAGCTTTCCACAGCCTCTGCTCTAAAGAAAGAAGGTCTATTATCACCACTGTACTTCCATCTCATTTACATGTAAGTGGAATAAAAATAGAGCTATCAGATTATATTTTATGAGGGCTACATGAATTAATGTAGGCAAAGCACTTAAAACAGTGCTTGAAATGGAGTAAGGGTTTCACTCTTCATTCACTTAAGAAAATATATCAGTGCCTACATTCTAGGCTCAGTGGTGGCTACTCAGAAACAAAGAAGAATAAGCCACGGTCCTGCACTCAAAGAGCTGACAATCTAATGAGTAAGCCAGGCAAGTGAAAGGATGAGTAAAGGTCAGGGGTAGAGTGTCTGTGGTCAACGATGAGACTGAGGATAGTAAAAGAATGATAGGCCCTGATTGTCCCTACTTCTAAACATGACTCAAGGAGGGAAGAGGGGTAAACCACAACAGAAAACAACTGTGGAAATAAAGTGGTGGCAATGCCCTGAGGAGGTGCAAGGCTGCCATATTGCCAACTCATTGGACTTTTACTGGAGAAGACGCTGCTCTCCATTAATAAGGAGCAAAGGATGCTGATGCACGGAACTCTTGTGGCTCAAAAGAAATACGTAATTCAAAGACTTATCAACAACTTGTGACCAAGTCTGCTTTCCTTCCTGATTTTCAGGCTTCTGGGTTTTATTGTTCCAAATCGATTTATGGATGCAATAAAAATAAATACGAGAAGCAATGGATTTGTCCTATGTAAAAAAGGAGGCATCAGCGAGTTTCAAATACATTCAGGGCTTTTATATCTATTTGAACTTCCATGTTTTGAAAATTAAATATATTAAGGATTAGGCCAACTATAATTCTTAGTAGCTCCAACATCAAAATACTTAAAGCAAAAAAAAAAAAAAGACCTTTGCCTATAAAGTAAAATGAGAATAGAAGTGGCTAGTCCATTCATGGGTAATTCAAGGATCCCTAACATCCTTTTTTTTTTTCATTTTCTGCCAGTTTTTGGTAACTATGACAATTTGATTCAAATTACGTCTTTATAGATACACTTTCCATCTGCTCCCAAAAAGACATTTGAGTATAAACATGTATGTTTTCTTCTGACTAGAATACACCAAAGTAGTGTAGGGACAAACTGTTTCTTTTATAAATCTGATTTTATTTTTTTAATGTTATTTATTTTTTGAGAGAGAGAGAGAGAGACAGAGCATAAAAGGGAAGGGATAGACACACACACACACACACACACACACACACACACACACACACACACAGAAGATGAGGCCAGCTCGACACAGGGCTCAAACTCACAAACCGTGAGATCATGACCTGAGCTGAAGTCAGACTCTTAACCGACTGAGTTTAAGCATCACATATAAATCTTATTTTAAAACAAGACATGTTTTTGGTGGGAAAATTTGCAAGTATAGAAAAACTTCGGGAAAAAAAAGTAAAATGTAATATAGAAATCCAATTCCTTGTGGCAATCATCATGAACTTTGGAGTATTTCCTTCCTGATACCTTGTTTTGATGCATATTTTGTTGTTCATCTATTGCTTGTTTTAAATAGGTAAGATTATGCTGTTCATCCACATTTGTGCCCTGTCTGTTTACTTACTGTAATGCTGGAAGCATTTTTGAAGATGCTATTACACATTGTCCCCACATGTCTGATGGCTGCCCTACGTCATTTTCTCCAGAAGACGATTCAGCTTTTTCTTTTCTTCCCCCTGAACCAAGTAGAAATGGAAAATGTGAGAAAAACAGGCTTTTAAGTTTTATTCAGAAAGACTGGACTCTGGGACAAAGATCCCTTGAAACTCAAAAATTGACTCCTCTCCGGCTACGGCAAGGGCTAGACTTGAAAAAGAAGCAGGTCCAGCCCAGGCAGCAGTTCATGGGAGGAGCCACATGGTTCAAAACACAAGACACAGTCAACAGAGTCAGCAGATGTCAGATCCTCTGAGAACACCTCCAACTGCTCCGTCCTTGTTCAGCCTGACAAGTAAGACTGGTGTTTCCTCTACAGCCACTGTATGGACATGTCAGGCAGCACCCCCAACCTCACCACCGCCACTGCACTGAAGATGAAGAGGGCCTTACTTCAAAAATCCAGCAAAGGCTCTCTATTAACCGACCAAGATAGGAGGTGGCAAATATTTTCTCTAAAAGACCAAAGAGTAAATATTTTAAATGTTCTTTGGTAGTATGTTTATTTATTTCGAGAGAGGTAGAGAGAGTGGGAGAGGGACAGAGACAGAGGGAGGAAAAGATAAACTCAATCACGCTCGAAGCTGTCAGTGCAGAGCCCAAAGCAGGGCTCGAACTCATGAACTCTGAGATCATTCCCTGAGCCAAAATCAAGAGTCTGAGGCTTAAATGACTGAGCCACACAGATGCCCCCAGAGAGTAAATATTTTAAAGTTTGCAAACAACTTACAGTCCCTATCACATAATCTTCTCTGGGTTTTTTTGTTTGTTTTTGTTTTTTTAATGACCACTTAAAAATGGAAAAATAAAAATAAAAAAGCTTCTTAGCTCAGGCTGTATAAAGCCTTCTCTGCACAGTCTAGTGTGTGTGGACCCTTGGACAGAACTTCTTTCCTTTCTTATTAAAAACTAATAAAATAAAAGGAGCAGAGATCCTGAGAATCATTCCCAAATTTCTGAGAAATGTTATAACAAGACTTGTCCAATTTTACTGGATATACTGAGAGACAATCAGCACGAGGAATTAAATCTCTGTGACTGTGCCTCCAGTTCCCATGGGAGTGATAGAGAATGCTCAAGAATTCTGAGACCACATACATCAAAATGTTCTTTATATCTTTGGAAACTCACAACTCATAAGGGTTTAGAGGATGTCTGTTCCAGAATCAGAAGATGCTGGGGCACGTGGGTAGCTCAGGTAGGTAAGTGTCTGACTCTTCTTTTTTTTTTCTTTTAAGATATTTTTTAACATTTATTGATTTTTGAGAGAGAGAGAAATAGAGTGTGAGTGGGAGAAGGGCAGAGAGAGAGGGAGACACAGAATCTAAAGCAGGCTCTAAGCTCTGGGCTGTCAGCACGGAGCTCAATTCAGGGCTCGAACTCACCAATTATGAGATCATGACCTGAGCAGAAGTTGGATGCTTAACCAACTGAGCCAACCAGGTGCCCCAGGAGTCTGACTCTTGATTTCAGCTCAGGTCATGATCTCACAGTTCATGAGATCAAGTTCTGCACTGGGTTCTGATCTGACATTTTGGGGCCTGCTTTGGAGTCTTTCTCTCTCTCTCTCTCTCTTTCTGTCCCTCCCCACTCATTCTCTCTTTCTCTCTCTCTCTCTCTCTCTCTCTCTCTCTCTCTCTCTCTCTCCTCTCTCTCTCTCTCAAAATAAACTTTAAAAAATAAACAAACAAGAAAAGAAAATGTTATTTCATCTAACAAACGATTTGTTATATTCATGAACTACCAGAAAATAAATGTGGAAATATTTGTAGTTCTATCTGTTGTCATCTTTATTAAAAACACAAATCATAAGTCTGTTCATACTCTCTTGACTTGGTAAAATTCTGAGTTGAGTTGAATTGAGAATTTTACACAAGTAGTTAATGAGGATAAAAGACTGAATATGTAAACATACAATAGCCAGATCATACATAAAAATAGAACTCTGACCCCAAACCTGCATGACTGACCCAGGAAACCAAATTCTAATCTATTGCAACCAGCCCAGGAGGCTAGCCTGCTGTAAGTCAAACTTGTAGGAACTCAAACTATCTCTAGTAACACTCCAGGAAGGCAAACTGTTAACAATTAACCCCAAATGGCCAGTATTTGATTAATAACTAACAGATCAACTAATTTTTGTCCTTGTTTCAACTTAGGACAAACCAGAAAAATCCAAATATGTATCCCAACCAATCACACAGGTTATTCCACTTCTAGTGATCCCCTCCCCCATTTCCCCATGCCAATAGCCTCCAATGAAGACTTCTCTGTTTTCTGCTCTAAAGCTTTCCACTTTGCCTGCCTTTGACTCTGCCAAACATAGTGAGCTGATTCCCATTCTATAGCAGGCTCTGAATAAACAGCTTTTGTTTTTCTCATATGGTTAGTCTTCTTTTATTTCAACAAGGTTATATTCTCTCACTTCTATTTTGCCATATTTATATCAGGAAATGTCACCAACTTTAATGCCCTAACTCATTATTACAAAGAATGTAGAAAATAATGTAAGTGCTCTTTTTTTTAAATTTTTAATGTTTATTTATTTTTGAGACAGAGAGAGACAGAGCATGAGCGGGGGAGGGACAGAGAGAGGAGACACAGAATCTGAAGTAGGCTCCAGGCTCTGAGCTGTCAGCACAGAACCTGCCTAATGCAGGACTGGAACTCACAGATTATGAGATCATAACCTGAGCTGAAGTCAGATGATAAACTGACTGAGCCACCCCCCAGGCACCCCTGTAGGTGCTCTTTAACATGAGACACCAAGTTACACAAGGAAAGTAAGCCACAGAGATTTTTGATCCACTGTTTCCTTCATGACATCATATTGCTGCCTGAAGGTGGGCTCATTTCACACAAGGCTGGGCTGAAGGGCTCTTTCTGTGAAACAGAATACAGAACCCAGTGAATGGGTTGAGCAACATTTGTTTTGCTAAGTACTTACTATGTGTCCAGTGCTATGGTGGATAGTAAGAGTCATATACAATATGATCAAGAAACTTGAAAATTAACAGAAGAGCCTCATACACAAAGAATTGGGAAATTACATAAGAAGCACAAAGAGTGAGAAAATTGTATACAATGCCATTTCCAAAGTGTATTCCAAAAAATGTTAATAACTACTAAGTGAAAAAAGAAACTTCTATATCAAAAGCATCTGGAAATTAGAATTCCAGCAAGTTATTTTGTGGGTGTCAATGAACTAATTCTAAAGTTATATGGAGAAGGAAAAGTCTCAGAATAGTTGATGCAGAATTGAAGCAGAAAAACAATGTTGGAGGACTAATACACAACTTGAGGAGTTAATATAAAACTATACTAATCCAGACAGCATGATAATGGTGACAGAATAGACAAATAGATCAATGGGACAGACTTGAAAGCCCAGACCCCATAAATATAGTTAATGGATCTTTGACCAAAAAGTAAATTCAATACAATGGAACAGAGATCAGTTTTTTTCAACAATGTTGCTAGAATAACAGGACAACCACATGCAAAAAATAAGTTTAAACACAGATCTTAACACCTTTCACAAAAATTGACTCAAGATGGATCATAGACATAAATGTAAAACAAAACTATAAAACTCCTAGATGACAGCATAAGAGAAAATCTAGATGACGTTGGGTGTGGTGATGCCTTTGTATACAGAACCCCAAATGTGTAATCCAGGAAAGAAATCATTGTAAACTGAACCTCATTATAATTGAAAACTTCTCTTCTGAGAAAGACAATGTCAAAAGAATGAGAAGACAAGTCACCGACTGGGAAAAAATACTTGGAAAAGACACATCCAATAAAGGACCATTATCCAAAATATACCAAGAACTCATAAAACTCAATAATGAGAAAACAAACAACTGAACTGAAAATGAAACAAAGACCTTAGACACCCCATTAAAAAGATATACAGATGGCAAATAAGCATATGAAAAACTACTTCACATAATTTGTCAACAAGGAAGTGAAAATCAAAACAACAATGAGATATAGCCAAAATCCAAAACAATGACAATCCCAAATGCTGGTGAGGATGTAGAGCAACAGGAAATACTGTTCGTTGCTGCTGGAAACACAAGATGGAGCAGTCACTTTGGAAGAGAGTTTGGCATTTTCTTATAAAACTAAATACTCTTACCAGTCACACCAGCAATCACACTTCTTGGTATTTACCCAGAGGAGTTGAAAACTTATGTCCACACAAAAACCTGTACTCAGACGTCATAATGACCAAAATGCAGAAGCTACCAGGATGTCCTTCAGTAGGTAAATGGGTAAACAACACTACGGTACATCCAGGCAGTGGAATCTTATTCAGCACTAAAAATAAATAAGCTATTTAGGGATAGAAAACAAATTGAACCCTCTAAATACTGTATGATTTCAACCATCCGACATTCTGAAAAAGGCAAAATATGGAGACAGTAAAAGAAATGCAGTAAAAGGTGTCCAGTGATGGTGGGGGGAGGGGAAGAGGGAGGAATAGGTGGAGAGCACAAAGGATTTGTAGAATAGTGAAAGTACTCTGCTATATAGTACTATAATAGTGGATACATGTCATTGCACACTTATTCCAAGACCATAGAATACACAACACCTAGAGTGAACCCAAAGGTAAAGTAATGGATTTAGGGTGTTTATATTGTGTCAATATAGATCCATCAACTATAACAAATGCACTACTCTGATAGGAGCTGTTGATGATTATGGGGGAGGCTATGCATGTGTGGGAGCAGGGAGTGTATGGGAGATTTCAGTGCCTCCTTCTTAATTTTGCAGTTTTAGGTAAAACTGCTCTAAAAATAGTCTTAAAACTTTTTAGTTATTTTTTTTAAAAAGGCATTCATAGGATGCTGCGTGAAACCAACTTTAACAAATTATTGCAAAACTCTCAGAGCATCTAATTTTCAAAAAGGAGGAAATTTAAAAACACATTTCTAAAACACAATGAACCCTGGAATTTGTTCCAAGCTGAGCATTTTGACCCCAAAATATAAGGAACAACCACATCTTGGGAAATGTGACTGCAGGAGACTGTCTAAGATGTTTGTGGCATCTTAGAGACAGAAGTCTCACTGAAAGGGAAGTATCTTACGCAAAAGAAAGAGCCCTTTACGTCCCTCCCTAAAACCTAAGCATTTAGTAAGGGCTTACCAAAATCTAGGCATCGTGCTAAGTTATTTATATATATTATCTCATTTAGGTGTTACAACATCCCCATGAGTTGGATACTTTTATTACATTTCGCAGATAAGAAAAGAGGGGAACTGAGAAGTTAAGTAACTGGCCCATGGCTTGCTTCCCCCAGGAAGAGATCACCAGTTACCCCATCATCTCTGCACCAGCTTCAAGGGGCATTGCTCCCCTTTCAGGCTGTGACTCAGGGAAGGACAGCGGGCCCATTCCCCTCAGTTTATACGTGTGAGGCAGACTGGAGTCTTCTTTTAAAAGACTTTACCAAAGGAAACTAGCATGAGCAAGATACAGATTCTAAATACTCGGGTTGGGGCGCCTGGGTGGTTCAGTCAGCTGAGTGTCTGACTCTTGATTTCTGCTCAGGTCTTGATCCCAGGGTCATGGGATTGAGCCCCGTGTCAACCTCCTTGCTGACTGTAGAGCCTGCTTGGGATTCTTTCCCTCTCTTTCTGTCTCTCTCCCTCTGCCCCTTCCCCCACTAGTGCACACTCTCTCTCTCTAAAATTAAATACATAAATACATACAGACAGACACTCTGGCTTGTTTAGAAACTGCTAGCAGTATGATTTGGGCGTCAAAATCACAGGATTCAAATCCCATTAGACCTACTTACTAAATGTGTGAGCTTGGAAAAGTCATGCAATTCTTCTGAGCCTCAATATTTTAATCTATAAAATCAGGATAACTGTAGCACCCACTGACCCTTGGGAGTTGCTGTGAAAGTTGATGAAATCACTCAATGACCAATGTGTCAATTAGTGGGAGCCACCAGTTCTATTAGCATCCATCTGTCCCCAGGTGACAAAGTCTGTCTTCAACTCCCATTACTTGAGAGTGACCTCATAGTAGCCTGGATGCTTCAAGTGCAGGTCAAGAATGAAAAATAAGAGTAAAACCATTGTCCATGGAACCCACCCACCTCGATTGTAGTTCCTCACTAGGAAACCAACACAGGTGTTTGATGCTAGGAAGCGCCAAAATGGTCCCTACCATCAGGGTGTATTTAACCTTGACCCTATAGCCTATCTTTGTCATACCGGCCACACCAAGAGAAAAAATACACACTCTTGGTACAAAGTAGGGAAATGGTTGGTTTCCTCTTTAAGATCATTAAAAAAAAATCACTTTTGCTCATTAAGGTAGGCAGGACTGGCAGTTAGTAGCATTTTTCTTAAATGAACCATATAATAACCTACTGTCATTTCTCTCTGGAATGCTAGGATTTTAATCTTCTACCTGACAGTTGAAAGAAGGCAAATGGAAAAGATTCCTCTGGAGGTGTTAACATGTTCCTAGTGTCTTTCTGGCATGCTCCAGGCATGGAAGCTCTGTTTCTGGTTCTTATATATCATAACTGAAAGTAAAACTGGGCCAAGAAGGCCCAAAAACCTAAAATTTTCAAGCTATTATGGAGGTCCTGGAATTCTAGTTCAGTTAGTTTTCTTGAGAGACTTTCAAAGTAGGTCAATATCTCATTTTATGGAACCAAGTTTGGTCCTGCTGTGGCAGTGTGTTTATTGAAGGCCCAAACACTAATAGAATAATTTTCATCTTATTAGTGATGGCTAACATATCTTCACACATGCTATTTACTAGGCAAGGTTTTCCATTCATGCAATAAATATTTGTTGAATAGCAGTTATGTGCTAGACAACAAGTCAGAACAAATGTTCAGCTCTTGAAGTGCCTGAGTAGCTCAGTTGGTTAAGGGTCCAACTTCAGTTTGGGTCATGAGCTCATGGTTCGTGAGTTTGAGCCCTTCATGGGGCTCTGTGCTAACAGCCTGGAGCCTGGAATTTGCTTCAGATTCTGTGTCTCCCTCTCTCTCTGTCCCTCCCCTGCTCTGTCTCTCAAAAAATAAATAAACATTAAAAATATGTTCAGCTCTCATGGAGCTCACATTCCAATTAGGGAGATAGAAAATAAGCAAAAAATAAATTTCGTTAAGTTTGAAGATGATCAAGGTTAGAGAAGGATAAATTGTGTGAGGGGAATAATGAGTGGTGAGTCCAGGGGTAAAGGGGGCTGTGATTTGAAATAGTGATCAAGAGGCGCGCCTGGGTGGCTCAGTCAGTTAAGCATCCAACTTTGGCTCAGGTCATGATCTCACAGTTCATGGGTCCAAGTCCCATGTTGGGCTCTGTGCTGACAGCTCAGAGCCTGGAGCCTGTTTCAGATTCTGTGTCTCCCTCTTCTCTGCCCCTCCCTTGTTCGCACTCTGTCTCAAAAATAAATAAACATTAAAAACAAAAGAAATAGTGATCAGGAAAGTCCCCACTGAGAAGAGGACATGTAAACAAAGATCTGCTGGAGAAAGTGGGGATGTTTATCTTACAGTCATTACCACAGTACCTTCTACTGGATATCATGATTATTCCCATTACACAGAGGAAGGAAGTGAAGCAGAGAGTGAGTTTCAGTGTCTTACTCAAAGCTAAAAATCTTGAAGTAGCTGGAAAAATAAAATTTGAACTCTGGCAGCTTTGGATTATTTTAAGGCCAGAATTCTCAACCTCCCCTATGAAAAAGTGCTTCCTAGAGATCGGAAGGCTGGGTCCCCTCGTGTTTACACCATTGTTTCTTGGTTTCAAACAGATCTTTTTATATTCTCCTTTTGGGGATGTAAGGACTAGGGCTTTGCAAAACACGATGCCCCTTTGCCAGATGACTTATTTATGAGTCTGCCACACCGCAGATCCTGAGAGAAGCTAGGAGCCCCAGAGAGAAGCAGGACCACTGCCCACCCCCTGCCAGCAATAGCCTTTCCCACAGTAGGGAGCAGCATCGGCTAGGCTCCAGCTGTGGAATAGTTCCAGAACCAATGATGTGCAGAAAATGGACTCTTCAAAAGAAAAAAAAAAATCTTGCTTTGTAGCGTTTGCCCCTTTCTGTGGTATAAATACTCCCTTCATGGGTGCCTTCAAGCTACAAAAGTTTGAACAACTGACCCAAAAATTCTGGGAAATTTATAGTTGGTTCTTCTAAGCCCCTTCTAAGCTGCTAGCCAGCTCCAGCACACCCTGGCAGCGCACCCTGGGCTCTCCATAACCCCTCAGAAGTCCCAGAAGCCTCCAGGCTACACCCTTCTTCAGCATCTGAGTCCCAGATCCTCAGAAACATCTTTCAGCTTCTAACTCCTGATTATCCCAAATTCCACCCTTGCTCCCCAGCCCTCAGGGTGGTTGCTGCTTCCTGTACTTACCATCTCAGCTTCCATTCTGCTTTGTTAGCCCTCCAAAACCCGCTTTAGCCACTCTTCCTCAGTAGATGCTTGCTCTTTAATTAATGTGATTTCTGGTTTCCTGACTGGAACCTGATGGAGACTCTGCCCATTTCACCCTTTTCAGAATTTTTCACATATGCACCCAACCAGATTCTGCCCTTTTGTCTTGTTACCTTTAACCTCTTTGGTCCTTCTGCCTAAACTCCTCCCCGCCCCCAACCCCGAGCCCCTCTGCCCCATCAGTGCCTTCTCACTCCTCAACAGCATTACATCTGCTGTGCTGTTAACTTTCTTCCTCGAACTGTTAGCTCCTTGAAAGCAGGGACTCTTATCTCCTTGTCTTTGCTGAGTCCCTGTGTTGCCAAAGTGCCGAGCACAGTTCCTAGAATATCAATATCATTCTGTTAAAGAAACAGAGAAACAGAACCAAGAGGATATAGGAGATTTATATATTATGAGGAAATGGCTCACACAATTATGGAGGCTGGCAGGTCCCGAGACCTGCAGGGTGAGTTGGTGAGCTGCAGACCCAGAAGAGCTCATGGTGTGGATCCACACTGAAGGCCCCCAGGCTCAAGACCCAGAGAGAGCCAATGTTTCAGTTCATGTCTACCAATAAGAAAAGTTATCTTTGATCTGAGGGACGGTCAGGATTTTCCCCCTCTTCAGGCCTTCAACTCATTGGATGAGACCTGCCCACATTGGAGAGGGAAACTTTCTTTATTCAGGCTACTAATCTGAATGTTAAACTCATCCAATCCACCCTCCCAGAAACTTCAAGAACAATACTTGATCAAACTGGACTGCATAGTCCAGTCAAGATGACACACAAAATTAATCATGCCAATCATAAAAGCTCACCGCACAGGGGTTAAAAGTTTCGGTGTGGTATGGAATGGTCTCCTATGGTTTGGTCTGGCCAGAGAGACTCTTATGCAAACCTGACTCCTCCGGTCACCTTTCTAGCCTGTGGCCATACTCTCTAACCTGTTTCCTCGTCTGCAAAGTGGGAATGGTTGTGCCTGTCCCTCAGTCCTATCGGGAAAATTAAAAGAGCTCATAATACATTTTTTTAGACCAGAGCAAAGGATCGGCATGTATTTGTTGAGTACACGCCCACCGAGGGAGAAGGAATTGTGCTAGACGTGCCGCACACGTGGGCTCATCACACACAGCCTTCCCTAGGGCTTCTGGTTGGATATGCAATTATTTCTTTACCAGGCTAATCAGCCAGGTTTCTAAAGAGAGTTTTTCAGATGATCCTTCACTTTTTGGAGGCCAGGAAACACCGCAGCCCAAAGAAAGGAAAGATTCTTGCCTGCTGGGTGGGGCAGGGGGAAAGTACCCGGTTCTGCATTCAGGATGGAGTCAGAGAAATGGTGCTTGGTCTTCAGTTTCTGACCAACATAAGTGAAAGTTCTGCTGGGATCTCATAAACAACCAAACTGAATCAAAGGCTCTCGGTCCTGCTTTTGATCTAGTAAATGTCCCCAGCTGCCACAGAGGTATGTTCTGCAACTCTCTTCTGTCCTCTCAACAGTGAGGGCAGTGGGTGGATTCTTGGGCCCCAGGCACTCTTCTCCTCCAGCAGAGCAAAGACAAGTTCTTTTCTACTCATCTCCCAAGGATTCTTCCTCATTCTCACTGGAAGCAGACCCCCCCGCCCCCACCATGAGTCTTGGCTCAGTCACTGGGCTGCCTGACCTTGTTTGGTAAGTTGTTTTACTTTGCAAGCCTCAGTTCTTTTGTTTATAAAATAGGATACATAACTTATGTTTCTCAAAGTCCTATTAATACTGGAATTCACTGAATTCTTATTATGCCCTAGGGCCCAGTAAGTATGCTAATAACTTGGGGACAGACAGCCTCACATTGCTTAGGTCCCTGCACCCCAAGGGGCCATCTTGAAATTCTCAATAACTTTTGAACAAGGAGCCCAACACTTTCAATTAGTACTAGGTCTTACAAATTTGGCCTAAAAACAGAAATTACTCTTATTTTCCTTTTACAGACGAGTAAATCATGGCACAGAGAGTTGTGGTAACTTGCCCAACGTCACGCAGCTAGTTAGTGGCCGAACAAGGAGGTCTCCTTCGGACCCGTGCTTTTAACTACTTCTGGATAATATATTAGGAGAGAATTCAATTAAAAGCCATTAGTTGGCACTTTATAACTTTGACCCGCTTCCATCTCCTGCCATCCTCAGCCTAATAGCCCCGAAGCTATTAAGAAATGACCCTGTGTTGCAAATGCATATGATTCCTGAATACAGAGTCTGTGTCGTGCTCTGATTAGAGTGAGGGACCCAACATACTAAAGTCACTGCCCTGTAAGTTGGGTAGAGGCAGTCTCTTTAAAGGGAAGCAGGGTGGGGAATAGCTGACACGAATACTCTGGGAAACAGACAGGAAATGAGAAGCTGGACAGAGCCTTGCCCTGGATGACCCAGCTCTCTGGTTCTTGACCACAGAATAATCGAAACATCTCAGGCCTATCTCCCTCTATCAGGGCGAGGGGGATGGGGGATGGGGGGATGGGGAATGAGGGGTTGCCAGTAAACTGTCAGACGGTTCCTTCCAGGAAGCAACAGTCCTGGAGAGCCAGGAAACAAGGGGGTCAGGACACACAAGGGGCTGGTGTGCTACAGCAGCCATTTGGGACTGGTAGGCAAGTCTCTCAAGGTAGAATTAGGGAGGGATCAAGGATGATGAATCTGGAACCCAAGGACATGCATTGTAACAGGGACAGGAAGTTGTATCATGCCTCCCACGTGTGGTTTAACCTACCTTCCTTTCTTTTTCTTTCTTTCTTTCTTTCTTTCTTTCTTTCTTTCTTTCTTTCTTTCTTTCTTTCTTTCTCTTTTTCTCTCATTTTCTCTCGTTTTTCTTTCTTTCTTCCCCTTTTTTCTATCTCTTTCTTCCTTCTTTGTTTCCTTCCTTCCTTCCTCCTTCCCTACCTCCCTCCTTCTCTCTCTCTTTCTTTCTCTCATTCGTTCGTTCGTTCATTCTTTCTTTCTTTTTCTTTCTTTGCTTTGCCTCTATATTTGGCTATGTTTTGTTTGCTTGCTTTAATTCTGGTAAATTCAACTCTACTTAAAAGAATTAGAGAAAGGGCTTGCGACCACTCACCATCCAGAGTAGAAAAGGCACAAGAGCAGTACATGCCAGGAAGTCTCCGCGGTGCACAGTGGTGCTGGCTGGATTAGGAAGTAACGGTAGCCGGAGGAAGATCACGTCCTTTAGATTAGCCTGGGCCTCCTGGTTCAGCGCGTCTAGCCCGTTAGTGTGCGCACAACCACCAGGACATCTAATTAAAACACAGCCTCTGACTCGGGAGGACCGAGTGGGGCCTGAGACCCTGCATCTTTACCAAGCTCCCAGGTGGGGCTGAGACTGCTCATCTGAAGAGCACGCCCGCAGCAGCCAAGTCCCAGAAAACGGCCAGCCCTCGGCCCCTGCGCCACCGTCAGATACTTCTGGCTGCAGAAATGTGGAGAGGAGGAAACTGGCAGCCTGCTCTTTCCAGAAGAGAATGCGTCTCTTAAAGCGTCAGAAAGCTCTGGAGGTTCTCACTGCAAAGAGAACACGCTGGAGGAAAAAGGAATAGTACATCTTGGTTGACAAATTTCGTTTCTCTTTCACGAAGTCGAGTGTGTTTGGAGGAGCCACCGAAAGCTGCCACTGTGTCTAGTACCCCTCCTTCCTTTCCATGGCCTCTGAAATCCCACCAGGAAGAAAAACTACCGTATTTTGTCAAAGCAACAGTTCCTCAGGAATGTTCCACTCAGAACAGTAGTTCCAAGGTGCTGATGGATGCTATGCAAACCTTGAAGCTATGCAAAAAACAAAAAAACAAAAAAAGGAATGTGTTCTGTAATCAAAATAATTAGCAAAACACACTGACTCAACAAGAAAACTGAACATGTTACTTTCCTGTGGGAGTCTTCAGAGTGTGTCCACTGTGGATAACTAAGATAAGAACATGACACAGCCTTTCCCAGACTTGTGTGAATATACGAACAGCTCCGTTTCTCTTTCTCTCGGTCTGTCCCTCTCTTCCTCTCGGTCTGTCCCTCTCTTCCTTTACTAGCCATTAAATGAATGCCATTAAATGAAATGGGTGTTAGCCCCTCACAAAATCCTTTGGAATAATGAAGGAAAACCAAAAATATTTATAAATTTTATTTATTTCTTTTTTATGTTAGAGAGGGAGCACACAAGTCAAGGAGAGGGGCACAGGGAGAGAGAGAAAACCCCAAGCAGGCTCCACACTCAGCACTGGGCTCAAGGTAGGGCTTGATCCCACATCCCTGGGATCATGACCTAACCAAAATCAAGAGTTCGAAACTCAACTGCCGGAGCCACTCAAGTGCCCCCAAAATATTTACAAACCTTTAATTTCTGTGATTCTATATTGGGATTTTTTTTTACTAAGCTTAAATAGAAAGGTTTTCTCCCCACAAAATTGTGTGCTGTGCCCCAGAAAACAAAATGGAGAATTCAAAATGTCTTAAACTATGAAAATGGTAACACTATACAGTCATTAAAAGTCTACAAAGTGATATGGACGTGTGCTTCTGTTATTATAGGGGACTGACTGCAAACTCTAGAAACAGTTCTTCACCCCTCTGTCTGTCTCTGACCACTGCAGATGAGGAGGGATCCCCTTCCCATGGAGCCATAGGGGCTACCTCCCCAGCCTTTGTGACTTGTATTAGCAGAACTAAAGAACCTTCCAGAAAACTTCTGGACTCATTAGCAGTCATAAATGGTTCTTCTTTTAATCTGCTGAGTCTTGGGATAGCAATAGATAACTGCTAGAATTATAATGTAATAGAGAAGGAAGAAGAAGCCACAGAATACAAAATTATATCAACAAATATGAAATAATTATAAAATAATTGTGACAAAAAAGGAAAATAGAACACATGAAAATTTAATGAATGGCTGTTTTAGGGCAGTAAGCCCACTGAAATATTGATACATTTTTTTTTTATTCTTCTACCCTCTGCCTTTCCAAATTTTCTCTGGTGAGTATGAACAACTATCATGTAGGCATATTATAAACATGGTTCACTTCCAACGAATCGCTGGGAAGTCTTATGGATATTTGTCATCTGTCAGATACTCTAGAATCTAGGCTAGTCCAAGGGAAAGTATAAGTGTTTTGAAAATCATAAAGTATCTTAGAATCTCTAAAGTGTTCTGTTTTTCACAATTGTCAAATGCTCTACGATGATGCATCTTTCTGTTTTATAATTGATGGGGGTTTTACATATTTTTTTGAAATTTGAGGTAAGAATGTGAATATTAACCCTAAGGAGCCAACAAAGTGACAACCTAAAAATAGGAGCCACCTTCCTTCCTTATCACTAAATAATACATAATAGCAATAATGAACACATTTGCTCCCCATAGCACACAGTCACCTCTCACACTAAATAACGCTGGGACTTTCATCTCCAATGGTAGCTTTGGAAACACAGCAAGTATGGAGCAATCCTTGAACTGTTTACAGAGACAGTAAAATGAGGAACACATCCTCTCGGGATGAAAGGTGTTTTATGGTATATAAAGAAAGTTCCTCTTTGAAAGTGCAACTAAAATTGAGGAGACTTTGTAGTTCAACAGTAACTTTCATCCAAGCATCTGAAAGCATTTTATTGACATACACCTTTAATCTATACAACCTCCTGAGGGTAAGTAGCAATTTTACCATTCTTATTTTACAGGTATAAAAACCAAGGCAGAAACATGCTTGAAAATGGCATGTATTAGTTAAATGTCTTTGGTTGAAAGCAATTGGTCAATATAAGGGGGGGAATGTGTGTGTGTGTGCGCATTATGTATATGTCTATATACATATAGATACGATACAAGGAAACACACAACAATGAAGAAAGGAGGCTGGGCACTTCTAGGGTCTTAAAGTTCCAGGAACTGAGGACAGTCTCTTCAGAGTGCTGGACTCTAGATGAAGGAGGTACAGACATTTCTCATTACAATGTCACCCACTCAAAAGCAAATTCTAGAGAGAGTTGCCTGGCCACTCTAGTTGGCATCAGAAGCCAATCCTCTGATGGGGTGCCAGGGTGGCTCAGTTGGTTGAGTCTCCAACTGCAGCTCAGGTCATGATCTCTTGGTTCCTGAGTTTGAGGCCTGCATCGGGCTCTGTGCTGACAGTTCTGAGCCTGGAGCCTGCTTTGCATGCTGTGTCTTCCTCTCTCTGTTCCTTATACTCTTCTCTCTCTCAAAAATAAATAAACATTAAAAAAAAAGAAGCCAAACCTATGAGTGTCACACCATATGGCTAAGGAGTAATTCCCAAAAGATAAGATCAAAAGAAAGAAAATAGATGTTGGACATCCATCAAAAAACTACCTATGCATCTATTATAGGACAGATGGAAAGAAAAGGAATCCTCTTAAAGGTTTCTGCCTTCTCATCACTCTGCCATTCCTGGAATCAACCAGAAGCTTCTGGAAGCTGGAGGGGAAGGGGCACCCTTGAGCCCACCTCTTGGTCTGCCACAGAGTTATGTTCAGTAAAAGGACACTGAATAGCTGAATGAACACAGGAACTATTTGGTGTCTATGCAGTCATTGACAAAGGATTGAGTAGTGACATTTGTCTCCCACTTCTCTCCCACCAGTGTCCGCATACTTCAACCCCCCCACACCATTTTCTCTGTTTCCAGGTTCCTTGCCAGTAGACAGTGAATGTTGTCCCAACCACCAAATCCCTACCCTCTAGAGCCGGTTGTTCTCAGAGATGTGTTGAGAGCCAGTTCCAGTGTTTCCCATTCAGAATCAGTCACATCTTCAAGCCTGAGTTCTCTTCTACCTTAACTTTCTTACTTGTCAAAAGAAAATAAATAATAATAGTTCTACCTCATAGGGTTGTTAAGAGGATTAACAGGATATCTGTAAAGTGCTTAGATAGCGTTGGCACAAAATAGTAGCGCTCTCTGCTACCAACACCACCACCATCATCATCATCGTCACCACCACCATCATCATCTTACCATTATTCTTGTTATGGAACGCTGCATCTTGAATATCGAGAATTTCCATTATTGCAGGTTACCCTCAGTGCACCCAATGTTAGGCTTACTGTTCTTGTTTAATCAATAAAGAAGCAAAGCTTAGAGATTATAAGTTATCAGGCCAGGGCCTATGACTATTAGGTAGCATATTCTACTGCTTGCCTCTAAAGCCTGTCCTCTTTCTACCACATCATGCGGCTCCCTAAAAGAAAAGGCAAACAGCTTATTCAAAAACTCTGAGCTTGCAATGGTGGAATTCCAGGCACATAGAAGGAAAGGCCCCTCTGGTGACCTCTAGCAAACCTTTGGTAGGAGACTTTTCCTTTGTTGTGGGGAAGACCCATCTATCGGAGAACCGACCATTTGCCCCCATACGTTTTCAGCTCCTTGAGAGTGGAGAGGCACTCTCCTAGCACAAATCATAGTTCCTGGAACTTGGGAAGGATGACTACATATGTACCCAAGTCAAGACACTTTATAGGAGAAACATATGTGACATTCTCTATAATATTAAATGGTTTGGATCTTTGGGAGAATCATCATTTCTTCTTCCTTCTTGCTATTTCTTTTTTCCTCTTCTCCTCATTAGTGAAGGAACTCATATTATTTTCACTTTTAATATGTTAACCTTTCCTACCCATCTCTCTCTCTCTAATCTGGTCTGTTTTCTGAGCTGAGACTGTCATTCAGATGGCCACTGAACATGTTCCATGAGCAGCCCAAACTCAACATGCCTAAAATCACGTTTTTCATCTCCATCCATTTACACTCCTCCCAAATTTGTCCCTCTTTCTGAAATTGCTGGTCTTTCCAGAATGCATCATCAACAGACCAGAAATCCCAGAGTCATCTCCTGGTTCTCTGTCTTGCTTCCTCCATCCACACTCCAAGGCCTGACAGTTCTGTCACTAGAAGGATTCTTGTATCAACTCTCCAATGTCCATTTCTACCACCTAAAAAAAGAAATTATAAGACTGAGTTTGGGGAGGGGCTTGCCCCATTTTTTTTATCCTAGAAGCCCCAAAAAGTCCATTGATGGCCTTCATTAAGGGTAAAGAAAATTCAGATTTTCAATAACACAGAAAGAGACAATCTTCCTTCAGGTCCAAGAGACCCAGGTAAGTTTCTTAATCACCCTGCTATGTCACCCATCATTTCTAACACCTCCTACATAGTTTGTGCAAACAGGATCTTGTCCCTTGAAAAGCTTATTGTAATACTGAGAAGATAGATGATTAAATAGAAAAGCAGAGTTCCAGAAAGTGCAGTGAGGGCTGGGTTAGGAGGAAGCCCAAGATGTGTAACAGGTGTACAGAGCAGGAGACTTGCTCAGCCTGGCAAGTCAGAAGAGGCAACCGCAGAGCTGAGCCTTAGAGACTAGGGAAGTGGGTCAGGTAAAGCAGGGAGGCAGAAGGGGAAAGGTGTGTGTGTGTGTGTGTGTGTGTGTGTGTGTTTTCCTTTCCATTTAAACCATAAAAACATCCTTCCTCCTGTTAAATAGAGGTTAAAGGGAAGTCATTAAAGATCCTAAACATGAGAGTGACATGACAATGGGGCAGGCTGGACGGGTGCCAAGCCAGAGGCAGGAGGACCGGTTCTGAGGCTCGTTCTCTGCTTTCCTCCAGGATGAGCTGTCTGCTAATTATAACCTGCCTGTAAAGCCACAGGCCCAGTGGCCTATGATGAACCAGCACTTAGGGGGTCCCTGCTTTTGCTGGTACTACTAATAAGCTGCACTTGACTCAGGATTTGGCTTCCTCAGTCTCTAATTCTTTTGCAAAACCCAGAATTCACCCAAGATCTCAGCCCTGGAACATCTGTGACCTGACCTCTGATCCAGGAGTGTCCCCTTGACTGACAGTCCTCTTAGGGTGGGACCAAGGAGAGAGCAATTAGCTAAAAAGGAAAACCCCACAGAGGCATGGAGTTCCCCTTGGCTGAAGGAGAAGGCGTGTGCCACCCACAATGGTCTGGCTTCAAGAACTATGGTGCTCCTTGACCTTGAAGGATTGGACTTAAATTTATAGTTCTTTTGAGACTGTCAGAAGCCAGACTCACTCATAAGCTCACTCGGCCCAGGGGAGGGGCAGCTGATGGTGTGTGAGTCACAGTGGAGAGAAGGATTTGCTTTGCTTGGGGCTTGAGAAAGACCTGTGGCAGATGGCAGTGGTGATGGGGATGGTGATGGGTCTTCTAGTTTCTTTCATGTTTCCTTTATGATTAGAGCTGAACCAGGGGCTACAAAAGAAACTATGTAGTGTCTTCTTACGGAGACTAAATAATTAGAGGAGAAAAGAAACAAACAGGCCAGGAATAGGGCTGGCCCAGGGTAACCAGAACTGCAGGACTTTTTAGAAAAATTCATAAATGAAAAGTCTTTGTTTTGCCTTTTTTCCCAAAAAAGCAGCTTAATATTAAGCACCATGCACTGTAGGAAGATCCATGAGTGATCGCTGGGGCCGGATGGGTCTGTGTCAGACTCCTGCCCTGCTGCTCCTTAGCCTCACAATTCTACAGGCTGGTTGTGGAATCTCTCCAGGCCATAGCTTCCTTGCCTGTCAAATGGATTTAAGCAGTAGGAGTAATTGTACAGGCAATGGACTTGGTGTCTAACTTATATCCTCTCATGTAATCCCCATCCTAGGGCGCCTGGGTGGCCCAATCGGTTCACTGTCTGAATGTTGATTTCAGCTCAGGTCATGATCTCAAGGTTCATGGGTTCGAGCCCTGCATGAAGCTCTGTGCTGACAGTGCAGAGCCTACATGATATTCTCTGTCTCCCTCTCTCTTTTCCACCCTGCCCCGCTCACTCTCTCTCTCAAAATAAATAAATAAGTATTTAAATAATAATAATAATCCCCATCCCTATTTTATAACAATATATTCATTTTAGAGTTGCCAGGAGGATTAAGTGAGATAATGTAGTGACAGGGTCTAACTCACTGCCTCGCACAACAGAGGGATGAAATAGATACTGTCTTCCTTTAACCTATAAGAAAGCATAATTGTCTTGAGCCCTACATTTTCCTTGGACATGTTTACTTGAATTTAGTAGATCTCTCCATGTCTCCCTTGGGAAAAACAAAACAAAACAAAACAATGCAATACAAAAAACTTTCCTTTTATTTTGCTCACTCTTCTACTGCTTTATGCACATTTTTTCCCACCACTGTTAACTTCGCACACATGATCCTAACTGGTTCTGATTTGTAACGTGTGATGTCTTAGAACTAGCCAGGAAGTACGGTGAAGAGCCGATCTGTTTAAGCAACAAAGAGACTGGGAATAACATTGTTTTTAATGTGCCTATTCTTTGACCTTGAAGTCAAATGGAGATAGCTTGTCTGGCTTTGGTAAAGAGACCTTCAGGTTGTACAAATTAAGTCCATTTTGGCCCTGGAAGCCATGCTTAAATCCAGCAAATAGGAGAGTGAAAGAAAGAGGGGATAAGTCTCTTCCTTGACCACCAGCTTCCTCCTCTAGGGAAGCGGGGACTTCTTAGGAAAGTCTTGCTCCTCACAGGAGTTAAAGTCATTTAGTAACTTAAAGCTACAGCTCCCCAAAGGCAGGAACGATGGAATTGTTCATGCTGAATCATCCATGAGTACAGA
Organism: Suricata suricatta; assembly: GCF_006229205.1. Lineage (NCBI taxonomy): Eukaryota > Metazoa > Chordata > Mammalia > Carnivora > Herpestidae > Suricata > Suricata suricatta. The sequence goes on along the minus strand of NC_043700.1, from coordinate 183,994,375 downwards.
AATTGCTCCCCAAATTGTTGATGGATGAAGGCGGGGACAGGAGAGGTGACTGGATTTCACCCGAAGACCAGAATTGCTACCTTCTGTCTACCCTGGAGCAGAGAGATGTATGAAGGTCACTGACTTCAGAATCAGACAGCCCTTGGGTGAAATCCAAGTTCTATCACTACTGACCTTGCACAAGTTACAGCACCTCTCTGAGCCTCCGTTCCCTCACCTTTTTTAAAGTTGTTATTTAATTTTTTAAATATATATTTATTTTTGAGAGAGAGAGAAAGCATGCAGGAGGGGGAGAGGGGCAGAGAGAGAAGGAGACACGGAATCTGAAGCAGGCTCCAGCCTCTGAGCTGTCAGCACAGAGCCCAGTGCAGGCTTGAACCCACGGACCGTGAGATCATGACTTGAACCGAAGTCAGACACTTAACTGACTGAACCATGCAGGTGCCCCTAAAGTTTTTATTTAAATTCCAGTTAACATAGAGTGCAATATCAATTGTAAGTGTACAATATAGCGATTCAACACGTCCATACAACACTTGGTGCTCATCACGAGTGCACTCCTTAATCCCCATCCCCTACTGCCCCCATCCCCCCACCCCTCTCCCCTCTGGTCACCCATCAGTTTGTTCTCTAGAGGTAAGAGTCTCTTTCTTGTTTTGCCTCCCTTCTTTTGTCCCTTTTCTCATTTGTTTTCTTAATTTCCACAGAGAAGTGTAATCATAGGGTATTTGTCTTTCTCTGACTTTCACTTAGCATAATCCTCTCTAGCCTCATCCACATCCCTGCAAAAGGCAAAGATGTCAACGTTTTACATGACTAATATTCCATTGTATACATACATCACATCTACCTTTTTTTTTTCTCTCAGATTTAGGGTTAGGGTTCATGTTGGGGCCAGGGTTGAGGTTAGGGTAAGGGTATGTGCCTGGTATCCTGAAGTTCAGAGATTTCTCTGGGGAATGAATCCCTAGACATCTGTTAGGATGAGAACAAACATGGCTGCACCATTTCCTCGCCTTTAAACTGGGATAGCAGTACGTCTGCCCTGTGCAGGATCATGTCATTCGTATATAATTCTCTCTCTCCCTCTCGCCTGTTTTCTTTCCATCCCTCTCTCTCCCTCCTTCCATATATTGATAGATAAGACCCTATGAGATATTTCACTCCTTTATCAAAGAAGAAATCTCTTCTTCTTCTTCTTCTTCTCCTCCTCCTCCTCCTCCTCCTCCTCCTCCTCGTCTTCCTCCTCCTCCTCCTTCTTCTCCTCTTTCTTCATCCTGCACTCATTTGAGCTGCGCCTCACAGGGTGTTGTACCTCTGTTCACACACCCCCTCAGGCAAACTCTCGTGATGGACAGCTTAGAGGTAGGATAGAACAGGGGCTAAGAGCCTGGGGTCCAGAACCAGAGACACTGCATTCGAGGTTTGGTTCTGGAAAGAATTAGTTTTGGGACCTAGTAAATTAGTGAACTTCTCTAGGCCTCAGTTGTCCCATCTGCCAAATGAAGGCCTCCTAAGTTCTTAACAGTTTACCTAGGCAAAGCACTTAGAATAGTGTCTGGCTCATTGCAAATTCACACTGAATCTTATTTCATATCTCTATTGTTGACCTCATTTTACAGAAGAGTAAACAGCTCAGAGAGGCTGTGACTTGCCCAAGGTCACACAGTGAGGAGAGATAGCAGAACTAAAACCTTCTGCCTCAGCTGGGACCTCTACCTGGTCCACCACACTGCCAAGGGATGGGAGAAGGAGCAGAAGTTTCGCCATGAGGGACGATTTTGGGAAAGAGAACTACATAGAGCCCTTAGATCGATTGCTTGTGAGTTCCTGGAACCCAGAAACTCATCTTACTCCATTTCTTAGTCCAGAGCCAAAGTAAGCACTGAGGGAATATTTGTGGAAAGAACTGATCAAGAAATTGATGAGAAAAACTGGGGATGAGAATAATAATGGCATTGAGAACTTTGAACCCTGATGAATGAGCCGGGTCCCGAGGGTGGGGGCAATCTCGATTTCTAGGGAAAGAGGGACAAGCAACCCTGCCCCAGGAAAACACATCTTAGTTGCAATGCATTGAAAAGAGAAGGGGATGCCATTCTTGGTTCTGGAGAATGGGGCGTCCGTTATGGGGTATGTCCAGGGAGGGGAAGTACCTGGCCAAATTCAGAGCTACTTACAGGGCCTCACCTCTGACTTATCTTTCTTATGCCCATGTTCATTCTCACCTAGAAATGGCTTGCTGGAAACTGAGCAGAAATCAAATGGCTGGTCAAGAAGAGAAATCGCCAAAGTTGCCCTTGGGAGAAGAGTTTTCCACGGAAACACCTAGTGCAATTCTCATGCCAAGTTATCATCATCACATCTGTGCTTCCCAAGGCGTTTTCCTGCGTGTAATCTCACTGAATCCCCTCAAGGCCGCTACAGAGTAGGAAAGACAGCATCTACTATCCCCCATTTCACAGATGGGAATACCGAGGGCCACAGAGCACAAGAGACCTGCTCAGGGTCACTCGGGAAGTTAGGGTCAAATCCACACCCGGGCCTCCCCACATGATTCAGCCACGTTCTGGATGCACACATAGCAAACCGCACAGCCCCAGGGCCTAGTGGGACCACACAGTTCCTTCCTCTAACCTCATGCCCCACCCTCCCCTCCCACCACTTAGGTGTAAGGATCAGGGAGGGACACTAGGTCTCTGCCTTCCGAGGCTGGAGGGGGTCTCACTAGGACCAAGCTGTCAGGGCCCTTTGTAAGCTCTTGGGCCATCTCAGTTCAAGTGCTCAGGAGGATGGACCCCAGTAACGGCCTGCATGCAAATCCCTGGCAGCCCCATACTGATGGAATGGCCTTACCCAAGTTACTCCAGCTCCCAGGGGCTCAGTTTCTTCATCTTCATAATGAGAAAAGCATAGAGGAGCTGTTAGTTTCATTTAAAGATTTCTCTGAACAGTTCACAACTTTCCACTATGGATCGGGCTGCCCCATCAGGTAATGAGTCCCCCATCACTGCCAGTATACACGCAGACTGGTGCACACAAGCATCTGCTCTTAGGGAGGAAGCTGTCAGGATGAGGCAGGTCCTGCATGATATGTGGCAATACCCCTTGCCCACACGACCAACCACATCAGTATCACCCAAAAAACATTTAGAAAATGCAAGTTGCTGAGCCCCTCCCCTGGGTATTCCTTTTTTTTTTTAATTTTTTAATGTTTTATTTATTTTTGAAAAAGAGAGAGAGATAGCATAAGCAGGGGAGGGTCAGAGAGAGAGGGAGACACAGAATCCAAAGACAGGCTCCTGGCTCTGAGCTAGCTGTCAGCACAGAGCCCGACATGGAGCTCAAACCCACGAACCATGAGATCATGACCTGAGTGGAAGCCGGATGCTCAACCGCCTGAGCCACCCAGGTGTTCCTCTCCTGAGTATTCTGATTGCAAACAAATCAGATGTAGCTCAGAAACCTGTATTTTTCTTAGAAGTATCCCTATGTATTCATTTGCTAGGGTTTATAACCAAGTAACACCAACTGGATGGTGTAACCGAAAGAAACCTGGTGCCTCACGTTTCTGGAGCTCAGAGGCCTGAGGTTAAGGGCTCAACAGGGCTGGTGTCTCCTGAGGGTATTAGAGAGCATCTGCTCCATGGGTCTCTGTGAACATCCAGTGGCTTGCTGGCAGTCTTGGTTATTCTTTTTCTTATAAACTATCATTCCAATCTTCACCTCATCTTCGCATGGCGTTATCCCTACATGTATCACATGTACATCTGTGTCCAAAGCTCCCCTTTCTAGAAGCCATACTGAATTGGGACCCACCCTAACGACACTGAGCATCTGCAAAGGCCCTATTTCCAAACAAGGCCTCATTCACAGGTACTTTCAACATCCTTTTCAAGAACACAAGTCAATCCGTATCTCCAGGTGATTCGAATGTGCAGCCAGGGTTAAGAACTAGCAGACTACAGCTTTTCAAATGGCAGGTGCCTATAAGCCCCTTAGGCATCTTGAATGGAGGTAGATTCTGAGTCAGTGAGTCCGGAAGGCCCAAGACTTTGCTTTCTGAAGGAGATACTGATATGGCAGGTCCACGGACTGGCGCTCCTAGTGAGGCCCCTCCCAGCTCAAGATTCCCCGGAAATCCAGAAATGATTTCCATGCAGATAGAAGCTCTCTGCTCCATTTCTCTTATGACGAGAGGTGCTTTCTTCTTTAATCTATGAGGACACAGGAAAAAACACGCCAGTATGCTTCATGCCCCTTCGGAGCCATCTTCCTGCGAGGGGCATGGATCCTGGGATGGGATGAAAGATTGGGGAGCCAAATTCGGGGGAAATTCTCATGCCCATGCTGTCTTCTCTGTTTAATTTTACATATTCAGGATTATTTTGTTGCTGGCATTGTCTTCTTCGGTCCCCGGCCCTCACCCACACCCCCAATCTCAACACCACCATCTGTTAACTCAGTGTCCAGCCTAAGGGCGTGCTGGGCGCACCTGGCTTCCATGAAGAGACTGCCCACACCCCCGCTCACCTGCGCTGGCCGAGTCGAGGGCAAGAGACTTGAGAGCCAGCTAGGCCAGCCCTGGACCTCGGAGAATAGCTGGCCAGCCCTGGACCTCGGAGAAGCCCATGCTCCGTACTGGTGTCAATCCCCGAGGCCGGCTGGAGGAGATGCGCCCCGCCCCGCATGCACAGCCCTCCGCCCTGGGTAATCGCATCTGCGATGGGGTGGGCCTGGCCGGTCACAGAGGCGACAGCTGCGGCCCCAGGACCGGAGAAGCCAAAGAGGCCGCAGCCAGAGGAGCAGCCGCCTTAATTTATTTATAGATGCGCTGGCTCTTTATGTGGCCTAGTTAAGGACGCCTTTCCACAAATACATAGAAACGGATGTTATTCTAGAACCCACCAATAATAGGCACATCTGTAGAGACTGATGCTGGATTAAGAGCCCCACCTTCCTCCCCCAACCCCCCTTCACCAAAATAGAAAATAAAGTTAAAAATGCACCTGGGATTTTTTCAAGTGCTTATATGCAAGAGGGAAATTCTGCCAACAATGAGATGTTTCTTTGAGAGCAAAGGCAGAATTTCTTAGGAAGCAGAAAATTACCAGCTAAGGCTGCATCTTGCCAAGCAAAGACCTAGCTTTCACCTTCCACTCCCAGGATGGTGATGTCCGGCCCCCACTTTCATCCATCCCGGTGAGCTTCTGTTTAACCCAGACATAATCCTCTCGTTCTAGAGGCCCTGCGCGGTTGATTTCTTTGCAAAAATATGATTTGCCAAATGCAATTCTGACCCTTTCCTTGCCGATCAGTTGTTTGGGGTGCTTGACCAGTGAGGGCTCTTCAGAGTCAAGGGTCCGAGAAAGAATGAAATCATTACTGCGTTGTGCACGAGTCCTCAGCCCTTATGCTTTTGTTATTTCTCTCAGTTCATTCTCCAGACCCTTAATTCTATTACCGGCTGTAATTTGGCTCTGTGTCTCTACAGCATTCTTTCCTTTCTTCTGCCCCCTTTCTCTTTAATCGATTGATTCATCTGTAATTGGATTTTCTCTGGCTCTTACCAGCTATTAAAAGTAGTGTGTATGTGAGTGAGTGAGCTTTCTAACTAGGCCACGCTTTCAGATGCCTTGCAATCCTGAATCTTGTTCCGGTTTCTTAGTATGAATCCAATTCCCTAGCTCCTTTTGAGCCAGCAGGGAGTAGCAGGGAATACAAGGTTTGGAAGCCTGACAAAATGATACTGTGTTTTGTTTTGTTTTGTTTTGTTTTGTTTTGTTTTGTTTTGTTTTGTGGAAGACTGGCATTTATTGAGCTCATGCTATGTCCCGGCTGCTCTCCCAGCACTTTGCAAGCATTACTGACTCTCACCACACCCTCATAAGGCAGGTACTGCTATGACTCCATTTTGGGGTAATGGAGACAGACGGAGGTTAAGGAACTGGCCCCAGGCCACACAAGGAGCTAAAGGCAGAGCTCTTGATCACAATGAAATTTTACTAAACTCAGCCTCTTCCCATCTGTCTAAGTTTCAGCATGGCTTTTTTGTCCTACCTCAGTTTCCACGTCTGCAAAATGAGTAAGAGTCAGTATCCGTTGCAAGATGAGTTTTAGAATGTGCTGAGAAGACAGTGCCTGACTCACTGGTGCTCACACACACAGTAGGTTCCAGCAATCCCTGTGCTATGGATGAGATCAAGAGCTGAATACAGGAGCCCTGTGAGTATGGACAGCAGAAATAGACTGCTGACCTCCAAGGCCTGCTCACTACATCGGCCCAGTCTCTGCTTTGGACAAACAACCAGAAATCAAGCAGAACATTTTGTAAAATCACAATAAAGATTCTGTTGCTGGGGGCTCCTGGGTAGCTCAGTCAGTTAAATGTCAGACTCTTGATTTCAGTTCAGGTCATGATCTCAGGATTCAGGAAATTGAGCCTGACTCTGGCTGTGTGCCGATGGCACAGAATCTTCTTGGGATTCTCTCGCTTCCTCTGTCTTTGTCCCTTCCCCACTTCCACCCTCTCTCTCTTTTTCAAAAGTAAATAACTTAAAAAAAATAAAAACAAAGAAAAGATTCTGTTACTGGTAAGCAGTGTGACTTTAGATAAGCATTTCTTCTTTCTAGTCATGTTTTCCCAGATGTGAAATGACAGGTGCAGTTGCTGACCAGCACCACCCCTTCTACAGTGATCTCAGGCGATGGGCTCAGTGCTGTCACCTCAAGGCTGGACCAACTCTTCCATGGCAATCATGAAACCCTTGAGCATGTATCAGTTTCGTTTCATATAATTATTTAACTCTCTTATCCCCATTACATAAATGGGGAAACCGGGCCACTGAGTGGTTAACTAACTTGCCCAAGGCGGCACGGTACATTCCAGCATGAAGTCTCAAACGATCCTCTCTCCACAAAGCCATAGAGGACCCTCCTAGTTGTTTCTAGATGTAGGATCTCAGGGAAGATCTGCAGAACTTGGCTTTGCCATTGAGACGAGGCAGGCAGGGCGCAGGGAGTGAGTCAGGCCCTGACAAGGACTGAATGACTAAGGGACAATGGACAGGCCCAAGGGTCTCCAGAATAACTTGTTGCTTGACCATCGTTTCGGTAGATGGTGTAATGCTTTTGACCTCCTTTTCTTAAACGATCCCAAGGATGATTTCACAAGGTTGTTGAATGAAATAATGCATATGAGACATAGGACCACACCTGGTCCTCAAAGACTCGTGACTTTTTAATTCATGGGAGTTATTACAATAATTATTATTGTTATGAGAATGAATTTTGAATTTTTAAATATGGTCCACATATGCAAATATATGTATGCAAGATTTTTAAAGATAGTTGCCAAATTGATTTTATATCAGACTAAGGCCTATTGTTTTTAAGTCAAATTTTATTTTATTTTTTTAAGTTTATTTATTTATTTTGAGAGAGAGTGTGTGCCAGAGGGGAAGAGAGAGAAGGAGACAGAGAATCCCAAAGCAAGCTTTGTGCTGCAATCACAGAGCCCAGTGTGGGGCTTGAACTCACAAACCGTGAGATTACGACCTGAGCTGAAACAAAGAATCAGATACTTAACCAACCTTGCCACCCAGGTGCCCCTAAAGTCAAATTTTAAAAATCCGTTCTAGAACCTAAGAACAGAATCAGTTCTAGCCCATACTCTTCTGCCTACCCCTCTTTCTCCTGGGTCCTAATACTGCTAAGAGAGACACAAAACAAAACACAACTTTGTCACTTAAAGAGGGGGAGTCAGGAATTAATGGCCACTGTGAAACTGCAGAGTAATATAATTTCACAACTTCCAACATCTGGCAAACTCCACAGACAGTATTTGCAAAAGCAGTTTTGCAATGACCATACTCGGGAAATCCCCAAAGAATGTTTATAAATACTGCAGATTTAGAGATTTAATTCTAAATTTTCCCAAAACCGCATCATCCAAAAATGTAACACTCCTTTTCCAATTAAAACAGTATGTGTGTGTGTGTTAACTCTAACGCAACTCAGAAATATAATTTAATTGGACCAAAATTTCCAGACTGATTATGACAGTGTTGTTTGAAGTCATACATAGTTGTAAGCAATTTATAAATCCAAGGATAAGGAATCGATTCAACAACTTGTGTCATCTCAACAGTCCTGGTTACTACTAGCCAGGGGCTAGTGGAAGGAGGGAACAGGGAGTCACTGCAAATGGATAATGAGATTTCTCGATTCAAGAAGTGTTCTTGAATTACAAACTGTTATGATTTCCCAAACTTGTCTCTAAAAACCAGTCAATTCTATACTTTAAAGGGGTGAATTTTATAGTATGTGAATTATCTCAATTATTAAAAAAAGATAATGGGAAAAGATGGGTAGAATTCTTTGTAAATTGAGTCAATATATGGATAGAAAATCTGGAAAAAATACATTCTAGAACTCTACCTATTGACATAGACTCATGAACTATACCTAAGAATAAGTTCCAAAATATCAAGTTGGGAAGAAAAAAATCATGTCCCAAGTGACCATGTGACCTATTTTGATGAAAAAAATAATGTCTGTGCCTAGAAGGATCTAGAAGAATATATACCAAATCATTAACTGGTCATTTCTGGAACTATAGGTGGTTTTATTTTCCTTTTGCTTCTCTAGCAGCATTTTATATATTTTTGTAATAAAGGGAGGAAAAAGAAGAAACCAACTCTGGGAGAATGAGTAGGGAAGATGACAGATGGAGACATTTTACTTTAGATCTTCAACTAACCCAAAGTAAAGAAGCTCCGACAGCGTGTCCGTTTCTGGCAAAGCCCACAATATGTGCTGTGTCAGACACACAAGGGACAAACAAACAAGGCTTCAGTGTTTATCAGGCGAGCGCCCTCCCCCACCCAGTCCACTTTGATTTACAAAACGCAGGGACTGTTCTGGTGGAAGTTACGAGCAGAGCAGAGCCAACTTCACTTACCAACTGCATTTTGAAAAACTTAACTGCGTCTCGTTCGTTATCACAGAGCCCTTATTCGGCCTGCGATGAGTGATTTCTAAGTTGCTCGGTTCTATTTTACTGACATCATGTACTACCGAGAAGGACGGGGGAAGAAAACTCTATTTTCAAAGTGCCTACTGTTTATCCGGTGTGTTTTAGACAATATTGACGGTGATTTTTACTTAACCCCTACAAGCACTCATGAGGGCGGTGGTGGGACCTCCACTGTTAGAGGCACAGAGAGGCTAGTTGAGGAGCCTGAGGCTGCCCAGCAGGTGGGTGGCTAACCAGGGTCAGAATGCCTATGTCTGACCCCCAAGAACCATGTTCTGATCCTCTACAACCCTCCCCTGCCCTTGGCCCCACAAGGTCCGTGTAGCCCACCAATTATCAAACTGGAAGCATAGATTTCTGGAAGGCTTCTTTGAAATAAAATTGATCAGCTGCCAAATCACTCACTTACTAAATTGCTAGCGCTCAGCCCTGACCTTCTCATTGAGGATGAAGCCCCTGCCTCCCCCAAGCACACACACTGAGCTGGAAACATCATGTGCAGGGGAGAAGGCAGGCAGGGGAGTGAGGGAAGCAAGCCTTTCTCTCTGCCCTGACTCCACCCACCATGGGCTCCCCTGCCCCAGCCCTGCAGTTGGTCCCATTATCGCTTCCACCCCAGCTAATTATAGGCACTGATTACCTAACAGCAAGCCCCACTGTCACCTGCTTTGGCCTGACGGATTATGCCATCTGGGCCACGTGGCCAGGGGTCCAGAGCCACAAGAGGTCACAGAGAGGGGCAAATGGCTCTGAATGGGAAGAAATGTGTTTACAGCCCTGACAGCTGACTGGGCCATTAAAGGGGCTTTAGCTGTGTGTTCCCAGCTGAAACCCCTCTCTAGGGGCCTCGCTATTAGCTAATGGGATGTGGCTGCATATATCTCTCCGGTTCCAAATGTGGGCATGCTAGGGGCCTGACTGCATGCTCTCCTAAAAAGGAAAAGAAAAGGGACTTAGGAGAGACCTGGGGGCTCACAGTTGTTTGGGGTCCTTGTTGAATGGGCATCAGAACATGCCTGCCGAGGCCATGCTCCATGGCCGGCAGGATTCAAATACATTTTCCATTTCCTGTGCTCATGTCCATGAAATTAACACATGTATAAAACACATTTTATGACAGTAAATAAACCCTGCGACTTCCATGTCATTAAGAGCTTCATGTCCTTACTAGTAGTGCCTGTATTTCAAACTCGAATGTACTATTTTTTTTTTTATGTGCTCTATTTATTTTTGAGAGACAGAGAGAGACAGCACGAGCAGGGGAAGGTCAGAGAGAGAGGGAGACACAGAATCAGAAGCAGGCTCCAGGCTCTGAGCTAGCTGTCAGCACAGAGCCCGATGTGGGGCTCGAACCCACAAACGTGAGATCATGACCTGAGCCAAAGCCGGACGCTCAACTGACTAAGCCACCTGGGTGCCCTATCGAATGTGCTTCTGTATGACCTGGGACTCTCATCCAGTGCAGATTCTGGATCTGTCGATTAGGGTTGGGGGGAGGGGAGAGGGAGGGCAGATTCTGTATTTCTAGAGAGTGTCTGGAAGATTACTGATGCCACTGGTCCGTGATGATGCTTTGAATAGCAAGGAACTAGTTAGTTACTGAATGAAATTAAATTAGCGAATTAATATTACACAGAAAACCTATAAATGGTATTTCTCCCACTGTATTGCAGAGTAGGAGTCAGCTAAGGAGGCTGCCTCAGCTCCAACAGGTTCTCAGTGGAGTAAGTGCCAGGTACTCTGCATTCCCTGGGAATGCCCAATACGTCATCAGCATATTGGAGCTGAGGAAGCCTGCAGTGATCTGTTCCACTTTCGAGGTGAACAGTTTGCATTCAACTAAAAGTTTGGTGCTTCATGCCCTAGTTTTTGTTGCAACCCTCACTGAAGAGTCTCTATTATCCCGATTGCTTAACCTGTCCAGAACTGTCTTGATTTGCAAAATGCCCTCTCAGCCGTACAGAGTTATTCACATGAAACACACGCACACGTAGGAAAGGCTTGAAGACTGAGAGGCAGTGCTCCTGTGAGGTACTGTCATGAAATGCAGGCACGGTGGCGGTTTCTTCTGACGGTTCTGAGCCCCCGGAACACCGCTCCTCTGGCTTGCCCTCCTCCCAGCGTGATGAGGAAGCAGGAATGGATAAGGAAATACTGAGGAAGTGTCCGGGAGGTGGGACCATGGTGACTGCACAGGGGGTGAGCTGGAGGCCCAATGACAGAGGCCACCATGACCACTGCAAAATAGACTGATTTGCTTAAAATTTTCTTTTTTAAAAAAAGCAAAGTTTACCAAACCACTTTCTAATTTTTTTAACGTTTATTTATTCTTGAGAGACAGAGAAGCAGAGCATGAGCAGGGGAGGGGCAGAGAGAGAGGGAGCCACAGAATCCGAAGCAGGCTCCAGGCTCTGAGCTGTCAGCACAGAGCCCGACGTGAGGCTGGAACCTACGAACTGTAGATCATGACCTGAGCTGAAGTCAGCTGCATAACCGAGCCACCCAGGCACCCACCAAACCGCTTCCTAAATGCATTTTTATTTAACATCATAAAATGCTCACCATAGAATATTAATAAAAGGCATCAAAGTGGAAGACACAATGTAACCACAATTTGTGTGTGTGTGTGTGTGTGTGCAAATGTATATGCAGGGGTGTGTGTGTATACACATGTGTGAGTATGTGTGTGTGTGTGACTGCACACAGGACTTTGAAGGAGGAGAATCACCAAGAATGTTTGCTTTGGAATCCAGCAACATTAGGTTCAGACTGCAGCTGACCCAAGTTTCTTAACCTTTGGTTTGTATCTTCTGGGGGATGAGGCTGACAATTCCCACCTCAGGCTTATGTGAGAATTAAGCACGATAATGTCTGGCAACCACTTAGCACATGGCCTGGCTCAAATTTAAACACTCACCAAATGGGAGTCACGATTGTATTAATATAGAAAGAGTGTGGAAGAAAATACACAAAATGTTAATAGTGGATCATCCCTGAGTGATGAGTTAGATGTGATTTTATTTTCTTCTTTGAACACTTCAGAATTATCCAAAATGATTCAAAGAACACCATTATAAATTTTAAAAAAAGATTATTAGACAAACTTTATAAAGTAAACTGCTAATTGTAGTTTCTCTGGTTGGTAATGTAGATCATTTTTTATTTTCTTCTTTATACTTTTGATTTTTGAAAGTGTCCACAACTCACTAGTTTTAACTATTTATGAATACAAAAGCCTTGCCCATCTCTTTTGGACATTTTGGGGAAATGCAGAAAAACTCTGAAAAGAAAGTAAAATAACTTACAGTATTGTGATTTCTCTGCTTTTATTACTCTTTGTTTACATTTATAAAGTACAGATTCACACCTAAATAAATGGTCTCCTGGAATTGTGCAATGCACAACATGGACAACCATATTTATGGTCCTGAAATAACACCCCCGTATACTTCTCAACTCACTCCCCAGAAGTCACTGATATGAATTCTTCCAGTATGTGTATAAGACCTATATATATATATATATATATATATATATATATATATATATATGAGTGTATACACACACATGTGCATACATGCTCATATAATTAGGTAAAAATGTGTTTATAAGAAAATTCAAGAAAGATTTTAGAGGCCACTTAAATGTAATAGATCTCATTAGTCCCCCAAGATCAAGTCTAGGAGGAAAGCACCTTCCCCGTGTTCTCCACCTGTAAACTCACTTAAGCAGATACGCTTTAAGCATCTCTGCTGTTCCAGGACCTATGCTATTTACTAAGGAAACAAAAATGAGGAAGACACAACTCTCTGGCCTCAGCGAGGCTCTGGGCTATCACGGAAATGCACCAACAGTAGTCCCACCTTCCCGGAAGCTTCAGTAACCTGCCGTCAGCTGCTATCAGACAGCAGATGATCCTCCTGACATCACTGACATAAGAAGGTCAAGAGTAGCCACATCATAGGGCCTGAAAAATTCACAGCCCCCTTCCTCTCGTCATGCGTGAAATTTATCATCTCACGTCATCACAAGAAGAAGGGTCAGGACAGTAAGATATTTTGAGAGGGAGACCACGTTCATGTAACTTTTTTATAGTGTATCATTACAATTGTTGTATTTGATTATTGGTCATTGTGGTTAATCTCTAACTGTGCCTTATTTATAAATTAAACTTTATCATAGGTCTGCATACACAGGTAAAAACACGGTATACGTAGGAGTGAGGGCTACCCATGGTTTCAGGCATCCCCTGGGGGTCCTGGAATGCATCCCCCACTGGATGCGGGGGATTCCTGAATTAGAAATGTGTTCTGCACCACGTAGTGATACAATAATGGAGGCCAATAAGAGGTCCAGAGGCAGTAAGGAAGAGACAGTGAACCCCTTCCTTGCGATGATTCTGGAAGCCCTCCTGGGGAAGAATGCATCTCACCTGTATCTAAAAGGCTACGACTTGGGTTCCTCGCACACCCACACAATCTCACGCTCCCCACCTTTCATCATGTCCAGGCAGGTGTCTGGTCTTGGGCTGGAATACGTTCCCACGCTTCTACTCATCTTTCAAAACCTAACCAGGAGGTACCTCCTGGAAGGCATCCCTGACTACCCAGAATGGGGAAGGCACCCTTCTCACTACACGTGTGTCTTTATCAGATACTTACCTAAATGACTCACGAGACTGGAAGTCAGCATTTTCCCCTATTTATCTTTGGGGAAGGACTGAACGCCACACCCAGTACACAGCACCCAATAAATGTCTTCTTAAAAAAACCAACAACAATGCTAGGGTTTAGTGCTACATCAGACCCATAACACGGATGACTTCTGACAGCACAAAGAACACACGTGTGGGAAAAGGCAGACTGTTCCTCTGACCTGCATAATTAGAAAAGAGGCTTCCTCTGGGAACGCACAGCTCCTCAGGCTACAGCTTAGCACCCAGACAGGACCTTTGTGCTCATTAGGAACGAAACCCTCCAGGCTCAAGCAGCTCTGAACAAGCAGAGCAGAGGCTGGGATCCAGCGCTGACCCATTGGGTGGGGTGGCCTTGTGCCTGAGAGGCACTGCACCAGGGCACCCTGCTGGCACATGGATGGACAAGATATACTTCCTCCCAAAGCGGCTGGCAGTCTGTGTGATTCAACAATCAAGGAAACCCACAGAGTGAGTTGGTGCTTATAAATGTTGAGCGCCTGAGTAAGTGAACGAATGCATGTTAAAAAATTAATAAATTTTCTTAGACTGATTCTGATTGTATTTGGTTAGGTCCTACCACATGTTTGCTTTGTGCTCAAAGGTCCACTTTGATCAAGTCCTCTCACAGGGAGAATCTAATACCTTTTCTTCCTGGCTAAAGGCTATGGAACTCTCTGACTTATTTTGAACAGATTGAATGTTCTGGTGCAAAGGCCCTGGAGAGCAAATCAGAATAGAGAGGGCTCTGTCAGGTGCCTTTATGTAAACCGATTCACCCTCCTGTTGGCCAGGTTACTCACCAGATGCTCCCCCCCCCTCACCTGCTTTCACAAGGCCTTTATAACACATGCACACCATTTAAACTAGGGCAGAAGTGGTGACGAGTCAGGCTCTTACCCCAGTGTTACCCACAGCCCTGCACACGTGGTAGGCACTTCAACCATCCGGGAAGAGTATTTCCATGCTACTAAAACTCTTGTTCGATTGAGGGGTTAGATGAGCCAGTCTTTGGGTATGAAAAACATGGAGAAAGCCCTGGAAGCTGCAAGAGTTGTCTGAGACTAGCCCACCAGTAGGGCGGGGCCTGGCCTGAGACCTGGGGCTCTTGACCCAAACAGAGAGCACTTTAAGTGCCACGCACAGGTTTCTGGCAACCCAGGGGGTGACCGGAAAGTGCCTCTGACGTCCTCAGACATCAGTATCAGCAGAATCAGTAATGTCATGAAAACATAAATTATAGCCCAGGTAGCTTTAAATACCTGTGGGACCAGACCTCTGCTTTGCAATTACAGAGCCCCAGCCCTTGTCAGAATTGTTGCAAAAGCGTCCTCACTGGGTCTTCCAGACTTGCTCCTTCCCCCTGTTCACCTGCCCTGAATTTTGTATAGTTTTCACCCAAAACAACATGGGATCAGCCCAGCTCTTTGCTGGAAGGTGTTCAGTATCTTTCAGAAGGTCCACCAGATGCAGCCCCAGCTTCTCAGCCCAGCTTTGGGGAGCCTCTTGTAACTGACCTGTCCCCACATTCTTGACCCATCCCACATTTCTCCAACATGCCTCTCCCCAGATTCTTCACTTTGGGCAGAGGGACCCCTTCTCTGCTCCACTCCCAACATACCTGGGCCCTTCCCCTCTGCCAGCCCTACTCCGGCGAGGCTCAGAACAGCCTCTCTCTCTCTCTCTACTGTTTAAGTCATCTTTATCCTCTGAAATGTAAGGATAAAGCCTTCTTGGACCCTTGCAATTCAAAGTTTGCTGCTCCTACAGCACGCTTGAAATCTCCCGGGGTAGAACACTTAGCAGATCTCTCGTCGGCAGTCCCTTACGTCTCTGAGCACAGTCCTGTCTCAGCTAGAAGTAAGTTCTTTCCACCTGAGAATCACATCTTCGACAGAACATGGGGGGCAAAATCTCAGGCTCTGGAGTCAAAGGCCTGCTTCTAACCCTTTAACAGCCTTTAATTGTCTGACCAGGAACTAATTTCCTTTCCTTTTCAGATGTCAGGTTTCTGATCTGTAAAAGGGGATAATATCAACTATCACAAGGGGCCTCTATGGGGTCAACCAAGAATCTGGGGCACCTGGGTGGCTCAGTCTGTTATGCCACTGACTCTTGATTTCAACTCAGGTCATGATCTCACGGGTTTGTGTGTTGGACGGATGGTCTGAGCGGACAGTCCAGAGCCTGCTTTGGATTCTGTCTCCCTCTCTCTCTCTCTTTCTGCTCCTCCCCACTCATCCTCTCTCAAAATAAGTGAATAAACTTAAGAACAGAAGAATGCAGCTAGAGCAAGAGAAAGCACTTGGCATAGCAAATGCTCAATAAATAGCAGTTATTGTTATCATGTGAGAGGGTGGGATGTATTTGGGGAGATACTGTGGCTCGCTGGCCGGCGCAGCTTCCTCTGTGGGGGGAGAACGGGTAAGGGTGAGGTTGGAGAGCTAAGCCAGGTCCAGGCAATGAAAGACCCCCACACCTCATGAAGGAGTTTGGACTTCTCCAGAGGACAAGAGTGCTCAGAGAAGGGTTTTAAGCAGGGGAAGGACTGATCTGATTTACATCTTAAAGGCCTCCTTGACTCGCATGGGGAAGATGGTGCAGAGATGAGGTCAAGTCAGAAAAACAAGTTAGAAGGCCAGTAAAGTCGTGCTGAGGCAAACGAATCCCAGTCCCTGACTTCTGGGAGCCTGTGGTCTACTGCAGGGAGACAGAAGGATAACTAAGGCAGGACAGTAAACGGAAAATGATGGGGAAAAGGATGTGGACACTTGTAAGCAAGGAGAGAGAATCGCCATCTGCACCTTATTGGTAGGGCCTCTCCAGGAAGGTTTTAGGGGAACCATGATCTGTGCAGGCCCCATCTTTTCTGAAGGATCCCTTATGCTCTCTTTAGGCTGACCTGGAATTAAATGCCTGGACATTCTACTGTGGTCCGTTGTTCCCAGGACAGGAGCCCCCACCATGCATAATGGATGAGAACAGGAGATGGTGAGGATCCCTTCTGAGGATAAGATTCAAAAACTAAAAATCTCTAAATTTCATGTTCATCCTAATATTTTGAATCTTTAATCTCCCCTTTGCGCTGTCACATCAGTATTTTGCATTTTTAAGGGGAATTATTTGAAGAGGGACAATCAATGTTCTTCTATTTTATCTATCTATTGTTCGATCTATCTGTTTTTTTAAAGATTTCTGGAGAAAAAAGTTTAGACAAAAACAGGAGCTCTAAAATGAACTAGAATTTAATGTCAATCCATTAACATTTCAGAAAATGCCAGCAGAAGCTTGAGGAGATAATTGCATACAAGGGAAGTAAATTGGGTGTGTGCCCACCCCACAGGTCCACCGGAAAGTGTTCCAAAGTAGATCGTGTCACCAAAAATTTTTTGAACTAAATAAGCTTGAACTAAAATAATATTTACATTTGGACGAACGGTTTCTAATTGGGTTATCCATTAGCGATGGGGTGCAGGAGTCATGAGAAAATGAAACCTAATTTGCGAGCCTCAGACAGGAAGACAGTGATTAGTTGTGGAAGGTGAGCAAATGCACAGTTCCTGAGCCCTATCTGCCTTCGGCTGTGCCAGAAAGGGGCGGTGCAGCCAGGGATGAAGCCAGCAATGCCCAGAGTGCCAATGAAAACTCACTCTTTCATAGAACTTTACAAAGCTCTTTCCCACACATGATCTTCTTTGATCTCACCACCGCCCTGAGAGTAGATGGGGCAGGTGCTCTTGTTTGCCCTCGTTTACAGCTGAGACAAGGAGATTCAGGTGACTCACCCAAGGTCACAGAATGAGGGCAGGAAGGGGCCACAATTCAGGCCAGCTCTTCATAGCCTCAATCCCATGTTCTGGCCACCCTGCCTCTCAAAAACCTTCCAAGAGTGACAGCTCATAGTAAGACCTTTGGCAATGAAGTATACATGTGGCCAATATACTAACGGGTGTAAATCAATTGCACGGTAATGGCCTGACCCACGGCTGCTGGGATGGTGGCCACAGGGCTACCCCCGATGAGGCCATCAGGGCAGCCCTTCTCAGCTCAGGCTCAAAGCTGCCAGAGCTGAACTTGCTCCTTTAGGCAGGGGGACCCGGACAAACAGACTATAACAAGACCCTTGCATGAGACACACTGGAAGCAGAGTGATCAAGAGAGTTAACTGATGAAGGCTTGGTAGAGAAATACGATTCTTGGAAGAAGTATATAAAACAGCACTTGGTTAGCATTAAAGGATGCAAAGTGAGAAGCAGCCATCCTGCTCAGGATAGGAGACGCGTGGGGTCAGGGGTCAGACACACAGACCAGAGACGAATCTTTTCCCACTGCCCTAGTGATAAGAACATCCACTGGTCCATTCGCGGAGAAAACTGGAAATTGTATCAGACCCACCAACACTTTCAAAGTCTTCCTCAAGAGACCTGGGGTTAAATCCAAATTTCCTAGGAGGATTCATAACGCCCCATGAGGTCCCACCCTTGCTACCTCTTTAGCCCCATCTCTCATCACACTCCACCCCCATGCATATACCCGCAAGCGGCCGCACAGTCGCTCTAGCTCTCCAAACACTTACTGCCTTCTTCCTTTGCCACAGCATGCTCCCTCTGGCTCCTAGAACTTGATCCAGGCTGTTCCTTGTATCGGCCTCATTTCCTCCTTCCTAGCCCAGCTGCTTAGCTCCTACTCATTGTTTGGGCATCAGCCTAGAGGTCACGTCTCTCCATCACCTCCACCCTTATGAGGCCAAGTTTGCCTGCCATGCTCACCCATATCAGTCTGTACTTCCTGAACTCTCGCTGTAATTGCTCAATTCCTGCTCCAACCTCACTACCCAGCAATTACTTGATAGAAGCAGGGATTGCTTGCATGCTCACGGTGGTAACCCCAAGCCAAGCACATGTGTTGAATGATGGGATAGATTAATCCTTTAATTAATTTAGCTGGTGGTCAAATCTAGTAACCAAAAAGCATTTCTCCTTTATAGATGGTACACGTAGCTGGTCTCAGCTCAACAAAGATCCAGCTGGATGACCCCACCATGTCACTTTACATAAGCACCTGAACAGACCATTATAGTCAAGATTCTGCTGAAAACGTGAGCAAGAGAGCTCTTTTCACAATTCTGACTTAAGAAGGCTTATTTCTGTCTGGGTGTGATCCAAGTTACTGAGGCCTTTAAACAATTGGGAAAGACATTATCTTTGGAAACTAAAATCCAACCCCTGTCCCTTGGTTCCTGCCAAATATCTCCCATAACCCACATTAAGTGGATTACTCTGTCCTTAATCACATACTAAATGCCTGCATCTGTGGTTGGCATCAGTGGTTGTGAGGCAGCTGCAATCACCACATATGTGTCCTGCTATTACAGCAGGAGAAATATTGGGTGAGGAGCTGCAAGTAGTGAGTGCAAGTAAGATCTTCCTCCCCATCTCCCTTCCTCCCTCCCTTCCTCACCCTTCCTTCTTCCTTCCTTCCTTCCCTTTCCTTCCTTTCTTCTTCCCTACTTCCCTCATTCCTTCCTCCCTTCCTTTCTCCCTTCCTTCCTTTCTTCCTTCCTTCCTTCTACTCTAGTTAAGGGTCATTTATTTTTCTAGGTTTTAAACAGAGGTAAATAAGACACATTCCTTTCTTCAGATGACTTCTCCAGAAAATAGAAGGTGTTTGAAGAACCAAAACTTCCTTAAAATTGTTTACTTTTACTTTTTTGTTTCTTAAGCTTTAATGTGTATTTAAAGCCACCTAGGGATCATGTTAAAATGAGGTTCTGATTCAGTAGGTCTGGGGTGGTGCCTAAGATTCTGCATTTCTAATAATCTCCTAAGTGACACCGATGCTGCTGGTCTGGGAACCGCACATTGGGGAGAAAGCATCACTATGTGATCTATATGGAAACAATCATTACATCCCTGTTACCTGATTTAATTCTCAAAATATTCTGGGGATAGTTAGGGAAGGTACATTATGACCTTTTCACAGATAAAATCATTGAGTCTAGAATAAATAAGCTATTTTCCCCAATGGTATCCCCTGTTCATACCCAAAACCTTGAATCACCAACGGTATCATTGCTCTACATGTCACCTACCCTTAGCGGCTGGCCATAGGCATGATGCTCTTCCACCTCCGGACACAGAACTGGCATTCCACCTGGTAGCCTCCCCTGTCCCAAGATGGCATACTGGTAGCTATAGCCCTCCCCTCTGTGATTGGCCTTGGCTGACCTTCACTGGTTTGGTGACTCCTAGGACAATGGACAGAGGGCCATAGGAAGTAGAGTATTTTCCTGGAAGCACCTATCACCCTTGGTCTCAGCAAGGTCTCTGAGCACCTGTCATCTCCTCCATACTTCTACTGCTTCTATACCCAAGTTACCTGCAGATGATAAGCCACTGTGTTAAGGTGTTGATGAGCACCTACCATATGTAAGACTCTGCATGGGTTTCTTTCCTGAATCATCTCATTCAATAGGTGCAGAGTGGGTTAAGGTCTTCACTCATGCATGCATTTATTCAACATTAGTTGAGGGCCACCTGTGTCCTAGACATGGACTAGGCATGGAATATAAATAAAACATATTCCTTCCTTTCAAAGGATACTCAGAGAAAGTGAGTGATACATGAAAATTACCCAGCTGGGAAGTCAACGGCAGGGGCAGGAAACCACCATCTCCCCAGTCTATCTCCCCATCGCTTTTTCCAATCCCAGTGAACTCTTGAGACCAGCAAACTTCATCATCTGAGGAATCTGATAATAATGCAGAGATGGTGATTCAGTAAGTCTGCAAGAGGCCCAATTATTCACATTCTCACAGTCACACCAAGGGATTCTGGTTCAAGCAAACCTCAGATCACATTTTGAGGACAATGACTTCACACCAACTGTGGAAGTCAGACAGTAGCACTACCTGTCTAAAGGTCTCCCTGGGAATCTGCTTCATGCAGAGACAACAGACATCCTCTTACCTTGGAAAGACTGAGTTGGTTGGAAAGAGGACTCAATTATGGCATCCAACCAAATTTGGAAGCAATGTAATGAGTGTTACATCCAAGGCCAGGAATGCAGCCCTGCTGGAAGGCTTCAGGGCTAGCAGGGCGTGTATGGGTGGGGCAGCTTGCAAGTGCCACCTTGATGCTGCTCACATCACATCATGTTATTATGATTGATGCTTCTCCATGCCACTAGCCTGTCATGTGATTATCACTTTATAGTTCACAGCCCCACAATCTTAAAGGATGGTCCTTTGGGTCCTTAGGTTGGCAGATGCCCTAGAAAAAGATACTTCCCTGGTAACCACAGGGCAGTGTGTGGGTGTTGGGGGGTGGTATTAACCCGGGGCTCCTGGGCTCCAGAGGTAATCAGCTGCAGCCACCAAGTTGGGCACTTAAGGGGAGCACAATGATTCCCTGCTGACAGATGAGCTGAGCCCTGCTCAACAGACTGAAGACAACTGAGATGGTGAGAACACTGGGCTAAGAGCTGACCTAACCATTAACTGATTGCAGGACACACAGAAAATCAAGACCCCATTCTGGGTCACAATGTTCTCATGAGTAAAATACTTTCAGCTCTGGTTTTCTGGAAGTCCTTAATTTTGCTCAGGGAAAAGACTTGCTCGGCTCAACATGATAAGTTGAAATCTACTCCTGACTCTCTTCTCATTACCTTATGCACTCCTGGAAGACCAGTCCACTCCCCTAAAAGCATCTGAGTCTCTCTAATTCCAAATACACAACCCCCTCCTTTGTAGGGTTACTGGACCTGTATCATAGAATTAAGAGGATCTGACTCAGGAAGGGAAATAAAATGGATATATCCCAACAGCAGGAGTTTGTAGCTTTTTAGCCATGAGCTTGAGTCCGGTACCACCACCTTCCAGACTCTGTGTTTTTCTATTTCATTAAATAGATGGAGAGTCCCATAGGCCCTGGCAGAGTTGGATGCCTATTCCTGGCTCAGTCAGGTACAGCCAGGTGGGCAGGGTCACTAAACAGAAACATGGCCAGTTAGACTCCACTGCCTGTGAGAGGTAATTCCCAGAGAAGGGGGAAGTCCTACCAGGGTTGGACACAATGACACTTTCTGGGGGACATGAGCCTCTTATGTCCTTTCTTTTTCTTTTTCTCCATAATATTTTATTGTCAAATTGTTTTCCATACAACACCCAGTGCTCTTCCCCTTAAGTGCCCTCCACCATCACCACCACCTCTTTTCCCCCCTCCCCCTTCCCCCTCAACCCTCAGTTCATTCTCAGCATTCAATAGTCTCTCAAGTTTTGCATCCCTCTCTCTCCCCAACTCTTATGTCCTTTCAACTCATTTCTAATGTCTACTGATGTTCTTTTCTTTCCTAGGCCCCCGTATCAAACACTGGGAGCTGAACTGCTGCAGCTGGCAAAACTTATAGTTGAACTGCACCATGAACACCAGACTCAATTCTCCGCAATGCACCTACTATCAGGATAATGTCATTCATTCTATCCCCAGAGGTCAGCCCTCACTTAGAGCTCATGAATTCTGGAGATGGGTACAACACTGGCTATGATCCCCCCAGCAGAAAGCCATCCCACTGCCCTCTTCCAGAAATCCTGTAGGGGAAGCTTTAGGTAATGCTTATGATACAGCAAGGTCTATGCTGGGCACTGAGCATAAAGATAAGGTCATACATACAAATCTCTACTTTCAAGACAGCCATCAAGAGAGGCCAGGAAACAGGCAGCAACACAAGAAAACAGCCCCATGTGCTTTCATACAGGAAGTTCAAGTCAGGGGAGACTCAAATAAGCATTTCCAGGGAAGGCGGTGCTTTCCTAAATTGTGTCTGAGAGGAATAGAGGCTATCCAGAAGGAAGGGTGGCAGAGAGTACTAAGCAGGAGGAATAGGACATGAAAAGATTCAGAGGCATTCCACAGCTCAGCAAAGGAGGGCAAAATAATGTGTGAGGCAAGGCATCCAGTGAGGATGAGGCTGGAGGGCTCAGGAGGGACTAGAGGGAGTTAGGCTGAGCCAAACAGGCTGAAATCTGTGAGGTATGGAGAGGGAATGAGAGTGAGAGACAGAAGCCAGCGGGGAGGTGCCTGCATCATCCAGACAAGAGATGATAAAGATATGCTGCAAGGTATGATTTAAGCTAAGATCTAAGAGACAAGAAGACCAGAAAGGCAGAAAGACCAGAAAGAAGAATATTCTAGCAAGAGAAACAAACAATGTGAAGTTCCTGAGGAGGAAACATAAATAGCTTGTTGGAGGAATAGAAAGTGGGCTAGTGAGTGGCTGAAGACAGTAAGGACGTGAGGTCTGAGACTCAGGCAGATGAAAGTCAACCCCATAAACTTGGAGAACGTGTTTGAATTTTCTTCACAGGGAGAAGCATTTTAAATAAGCAACTCACATGATCCTATTAATATTTATTTTTACAGCTTCTCCTTATTGTGCAGACAAGGGCCTGAAGGGTGGCAAGCATCAAAGCAGGGAGAGCAGATGGGAGTCTACTTACGCACTCCAGGACAGAAAGAAGACAGCGGTCAAAGGGTAGACTGCTGTGGGCAGACTGGTCCGAAGTTTTGGAGGCAAAGGCATTTCCTGAGATGGAAAGACTGGCAAACAAATGAGGTTAACTTTGGGGGAGATGGAGGCATTCCAGAAACTCAGTAGTTCCCTTTTGAATGTGTTATGTTTGAAGTGCATTTTAGAGATCTAAGTGGAGCTGTTAAGTAGCAGATGGTTTTAGAGGTTTCCCTTTGTGGCTAGAGACATATACCTGAGTGTCATTAGCATATACATGGCATTTGGACACATGGATGGGCTAGACTAGATAAAGAAAGACAGAGAAGAAAAGGAGATCTGGAGACAAATCTTGTGACCTTTCACCATTTTAAGATAAAGAAGAAAGGGAGAAAATTCAGGATCAATATCTCCTGTGATATGGGAGAAAAGAGAGGATGTAGTTTTAGGGAAGCTAGAGCAGGGTGGGGGGGGAGGGGGAGGCATCTTAAGAATGAAATGGTGGCCAAGTCTGGCTACTTTTGCAGAGAGGGCAGGAAAATTGAGGACTGGAAAATAACCATTGGATTCACATCCTCAGCCTCTAGAACCACAATGGCCACATAGTAGATGCTTAATAAATATGAGGTGAATTAATTAACTGAAGAATCAAACCCAAGGATGACAAGAACAGAACATTTTTGACCTTGAGGGTACCACTCTCATCCTCCTTCCTCTTAGACAGACATTAATAATCAATTACTTTTCCTTTTTCTTTAATTGAGACCCAGCCTTGGAATCCTTCTGCTCCAGACAGACCCTGTCAAGTAATTGGAACTGTCATGCAACTTGAAGCCAATGTGCTATTCCCGGCATTAAATGAAAAGACAAGGCAGGACTTGGTATCACTTATTCAACAATGGAGGAACCAGGGACTATCTGCAAAGGCCGCTGCAGAGGGAATTCCTGCTTATACGAGGATGAGCTAGGTGACCACTAAGACCCCTTAAAGTGTCCATGGTTCAGGTGACAATTCTACCTGCTCCCAGCATGCAGCCACCCAAGCCCAGCCTGGATTAATATGTGTGAACTAAACCTTTCTTAAAACTTCTCCTGTGCATTTCTTTTCTCCTTATCTTTATTGGCCTCCTGAAATGCCTTATCTGTAAAGGCATGATTCTGTTCTAAATCTCGGTCTATGAACACAATTACCATTTCTGCTTCTTCCACAAGGTAAAAATGAATCACGAGATGCAAGACATGAACTTAACTCATCCGCCCAGCCATAGGCAGACTGGCTTCATCTCCAACTGATGCACTCCCCCACATGAAATAAAAGCAGACGGTTTTATTCTTCAGTCCAAAGCACTTAGCATTGCGGAGAAACATCTGCTGCAGACAAATCTTGGGTCTTTGGAGCTTTAATACTTTAAAATTTATTCCTCTCCACCACCTGGAGGCTCATGAGTCCATTTGTGGACTTTTCCACCGAATGCTGCCTTGCAAGCTAATGAGCAGTTGGTTCATAGACATGCAAGTTGCAGCTCTTCTATTAAAACCCCCACATCCATATTGCAGCAAGAAGGGAAGAGAATTAACCATCAGGAGCCTCTCGGTAACCCTCCATCTTGCCTCACCTTTATTAATTGCTTCAACAAACAAGTACTGAGTGCCAGATTTTATGTTGTTTTCTCAAGTAGGATCTAGAGGTATAGGAAGGAATAAGAAAGAGTTTCTCATCCCACCTGGGGCCCGTGAATGGGCTTAAGAAGTTCCATGTATCTCTCTGAAGTGATAGGCAAAGTGTCCTACAGGGACATATGTATATATGTCTCCTGAGTGATCTGTAATTTTCATGGGATTCTGAATTCAAAAACGTTTGAGATCAACTGGAATCTAAAGGCTGTTCTGACATCTCCCTTTCCTTCATCCTCAGTCACATCAAACCAGTCCCCAAGGCTTACCAGTGTCTCTCTTGAGTTGCTCTAGACCTACCCCTCCTCTCCCGCAGCGTATCCAAGCTGCCCTACCCATGACTGACTGAAAACAGCTTCCCCCTAGTCTCCCTGGGCATCCTCACCCTCCGGAAATCTGCTCCAGATGCAGGCCAGCCACCTGTTTTCAGATCTGTAATCACATCACTGCAGTCCTTGCTCAAACCTCCTCCTGGCTCCCACCGAGCTTTGATGGCAGACAGTAAGCTGCCACACCGCCATCACCCATCACAACGGCATCATGTTTATCATTCCCTGGCTCTGTGAACTCCAGCCTTACCAAAGTTCTTCCACTTCTTCTCATTCCCCATCTGCCGTTCTGCCACCGGGCTGGTGTGTATTCTGTTTTCTCTGCTGGAAAGGTTTTTCCTCTCCTCTTTCTCCAGGCCATATCACAGTTATCACTTCTCCTGGCCATCTCCTTGGCCTCCCAGACCAGATCAAACATCCTGCTGAAAAATCTCCTAGGTCCATAAACTTTGTCACAGCCTTTGCCCAAGCTAGAATTATGCAGGCTTTGCATGGCCCATTGATTAATCTCTATCCCTTAGCAAACCCGACTATTGCTCATTGTGTCCTCAGTGCTTCTCAGAACACTGGGCACAGGGCAGGCAAGGGCTTGATTAATGCCCAGTGAAGGAACAAATGAACGATCAAGTACCTGAATAAATAAGCGACATGGTAAATGCCATAGTAAAATAGTGCATTAAGTAGTGACAGGGCACATGAGAGAGGCACATCTTTTCAGTACATTGGGGCAGGAACCACATCTAATTCATCTTCAACACCCAGTCCAGGCTTATCAGGTGGTATAGATGAGCAACGTTCATGGAGCACATGCAGGAACAATGGACTCTGCCTGGGAGAGTCAGTGGGGGCCTCCGGAGGGGTCAGCAATTAACACCAGTCACAAAGGGAAACTGAAAGTATCAGATCAAAGGGAGAAAGCAGTAGCAAAGGGCATTTCCAACAGAAAAAACAAGTATGAGGCCAGGAAGCCACAAACAGAATTACAAAGTTCAAATATATGTTTATTTATTCTAGAACGGAGGCCAACCTTGAGCTGGGATCTGGATTGCCTGCTTTACATACAGTCTCGTGTTCAACTCTCAGCAACCCACTAAAGTAAACATTACCATCCTCATCTTGGAGAGGAGGAGGAAGCTCAGACCCAGAACAAGGGCTAGATTTGCTCAAGTTACCCAGAAAATAAGTGGCAGGTCTGGCATTCAGATATGGGTCTTTGGACCTCAAGGTCCAGTCTCTTTCAATGATAACAGAAGGTTTGTTCTTTCCAACTCTCTCTTTTCTACAAACCTTGCGCCAATACTTTGAAATGAAAAATTATTTGGTAAACAGCAAATATACTTCTCTGCATCCTGAGAGCAGAGAATAGTTCATCAGTTTACTTTGGGCAACCAAGGTGGGAGGCAGAGTCACGGGAAAGCCTGAGCGTCTAACCTGTACTTCCAGAGCTCTGATTACCAGATGGTGAAAACTCAGGACAGACGTCACTAATCTTCAGCCACCCAAATGCAAGCCCATGTGGAAAGAATGTTATTAGGAGGGGAAATAATAAAGGTCATTTTGGAATGAATGATAGGTGTAATTAATGTTATTGACAATGAAAAATCTCAGTTGCTGAGAGACAAATGAGTCAGCAGTGAGCTTGATGTTGAAACTACATGCAGTTTATTGTTGCTCCATACTGAAAAAAAAAGCGCAACTTCTTGATCAATGCATATAAAATTAGGGGTTGAAAATGTCAAGTAAAAAGTAGGGGGGGAAAAAAGCCTGTGTGTTATATCTCCAGTGCGTACGTGTGTGTGTCTAAACATATGCACACAAGCATACACACACACACACACACACACACACACACACACACACACACACTTATTCTTATGCATAATTCTGGGCCTGTCATTCCCTGTTAAGAGTTCTTCTTGTCGTCTCCCAACCCCAGGTTCCCTCCCTGTGATCGCCCTCTCTTGTTCCTATACTAAATCTCCAAATCCTGCTCTTCATTTCAGAAGCACCTTCTCCTAGGCATGAGTCCTGCCCTGGTCTCCAAATCAGAAATGCAAGTCATAAATGGGCATGCTTTGTTTGCATAATAGTGAGACATTCACTGTGTTTCCCAATTGCGGTCCAGAATGTCCCTCTTCCCCCTCACCATCTGGCATCGTGTCATCTCCACATTGAGTTAGTCACTCTCTTCTTCCAGCGTCATCGTCACTCAGGTCATTCATTTATCAGTTAGAGGTATATCTTTGCAGCTCCCTCATAAGCTCAGAAAATATTTGATGCCTGACCGGATACATGGAAATACGTCCCCCACTAACCCATGGGATGCTAGAGAGCAGTATCACCTTTATATAGCTCATTTTCATGCCCTCTCTGTGCTTGGCATATTGTCTTGAACAAAGTAGGTGCTCAATAAGTATTAAAGAGATGTATTTGCATCCATCAAGACTACTACTAATGATCACAGATTTGTCACATTCTACACAACAGTTGGTGCCTCTTGAAAACAGAGTCAAACTAATTATTTGATAACACAAAGATCTTACCAGACTGCGGGAGCAGGGTGAGGAAAAATATGCTCTGGACTAACACAGATGCTACTGTGTCAAATTATTTAAAAATTAAAAATTGTGTAGGATGTGTTACTGATAGAGCATCAAACATGAGAGGGCAACTTAACTCTTGTTAAAAAAAAAAAAAAAGAATTATCTGGCCCGTTTTGATAAAGACATTAGTCTTGATCCTAGAAAATTCATGCTGATAATAATAATGGCTACCTACTGCCTTCAGTGGACTGACCATGTGCCAGATTCTTGTTAAGCCCTTTAGAATATTATCATATTAAACCCCCTTGATAGGCCCATGAGAAAAGAATTATTATATCATTCCCATTCCCTACCCCTATTTGGAGATCACGCTTCAGAGAAGTAAAATAATTTACCCAAAGTCACAAGCTAACAGATGGAAGAGCTGGATGCAAACTGAGGTCTATTGCTCCAAAGCACATGCTCTAAATTAGTCTGCTCTAGTCTAGTCTGCTAATCTGAAGCTAAAAGAAGGATATCAGGTTATGTTTTTAATTGAATCATAGAGGGATCAACTATTAAAGACTTTAGTATCATTTTACAAAGAATAAAACAGATCCATGATGTTAAAGGAAGGTAGGGTCTTAGAATCACATGACTGAAAGGCTTATGACTTTGAAATTCACCCTGCTTAAGCACCCTTACATCAACTAGGATGACTTAACATTTGCCTTTTTAAAAAAAAAAACAGCTTTATGGAGATGTGATTCATAAACTATACAATTCACCCATTTAAAGTTACAACTCAATGGTTTTTAGAATATTCACAGTTGTGTGTATATCAATCACCATAACCAAATTTTAGAATATTTTTGTCACCTCAAGAAGAAACTCTATACCCATTTGTAGTGAGTCCACATCTCACTCCCAGCCCTAGTCTAGACAACCACTAATTTGTCTGTATGTATTTTCCTATTCAGAACATTTAATATGCATGGAGTCATCCAATATGTGGTCTTTGGTGGACATATAAATATATATTTTTAAAAAGTCTTTTCGAATATCTTGAAGTCACCTCAACTCACCTGTGGTAGAAGTTGGTGGCAGCAATAGGAATGGTTGAAGGGGAGTACATTTCTTCATTTATTCTTTATTAACCCCCAAATAATCTATCCCCACATAAACATAAAATCTAAGTTAGAACTACAAGCTTGATGTTTGTTATGGATCAAATGTACTCCTGCTTCCAAAATTCATATGTTGGAGTTCTAAATCCCAGTACCTCAGAAAATGAGTTCACTTGGAAGAAGGGTCTATACGGAAGTAATAAAATTAAAATGAGGTCATTAGAATGAGTTCTCATCCAATATAAGTGGTGTTCTCATAAGAAGGAGAAATATGAAAGTAGACACACATAGGAAGACTGACAGAGGACGACTTGAGTTGTGATACGATAAGCCAAGGAACTACCTACCGTAAGAGTCTGGAAATGATTCTATTTCAGAGCTGTCCAAATGAACAAACTCAGCCAACACCTTGAATTCAGACTTCTGGCCTCCAGAACTATTGAGATAATAAATATCTGTTGTTTAAACCACACATGAAGTGTGTGGTACTTTGTGATGGCAGCCCTGATAAACTAATAAAGCATTTAAATACATCTTCTATATAAGTTTCCTAGTCATCCTCTTTGGCAAATAGATCACCACTCCTAGCTGTCTCCCCAGCCAAAATCTGAAAATCAACATTTTTCTAAAATCAAATTCATGACATTTTCATTCAATCCTGATCTTCCAGAGCTCCCTGTTTTAGGCAATAGCACTATCCAAACAAATGTGTAAGTTAGAGTTCTAGAAGTCATCGACTCCTCTTCTCTTCATGCCCCCCTAAACTCTCTCTCTCTCTCTCTCTCTCTCTCTCTCTCTCTCTCTCTCTCTCTCTCTCTCACACACACACACACACACACAAACACACCTCTAGGCTGAGTTTCAGAAGAAGATTCTAACAACCCTTCAAAGGCAGTTTAAAATATTCCAGATCATTAAAACAAACTTGCAAATCTCTACATAAAGTCAACAAATTACTTTCAGAACCTGAAAGAAAAAGTCAAAACTCACAGAATCTCAGTAAAGAGTATCCATAAAAACCCTAATTATGACATTAGACTGCCTAATATATGACTCTTTAAAAGAGTAATAAACCATGGCCAAGTGCAAATTAGTTCAGGAATGCAAGTATACTTCCTCTTAATCTACTGGCCTAGAATGTTATCATATAAGAAAATTAGAATAGACCAACAAGGTTTTACCTGCTAAAACTCTGTATAGCAGTTACTTGTTAACCTAATCTATTCTCAAAAAAACATTTCTAAATATTTTTTCATTTTTTTTTTATCAGAAATCTTTATAAGTTACTTGGCTCTGGACACCATGTTTTTCCCTTTTTTAAATACACTAATGTTTTTTTGAAGCCTTAATCTATTGAAATGTCTGTCTACACAGAGAATCTTGCCAATATAGATACAGAAACATCCCTGAGTGCCAACATTTAATGGAAGTGACCAGTTGTATAATAGTCAAAAACAACCTTTCCCGTATACGCATTTCTTTTAAAGCCAAAAATCTACTTACTGGGGAAAATTTCCTGAAAAACTTCCTCTAGGTCTGAATTTCCACCCAACTCAATGTCACTGCTGTGATTATCTATTGCTGTGTAACAAAACTTCCCCCAAATAAAAAAGCAATTTATTATTATATTTCATGGTCCCATGAGTTGAATAGACTCAGCTGGTTCATTCTCCCATTGGACTTTTTTTTTGTGATTGCAGTCAGTTGATAGCTGATCTATACTGATCTAAAATCTTGCCTCAGTTGCATATTCAAGATGGGTCACTCATGTAGTTGGCAATTGATGCAGTCTATTGGTAAGAAGACCCGAGAGACTGTTGACCAAGACCTTTTGCAGCAACTCATATAGTTAATGTCAGGGAGGTAAGCCCAGAGACATGAACAGGCATAGCAGCCAACATCTGGCTGGAGCAGTCTACTGTCAGCTCGATTACTGCCTCTACAGAAAACTCATGGAAGGATCCTATGACATTTAGAAGTCTGGTTCTCAGTCCTGTGTGGAGACCTCTGAAACACCACTTCTAACATTCTTGAAAGCTCTTCAAGCACTTGGCTTTCAGTTGGACAAACTTGGGTTCCCATTGAGTAAATCTTGCAACTTTCTCAACCTCTTCTTTAAAATGGAGACAGCATCACCAAAATTTGAAAAATTGTGGTGATATTTAAAAATGTTAATTATGGGTTACCTGTGGCTTAGTTGGTTGAGCATCCAACTCTTGGTTTTGGCACAGGTCATGATCATATGGTTCATGGGTTTGAGCCCCACATGGGGCATTATCAGATGCAGAGCCTGACTGGGATTTTCTCTCTCTCTTTCTCTCTCTCTTTCAAAAATAAGTGAACTTTAAAAAAAAAAAAAAAGTTAGTATGGGGGGGTGCCTGGTTGACTCAGTCGGTTAAGCATCTGACCTCGGCTCAGGTCATGATCACATGGTTCTTGAGTTTAAGCCCTGCATCAGGCTTTCTGCTGACAGCTAGGAGCCTGGAGCCTGCTTCAGATTCTGTGTCTCCCTCTCTCCCTGCCCCTTCCTTGTTCACACTCTGTCTCTCTCTCTCTCTCTCTCTTTCTCAAAAATAAATAGCGTTAAAAATTTTTTTTTAATTAATACAGTGTGAAGTACTTTGTACATTGCCTTGTACATGGTGAAGAGTTGGTTAATGAATGGTAGCCACTATCACTACCACTAATATAATCATTGTTTTGCAGAGAAAAAAGTGGGTATATTTGGGGGAGGAAAGGAAATTATTTTCATATTTAAGCATTAGCCTAAAATGCCATATAATGCCCCTTTTGACGTTCCTAGGGGTTCTACTTTAATATAAAAATCTAATGAGACTACTCAATCTACATCCTCTCATTTTCTTTCTTGTCTGAACAAATTTTCATTCTATGTATGGATTTTAAAAGAGAGAGACAAAGAGAGAGTGTGTGTTTGTGTTGTGTAAGCACTGGGAAAGCGGATTGGGAGAATATACATACCAAATGTTAACACTGATCATCTTTGGATGATAAGATTAGTCACACCTTTATAATTTCCCCCACATTCCAAATGTGTATAATAACCGTTGCTCTTAAACTCCAAAGAAAAAAAAGAATGTATGTCAAACTGCTTGGCCATATTATAAAACACAAAAACCTAATTTTTTTGCTGCCCTGCGGAACCTATAAACAATGGAAACTATCATGTCTGTGGCCAAAATGGCTGTTCATTGATTCACCTTCCTTTCTTCATTTAGTTAATAAGCAGTCATCAAGACTTCTCATGGGCACTCTGACAGACTCTAGAGATACTTACATGAAATGAGACCCTTATCCTTCTTTAAAAAGACCACTCCTTCCTGAAGCTTCCTGTCTGTCAACCTCCTGCCACAACCTTGCCCTCCAGCCCTCCCTCCATGCCTTTCTCTTTGACACCCCCACAGTTTGGCCCCGTCTCTGCCATACCTCTCACTACAGCCTGACTTGTGTCAGAGGAACCTGGGGATGAGTTTTGACCCACAGTGGACCATGAGTTTCTTGGAAGCCGGGACTCACCCCTCTCTGTGTCTCTCTTCACCCTCATTCGTCCACTAGCCCTAGTAGACGCCAAATAGTTGTATTTTGAACTGATTGTTACCCAAATCCCTCACTTTACAGTTAAAGTAACCCTAATCAGGGCAAGTTTGTGAGTCACACAGCAAAGCCAGAGCTAGGACTCAGCAAGTAGCACTGTGTTCCAGCAGCCAGTGCTACAGCCAGCTGGGACATGTGGGACATGTGGAAAGTGGGACAGGAGGAACCAGGTACTCTGTCCATAGCATTACAGACAAGTTCTCCAAAGACTCTTCTCCACCACTACCTTTCCCACCAGAAACTCTGCCCCCATGGTCTGATCCCCCCCTGGGAGAGAGCTTTGCCTAATTAGATGAAGCAGTTTCTCAGCTTCCTAACATAGCTCCGAAGTAGTAGAGCAGAAAAGTGTCAAGCCCTGAGCTAAGCAGCAGGGTTTGCATTGTATTTCTTCTGCTTCCAGCTGTTTGGATATTGGGTAAATTACTTCCCTACCAAGCCTCAGTTCCCTCATCTGTTAAATAGGAGTTATAGCATCTACTGGGAAGGTACAAAGTAGGTGACCAGTGGAGAAAAGCTGTATGTATTATTGTTTTGATAATGACACAGTGCCCTGCTTGTCCACAAATTCAGGTTTCCTCTTACCCTCTGCCCTCTGCTTGAGTCTCTTGGGCCTCATCTCCATGCTGCCTGGCTGGACAATGGCTTTTTCTGGAGTTCCTAAGGAGCCAACTTTGGAGAGGATCTAGGTGCCTATGGGGGATTCTTCTCTACCTAAGGAGTATCTGGCTACGTGGGACCCCCAAACACTCTCTCCACCTTTTGCCTAGAATTCCTGTCTGCTACATATTTACTGAAGAAGCCATTCAAACAAAAAAGTCTATTGAAAAACAATGTACTAATCAGAGTCTTCATTTTTACTTGCTCTAGGTACCCAGAGAAAAGAATAACTAGTATGATTTACAAGTGTTCACTGTCTCCTGAAGGAGGTGACATAGGACTATACTTAAAGGAGGGGTATAACTAGGATCAAAGGGTTTGTCAACTCATACACGTAGCCCTAGACATGGATGGGATTCAGCACAGGTGCTACAGAGAGACAGTATGATGTTGTACGAAGAGTAGGTGTGGGCATAGTTAAATGTTCTTAAGTTGCAATGACAGCCCAGTTCTCCCCCCTACCCTGTACTGGCCCTCTTTTCAGTTCCACTTTGCAGTTCTGTCTCACTCTGAGCTAACCTGGACATGCTTACATGATGACAACCGAAGAGGAGAGAGCAAAACCCAGCAAGCAAATCCATTCCAAGACACTATGTGAATCAGGTCTGCTAACCACCCAAAACAAGTCACACAGATTAGGCGACTGTGAAAGGGCCAAGCAGGAAAGAGGTATGATTAAAATAGACTCTAAGAACCAGCAGACTTGAATGCAATGACCTAGAGAAGAAGGGAAATAAAGTGTGGTTCACCAGTTCTTTCTGCCCAGTCAACTTTTACCATGCCTGCACAATAGAAAGTAAAGAAAGGGCATGGGAGAGGAAGGCTGTGAACTGGTTGGGAGTCCTTGAAAAGGCCCTTGCATCTTGCTTGTCCTCCTCCATTTTTCTTCCAGTTGGGGGGAGCAGAGATGCAAATTCTTGCTATCAATTCTTCCCATGTTTTTGTTGTTGTTGTTTGTGATTAGTTGTGTTTTGTTTTGTTAAGAAGATCTTATTGAGGACACTCAACAAACACTTTCTGTGGTTTCCCACGGCCTATCAATAAATTCCAAACTCTTTAGCTACACATTCAAAGGCCCTCCATGATCTGAGCACTTTCTTACCCCTGAGCTATCTACATTCTGCTTCGTGCTGTGTATGTTTCTGCAGGAATCTTACCTTGACTACTCTATTGTGGGCTTCTTCCAGACAGGGATTGGGAATTAAACAACTTTATCAGAAAGGCTGGCTCATAGTAGGCACCTAATATGTTTTTTACTCTGGGTTAAGGTAAAATATTAAACAACTCTAAGACATGGCTAACCTCTGTAGTGAAAAGACCACTGGATGTAGAGTCAGAAGATCTAGTTCTAGGCATTGACTCTGGTTGTTTTTTTTTGTTTGTTTTTTGTTTTTTGTTTTTTTTGCTACTGGGTGACCTTGTAACCATTGCTCTTCCTCCCCAAGTTATAATTTTCTTATCTGGTAGGTGGATGTGATAACATCAGCTTCCCTGGTTATCGAGGGGGTGCAGGGAATGAAACTACAAATATAAAGAAAAAAGACGCAGTATGACCTAGAAATAAATGTCACTAGAAGTATTATTCAAACCACAGCCTTTGAGGAACCCAGGGTTGTTACTACC
Source organism: Suricata suricatta (assembly GCF_006229205.1). Lineage (NCBI taxonomy): Eukaryota > Metazoa > Chordata > Mammalia > Carnivora > Herpestidae > Suricata > Suricata suricatta. Next base: position 183,959,593 of record NC_043700.1, on the reverse strand, counting down.
AGACCGAAGCCAATGTAGAGTTCAACAGGGGTTTTTTTCTCCTTCTGAAGTCAATTAAGTAAGTGTTCTTTTGCAAAACTGCACTAAAGTCATATTTTATTTGAACAAATTGTAGATCTTAAAACTAGGGGTAACATCATTGACTTGAAGTATTTACATGAGATAAATGAATGGTTTTTAAGAAGTAAAATGTAAGAGGTAATAAGGCATCATTATACCCATTTTACATCAAGACCACCATGTAGCATGGACGCCAAACAATTTGCACAAGCTAACAAGTTGTGAATCAAATACTATACAAAATACCTCAGACAAATTAGTTGCAAAGACCTTGGGAACACTTTATAACTGCTCCAGGCTGTCAAGATATGGATCTCTCCAAGAATAGTGTTGAGGTGAAGGGAGTTTTCACAAAGGGCAAAACCTGCCAAGAACTTCCCATGTGAGAACTCATCTAAAACCAACACAATTTGGTGCCATTGCAAAAATAAAGATTTTTGTCTTTTTCTATCACAAAATTAGGCTTACCAGCAGACCAAGCCTGTTTCCCCATTAGAGACCCAGAGCTCAAGTGGCTCCACAATGGAAAGGTCCTCCTCTCATTGAATAAGCCTTTTATTGCTCTGGGAGAGATTTCAGGTGCTGAGAAAGGAGGAGGAGGGACCTGAGTGCAATGGGAAGCTCCACCTTCTACCCTGGGGGGCTTTCCCATTCAGGTTTTGCAGGTATCTTGTTGGAAGTTACTCCATTTCCTTAAGTAACCTCCTTTTAACTGCCCCTGAAATCCATGCCAGAAAAAGAGAGGGTGGTCCTAAAGAGTCTGGTTATAAAACTTAAACTATAACTTCATTCCCAGCCCTTGAGGACTTGGGTTGCAGTCACACTTCCCAGCAGGCAAAAGAAAGAGCTAGCTCCATAGGAACAAGTGGAGACTTGAACAGCCCCTTCACTTAGGAAACATTGCTCTTTAACATAAGTCTGCCTGAAATCCTTTCATTCAATATTTATAATTTCAGTTTGGCTTCCTTTGAAAGTCCCAAAAAAGAGTATCTTTTGGGGGAGATTCCATAGGACACGATTAAGAAATCCTAAGAGGGTATCTGATCAACCACTTCACTTTGAAGATAGGAATGCAGAGACCCAGAATGGTTAAGGAATCTTCCCAAGATAACCCAGGAAGTTAGTAGCAGAGTAAACGTAAAACCAAGTTCTCACCACCCTTACTCTAGCCACTTTCAACTGGGCCATATTCAACTCCTCAGTTGATTAGTAACACCCCAGCAAAGATTGTTGTATCTCATAACTCACTTTCCTGAGCTTGACACTAGAAGGAAAAAAGTGAATAGGAAACCATTTACTCTCTGAATGTTCTCACGGTCTAGACAGAGAGACAAAGTCACAAAACGAAGACAAAAGTAATCCAATGGAGTAGTGCTTCAACTGAGGCATGCACATAGTACAAGGGAAAAACAGAAGAGAAGAAACTCCCTCTGAGAGACAGGATTGGAAAGGCTTCTCCATAAGATGACAGTTGAGCTGACTCTGAAAGGAAGAATATGATCTGAGCAGAAATGAAGAAATACATGCCACCCCCAAAGCTGTATTGCAAGAACTATGAAAAGGGTTTAGGGAACAGAATGGTGGAAGATAGTAGGATACAGGTCAGAACTGGATCCTGGATGACCTTGTACACCATGATATAGAACAGGGATTTTACCTAGCAGACAATGGAAAGGCTATTGTTTTGCTAGGACTGCTGTAATGACGTACCACAAACCAGTGGCTTAAACACAGTATCACAGTTCTGAAGGCTGGAAGTCTGAGATTGAGTTTTCTGTAGGGTTGGTTCCTTCTGAGGATTGAGAGGAAGAATCTGTGCCATTTCTCTTTCCTAGCTCTTGGTAATTTGATGGCAATCCAAGTGGAGATTTTGAGGAGGCAGTTGGAAGTACAAGAAATAACAGTGTTTTCTTGTCACAACTATTGGAAAGGACCTACTATGTGGATGACAGTCTGCTAGAGTTAGAGGTAGAAATGTGAATTACAGTAGACATTCTTGATTGCATAGTTAAATCCCAACTCTGTTTCCTTCATCTTTAATGGAAAACCCCTGATTTTTTCATGTTCATCTTCTTTCTTTTTAATGTTTACTTAGAGAGAGAGGGAGAGGGACAGAGAGAGAGATCACAAGCAGGGGAGGGGCAGAGAGAGAGGGGACAGAGGATATGAAGCAGGCTCTGCCCTAACTGTTAAGAGTCCTACATGGGACTGAACTCACGAACTGAAAGATCATTACCTGAGCAGTGGTTGGACCCTTAACCAACTGAGCCACTCAGAAGCCCCTCATGGTAATCTTCTTATATTTTTTTTAAAATGTTTATGCTTTTTAATTATTTTTGAGAGACAGAGAGAGACAGTGTGAGCAGGGGAGGGTCAGAGAGAAAGGGAGATACAGAATCTGAGCTAGCTGTCAGCACAGAGCTAGCTGTCAGCACAGAGCCTGACGCAGGACTCGAACCCACAAACCGTGAGATCATGACCTGAGCCAAAGCCAAATGCTTAACCGACTGAGCCACCCAGGCACCCCTCTTCTTATATTTTCAAGGAAGATGCCTCCAGGCTAGGTCCAAGAAATGAATGTTGATCAGTTCAAGCCAATAGAGACAATTCTATTCCTTTTGACAAGCTTTATTTAAGCAATGCCATGTGATGCAACCCTGGCCAGTGAGTCAAAAAGGAAAATCCATTGGAGGTTTCTATACAAGGTTTTGCTTTCCTTTAAAAAAGAAGTAGGTGATGGTGCACCAGGGTGGCTCAGTTAGTTAAACGTCCAACTTCAGTTCAGGTCATGATCTCATGGTTTGTGAGTTTGAGCCCAACATCTGGCTGTCTGATGTCTGCACAGAACCTGCTTTAGATCCTCTAGCCCTCTCTTTATCTGCCCTTTTCCTGGTCATGCAATCTCTCATTCAAAAATAAATAAACATGAAAAAAAAAGTTAAGAGATAAGTGAGAAGAAATTTGTTTATTTCTGGATATACTTGTATGAGAATTGAGGGGGCTAGTATTACACCATCCATCTTGATATCATGAGGGGACATGTCTTGGATGAATGCCAACAGGCTGAAGATGGCAAAGGGAAGTGATGGGAACACTTCCTTGGACAACTGGAATAGCTAATCTGGAAACTCCTACCTTCTAACTCTTCTCTATGTTGAATTCTAAAGCTTTATCAATGTTTAAACTACTCTAATTTGATTTTTTACTCAATAGCTAAAAATATCCTAATTCATACATGATTATGGAACACCATTTCCTTAAAGAGAAATATAACACACTGCACACACAGGAGAAGAGAATACAAGGATAAAATGTGATGTTGTAGCAGAAGTAAAAAGGACGAACTGAGCATTCTAAGCAGATATAAGATGAAACATCTTACTCTAATAGTGAAGATCCAGAGGGTTTCATTATATACTATTTAATAATATAACTGACATTTATTCATTAAGGTTTTATATCCAACATTATCTCATATGCCTCACGAATATCCCACAGAGATATTATTATCCCTATTCTTTAGATGAAGAAACTAAGGTTCTCGAGAGTAAAGTCACAAAACAGCCAGTGGTAGACCCAGGACTCTAAAAATGTCTCTTTAGCCCAAAGACACTTCAGCTCTAAGTATACACTGTTTCCAATCATGTCCTCCCAAACGAACTGAGAACTAGTGGAGATTAAGAAATGGTCTTTTGTTCTTGTATATTATTTTTGGCAATAGAACAATATTCTTCTCATATTATGGGTCGATGAAGAAAGCAAAATTAAAACATAGAGGAGGAAGTATGAAAGAATGAATAAATGGTAGCAAAATGGGTGGCTCAGTTGGTTAAGTGTCTGACTCTTGATATAGGCTCGGGTCATGATCTCACAGTTCATGGGATCGAGCCCTGCATTGGGCTCCAGCTGACAGCACAGAGCCTGCTTAGGATTCTCTCTCTCTCTCTGCCCTCCTGGCTTGTGTTCTCGTTCCCTCTCTCTCTCTCTCTCTCTCTCTCTCTCTCTCTCTCTCTCTCTCTCTTTCTCTTTCTCTCTATCTCTATCTCTCTCTCTATCTCAAAATAAAAAAACATTTTAAAGGTAGAAAAACATAGAGAGAGGGAGAGAGAGGAAAGAGGATAGGAAGAAAGGAGGCAGAGAAGAAGAAAGGGAAGGCAAAAAGGAAGAAAGGGAAAAGGAAAAGGATGAAAAATATGAGGAAAGGTGGAGAAAAGATAAGAAATAAGAGGAGAGAACAGAAAAGGAAAGGAAACATGAAACAAGAAAAAGAAAAATGAATCCAGACTCATTAACCTATAAAACCAATGAAATCTCAAGTGCGTCTGATTTCAGCATCACACTTCAGAGAAATCAGGTGTTATTAAGGCCTATTTTAAAGTTTTATGTTTGGAATTAACGCCAAGAAAATCTGTTCATTCCATCTTTTCTTAGACATTCTCTTAACGTACCCTTCCTTCTTTTTCTCTCCTGTGTTGTGCTCTTTACAATTTATAAACATTGAAGAGTTCTCTTTTTTTTTTTTTTTTGCTTGACCTGACTTCTTTCCTCTTTGCATCTACTCTCTCTTCCTGTCTTCCTTGTCCCTCTTTCATTCTTCCCCATGCCACTTTCTTCCGTACTTCTTCTGTCCCCATGGTTTAAAATATTAAGTGCCTCAATAATGAGGAGAACTCAGGGAGGAAAGTTTAAAAACCACCAAGTATGATGTGTGTGCTTGGTTGAAATATTTGACCACATAATTGGACCACAAAGAGGTGACTGGGCAAAGTTGAATCAAGTTACAGTCACTGTTTACTAATGAGGAGGCCAAAAAGTTGGTTTAGAAAATGCATGGAACTCCCATCAGCTCTCTGTCTCTTTCCTTGTGTAGAAATTACTAATCAATCACGGTAACCACATCCAAGTGGCACTGCAGCCAGCCTTGAGGTCCTTCTGTTCACAGTCCTGTACGTAACCACTAATAGTGGCCAATATGGCATATTGAATGAAGTCTAATTGACCATTCTGGACCCAAAGCCTGGGGTAGGTTCAAGCTGCAAGTGGAATGCATTAATATGAGAGTCAACAACTAGGTTGAGATGATAGAGGGATTATTTGTCTAATTATACACTTGCTTACCCATCCTGCAAATTTTTGTTAAGTATTCTGTATGTTGGACACTGTCATGAATAAGATAGTCTTTCTAGGAACACATGGGCTAGTTATCAAAGTATATAAGTTAACCAAAAATCACAATCCAGAATTATAAATCTTTTGCTAGAGCTAACCCACGGGGGTTGTGGAAGCACCCAGTGGATACCACAAACCCAACTTTAATAGAGTACCTTCCAGTGTAAGGCAACCCAGAAACCCTGACTCTTAGTCCTGCACTGGTCCACGTTATAGCAATGGACTGAGAGTCACTCTAGTTCTGACTGCTGCTATTGGTGCCATGCTACTACCCTAGGGGCTCTCTCTGTCCAGCTTGTTCACATTTCACTGTATGAGCTTCATTGATTTCTGTTGCACCTGTTATTCATTCAGAAATTCAACCATTCAGTTCATCATTATGACATACTTATTGAGCTTCTGTTAGGTGTCAGATAATGCTCTGGGCACTGAGAGTTTCTTGATGAATATAGCAAGGTCTCTGGTCTCATGCCATTTATATCTTATTAAGGGGAGACAAATAATTAACAAATAAATCAACAAGAAAAGTATCACATAGTGATGAGTGCTGAGGTGTAACTAAAACAGAGTGTTCCAAGAGATAGTGACTTAAACCTGCAAAGCTGAGAGATTAGCAAAGTCCCCTCTGAGAAGATAACATTTTGGGGAAGGCCTGAAGGATGAGAAAGAGCTAGAAGTGTAAAGGTCTGGAACAAGAGTGTCCCAAGCAACAGACACAATAAACACAAGAGTCCTGAGTCCTTTCTGTGCAGCTTCTACATCGAGTCTTAAAGTTGTACTGTCTCCTTGGTTAACCTGTTTGGAAATACAGACCTCAGATTACCCAGTGATTTCAAGAACAGTGCCAAGGTCACCCTATATGTTAGGGTTCTCCAGAGGAACAGAATGAATAGGATGTATATATGTAGGAAGATATTTATTAGAGGAATTGATGCATGTGATAATGAAAAAGTCCTAAATTCTGCCATCTGCAAGCTGGAGACCCAGTAAAGGTAGAGGTGTCATTCTAGTCCAAGTCCAAAGCCCTGAGAATCAGAGAAGTCAATGGCATTAATCCCAGGCCAAGTCCAGGAGAAAACTGATGTCGCAGCTCAAGTAGACAGACAAAGGGGTACATTCCTTCTTCCTCTGCCTTTTTTGTTGTTGTTGTTGTTCTATTCAGGACCTCAGTGGATTGGATGATGCTCATCCACACTGGGGAGGGCAATCTACTGAGTCCACTGACCTAAATGCTACTGTCATCTAGAAACATCCTCACAGACACACCCATAAATAATGTTTGATCTGGACACCCCTTGGCCCAATAAAGCTGACACTTAAAATGAGCCATCACACACCTGTCTTCCTTGTCATACGTTCTCCATCACATGATATCTCAGTCATATTAGTATGACCAGTACAGCAACAGTGGCCATGGATGCATTAGTCTCATACTTACTTATCTCTTGCTCTTAGTGCTATCTGCTCTCTTAACTATTCAATAGGTGGAAATTTTTATCTTTCCCTCGGTTTTGGTTAAGAAAGAAGCTAGCATCCTGGCAGTTTTCCTCTAGGAAGACCAACCTATCATTATAACAAGGCCTCATTTTCCTCATTGCTTGACTTCTGTTAGCCAAACATCAGAATCATGGGTTTTTTTTTTATGTTTTTATTATAGAGACAGAGAGAAACAGAGTATGAGTGGGGGAGGGGCAGAGAGGGAGACACAGAATCTGAAGCAGGCTCCAGGCTCTGAGCTGTCAGCACAGAGCCCGATGTGGGGCTCAAACCCATGAACTGTAAGAGCATGACCTGAGCCGAAGTCGGCCACTTAACCAACTGAGCCACCCAGGCGCCCCATCAGAATCATGTTTTAATGAGGCTAATCATCTGATTAGCTCTGATGTGGAAACAAGGATAAGAGAAGCTGTCAGCATAATCACCTCTTTATCTAGTTTACCCACTACGTAAGGTTTCTATTCTCCCTGTGGTCCATGGCACTCTTACTAGCTCTGGACAGTAACGCATGTTTGAGGCTTGAGTTTTCTGCCACATTATCTGGTTGTGTTCCACAAGGTGTCAATAGGTGTTCCATACCTAAAATAAGAAAAGTATAAATGAGAAGTTTCTATTGTGTATTGTTTTATACACTTGCAAAATCTTTCACAGGTTTTTTTACTTCCATATTTATTTACCTCTAGATATATGAGTGACTGTAATAATACATTAATGTGTCAACATACGTAAAATACTATGAAAGATGTCTAACTCATTAAATGTTGGCTATTTTATAAGTAAGGATCAGATTATGCTTCTGTAACAAACAGGCTGAAAATCTCAATGACTTAGAATAATGAAAAGTTACTTTGTGTTTATTCTATACATCCATGATAAGTTGGTGTTGGAGTAGGGAGTCCCCGTCATTGGGGGAATGCCACCAGCCATAGAGACAGGGAGAAAAGTAAATTGCGGAAATGAACACTGGCAATTACACATGTCACTGCTAATTGGCCCAAGCAAGTCATGGGTCTGCACTTAACTTCAATAGCAGGAGATATTCATTCTTTCAATGCATCCGGAAGTGGAGGAAGATGGGTGATTGGTGAGTGGTAATAAGGTTTATGGCAGGAATCATCTATATCTCTATTTTTTATTGCTATCATTATTTTTATTATTATTTCAATCAATATATAACAACATTACATATTTTCAAAATTACTCAACAAAACAACCATTTTCTCTTAGAACACCAATTGATAAGGAACATACCTTGGGAAATGTTTTCCTTCACAATCACCCAAAATTTATTTCATACTACTCTACCCGCACCCCCAACATTTTGCTTGTACTTATCCAGTTGGCCCTGAATCCTTTGTTCTGTGCTCTGACTTTAGACCTCTCAGTAAGAAGTCACCTAGTCTCCTCTTGGTACTCTGGGTCTTTGTCTCCCCAACGATTTCCAGTCCCTCCTTTTTTCCACTGTAGCATTCATCCTGCTCGCTGATCCCACTGCCATCTCCCGTTAGCACCCCTCCCACACCCCACACATGCATCCCCACCTTGGCAGGCCCTGTGTCCAACTTCATGAAAGAAAAAAGAGCAATTTGGATGATCAGCTAGCAGCAAAGCATTTGTTGCTACGTGTGCCAACTGAGGATCACACAAGAAGAATCCAATGTATCTTCAAAAAGAACTTTCAGTTTCCAGCAATTTCCTGGAATAATAATTGGTTCTCAAACAGGGTGGGAGAAGGGAGAATTTGTGGCTCTCATTACCCCCTTTGCAGTTGGCTATTCTGGGTGGAAAAGTCGGAGGAAATGACTATAACAACACAATGCTGGCCCACTTAAAACTTCTATTATGAAACCGAGTTGCATAAGCTGTAAGAGAAAATAAGTTATATTCTCAGGAACAAATTCTAGTGAATCAGCTCATTTTAGCCTCACATCTTCATCTGTCTCAGAAGAGGCTTATTTAAATTTTAATAGAAAACGTTCAATGTGGGGCTCAAATGGAGGGAATGAAAATAACACTGTTTATCCCCAAGATAAAATTGTGTTGGGAGTAAAAAAAAGAGAGAAAAATACAATGCTAATTTCTTGAAAACAAACCTCCTATGTCCCACTTTGTAGGCACTGGACAAAGCAATATAGAGTCTATTGTACTGAACAAAAGCAACGATGGTACATTTAGAGACTCACTGTCCCTTTCTATTTGGCTTTTAAAAAAATCATTCAAAGTAGAAAAGTGCCATTGGGGGAAAGTGAGAAACGCTTTCAAAACAAAGTTTTGCTACCAACCTGGAGTAGTTGCAGAGGAGAAACAGCAGGGGGTAACAGGAAGATCTTCAATGGGCCTGGAAGTAAAAGATCTGGGTTCAAATATTGTCTTTGTCACCTCCCGGCTGTATGGCAGTGGATAAATGAATAACAGTGCCAGAGTGTAGATTATTTTCTACACACACACACACACACACACACACACACACACACACACACACACACACATACACACACACACACTATTCTTCAAATAGTAGCCTGAGTGAGTTTTTAAAAATATATTTCATGCCAACTTTCTGCTTAGAACCACAAAGAGGATTCCCATTACCCATTATCCTTAGGAGGAAAATCAAAATCATGGGAGGCCCTGCAGTAACTACCTCTCACCACCTTTGACCTGAGGGACACTCCTCTAACACTGTCCTAACCAGCCTTCCTTCTGCTTATCTGTGAATAAGAGGCCTACTCCTTTTTGCCTTAAGACCTACACAAAGGACGATTCCTAGTATAGGAACAGACTTCCCCACACATCCTCCATCCTCTTTACTTGAACAACTCCTGCTCATCCTACAGGCCAACAGAAAACTGACCACCTGCTCACGTATACCTGTCCTGACCTTCAGTGTCATTCCCACCCCAGACTATGTCAGAGCCCCTTGATTTATACTTAATTTTGTACCTATTGATGTTTGTTTAATACCTCTCTCAAGAATGTATGCTCATGAGGGCAAAGCAAAACCAGGCCCATAGCCCCCTCTCTATTTCTAGCACGTGACATACCCCTATGCATATAGCAGTGTAGTGTCATGGTTAAGAGCAGACATCACTGCTGTCTGCTGTCTGAATTGTCAGACTGTCTGAATTGAAATCTCTCCATTGTGTGACCAACCATTTAACCTCCTTATGTCTTCATCTCTGTATATGTAAAATGGAAATGACCAGGTATATTAGGGCAGTATATCGAGTGTGTTGTGAAGATGAGATTATTTAATGCATGAAGAACACTTAGAACAGAAGCAAGGACATGGTAAGCCCTTCATGAGTGTTCACTATTCTGACTAAGGAGGCTGTCAATATAAACAGAATGGAGGAATAGCAAATTTTTCCAGGGAAGCATGTTTTTAGAGTTTACTATTTAATTTGAAGTTCATCTTCCAGTTCCAATAACCCTAGATACCTGACTTCCCCAAATACCATCTGTGTGGCACCCCCATATGCTTCTGCACATGCTCCTGTCTCATCATCCCCAGTCTGTTCGTGCTCAGTTACAGTTCTTTGCAAACCCTACATTCATCCTAAGTCAATTGTCCCTCTTGCTCCCAGATCAAGAGACATTAACTTCCTTTTCCTCTGTGCTATAATGAGATAGATGTATGGATGGATGGATAGATAGATAGGTAGGTAGGTAGATAGATAGATAGATAGATAGATAGATAGATAGATAGATAGATAGATAGATTGAATGATACATTGCTCTTCTTCACAGCTTATACATATAAGATTGTTGGTTCCCCTTCCATTTTTCTCGTGTGATGCACATTCTGGATTCTCTGTTTTTCTCCAGTAGAGGAACCCCAAAGATAACTGATCAGTTTTTTGCAGATATCAAACCATGACATATAAAAATCTTGATAGGGAAACTTTTGAATTATACTGATGAAATTACTGAAGGGATGTCCAAGAAACGGTGTGTTGAGGTCAGATTACTTAGAACACCCAGGTATTCAACCCAAAAACAAAGACTTGATTCACTAAGATGAGACTTCTTTTTTAATTTTACATCTATTAAACCCTAGTACTACTCCCGCCAGTTATTGATTTTAGGGATGTGAACACCCTCCATTTTCTAAGAATACCAAGAGAAGTAAGAGCAGGGCAGCATCTCCAGGCCCAGAAGCTAAAGACAGAGACTCCCACCATTCTTTAGTATTCAGGGCACCAACATTAGACCTACAAGTGACCAAATGGATGCTCACAGCCTCCACCCTTTAAGACATTGAACCTTAGAGTGATTTAGAGGCACAGGGGCCACTGAAAATTATTTGCCAAGTAGGCTGACTCAAGAATCCAGTGGTGTGGGGGGAAGTGCCCCTTTCAGACCTGTTAGAGTGAGCATCCTAGCGCAATGGGTCTGTGGTGGGCTGGTGGCTGGGCCTTGCCTCCTTTGGTCCCTGCTCATTCTCCAAAGCTTCCCATCACAGATCATCTTCTATTGAATTTCTTTTATAATTAAACAGGCCAGAATTTCTTTTTGTTCTTTGCAAATCAGGAACACTAAAGATAAAGAAGCACCTACTATGTACAATTAACCGTATTAACTGTTATGTACCTACTATGTACAATTAACTATATTAACTGTATTTCCAATAGAAATACTCTATTTGTTAGAACAGCTCTATTGGTTAGATGCAATATGGATTCTAAATGTTAGAGGCATGGAAACAATAGAGCTGTTCTAACAAATAGGATTTGTAATGATCATCCATTTATTAAATCATTTCTAATAAGGTAGGAGTTTTCCATGGTTCATCATGAGTGGGAATAATGTGACCCAATGGACTGAAGATATATGTTGTCTGATGTGTCAGCAGGATCCTCTGTGCATGCCATGAGGGTTATGGGTCATTTACGTGATTTGGGACAGATAAAAACTGTCATGAGCCTTTGAATTATAATTGCATGATACACACCAAATTTCTAAATCTCCATTATTATCAAATTTTTTAAAAGCCATGAAAAAGTCCCAACAAAATGTACTCAGAAAATATTGAGGCTGGATCAAGCCAATCTCTCTCTGTTATTATTTACTCTGTTAGGGTTGATAAACCTATACTTCAGGAACAGTCCTACAATGAGATGCACCCAATACCAGGCATTCTGGATAAATGGCCTCCTTCATTTCTACTTCACATCTGAGGAAACTGAGGATAAGATGGGTTGTATAACTTATGTTTGAGACACTACATGAGAAATCTGAGACATAGTGTTCACAGTTACATTTCCTTTCTCTTTATCTCTCTAAAGATAATTTGTCTAACTTCTAATTTGCTCCCTTTTTCTTTGGGTATATTTGCAAAGAGCTTAGAAGAGCACTGAGCCCACAGTAATATATACCTGTCAGCTGTCAGATCATCATTGTGATTCATCCCTTCTTTAACCCATCCACTGGATTTTAATTTCAATCATTACCTTTTTATCTCCAGCTTCCATTCTTTTGCCAAACCTGCTTGGTCATGATTAATAGTCTCTTTTTCCTTGCTATATTTACTCCATACTCTACTTCTTCAAAGACGATATTCTTAGGTAGTGTATCTTCTGTATCTGATAATCCCAAAATCTGAAGACCTCTATAGTCAAAACCTCCTGGTAATTGTTTCTGCTGAGTATGACTTCTGATGGCCTGTTTCATAAACATTTGGTCATTTTTCATTAGGAGTTTTTGTATTTGACTGAAGTTAACCTGTGGGCATCTTGAACGCCCTGAGATGAAGTGGCTGACCCCTTAAGGGAATTTGCATGTGGTGTTTCTGGGTACCAGGGACTGCTCTCAAAAAAAGGCCATTTTAATGTCTTGGCTTTATTTTTCCTGATGCCATGGATGGTGCAAACTAACCCTAAGTTCACACGAGAATAGGCCTGAATCCAAGCTAACCGTCTCCAGTGGAGACAGGAATGAACACTAACCGAATTCTATCCAGAGGCACAGCAGAAAGGAACATACTTTCTTGTCAGTTGCAGAAAAGTATTTTTTATACCAGCTATTCACTGATCATATAGACGCTTTGAGTCATGGTTTAGAAGAAAGGCTTAAGCCCAGTACCTTCCCCGTTGTATGAACCCCAGATCTATTTCTCAAAGTCTGTGTGATCAATAATCCTCAAAACTCTGAGTACCTGGTTGTGTCATTTTACCCAAGATTATTCTGCCTTATGATTACTCACCTCTCTGGTTTCAGTCCATGGTTTGTTGGCTTGCAGTTTTATCCTTTAAGAAATTCCTTACTACTTATGGGCTCAATCACACATTGGCAAGTGTGTATTTGTATTTTCTTGTTCTTTCCTTCTTTATTTCTTTTGTAATTCATTCAACACATATGCATTCCATAGCAGAAAATCTATTCAGGCCATCTCGTCCATGCATAGCTGGAAGAGGAAATTCATGCAAAGCTCAAGGATGACTGCAGTGATAATGACCTTGCTCCAGCCAGAACCAGCCTGGGACAAAGAGACCCATACATAGACTTCCATCCCTCTTGCTCCCACCCCTTTCAAATGCCCCTAAAAGAGTCCTGCCAGCCCCTAGGAGGGTGTCTCCTAAGCCCTCTGTGAATCACCTCACTTTTACTTTTTTCTCTTCTCCTCTCTGGATCATGATGCTGCTATTACTGGTCACCAAAGACACCAAAGTGGCCACTCTGGTCCTGCCGCTGCTGCCAAAAGCCAAGACACTGACTTCAGGACCAAGAATGTGAATGCAAAGGGTCACGGCACCATCCCACTCACCCTGGCTGGTTCGCCCTGTGATCAAGGCCACCATGTTTCAAGGCTGTTGGCATCTTGGTCCTCAACCTCTACAGTAATCACTGAAAGGTCACTTAAACAATTTTTTTTTGAGCAGTGAGGATCAGGGTCAAAGATATTCATTATTCTTGGGAGTAGCATCTGCTGAGCACACTAGGCACTGTGTTATTTTCTATGTACATTATCTCATTCATTCCATGACAGTCCTACTGTGTCACACCAGGATCTGCCAATCCAGCGAAAGTGTCTTCTACTTTTTTCAAATGAGCATCTAAACCACATCATAGCTAAGAACGCTGGCTTTTGGAGCCTCACTGCGTAAGTTTGAATTCCTGTTATGTCGCTTGCTAGATGTGTGTCTTTGAACACACTACCTCACCTATCCCACAGGCTCAGTATTCCTATCTGTAAAATGCAGTGGATCAGGGGACATGCCCCATAAAGTTGTCATAAAAATAAGAAAATTGCCATAAATATTTGACTCCATGCCTGGCACATCCTAAGTGCCAGATGCACGTTAACCTTTTTTTTTTTAATGTTTATTTATTTTTTTGAGAGAGAACATGCAAGCGGGGTAGGGGCAGAGAGAGAGGGACAGAAAATCCAAAACAGGCTTTGCGCTGATGGCAGAGAGCCCGGTGTGGGGCTCGAACCAACATACCATGATATCTGAACCATGAGATCACGACCTGAGCCAAAGTTAAATGCTCAACCAACGAAGCCACCCAAGCACCCCCCTACACTTTAACCATTTTTAACACTTTGCTATTATTGTGTACATCAACCTAAGAGTTAGTGAACTAAGGATAGATTTTGCTCTTTGTGACTTTTTCATTGAATAGCTACTAAAAGTATAGTTAGCATGATAATGTTAACACTTTAAAGGGGAGCCACAGATTCAAAAAGACTATAAACTGCTGGTCTAAGGAGATCCATTCCTGCCACACAGGGCTGTGGTAAGAATGAACAGAAGATGGAACTGGGTCATGGTAGATCAGGGGGGGTCACACCCACCTGTGCCCTCGATGACAGCAACGCCTCACTTGGGCTTAGTGGTTGGGCTCTGGAACAAGATCAGCTCCTGTGACAGGGACGGGTCGGGTACTGTGCAAAATCCCCTTTGACATTCCTGATAAGAGGTTCCATAAGACCCACCTTTGTGTTAGCATTCCAGAACTGTCCGGAGAGGTTATAATACCCAAAGTCAAATTTTCTAAGTCCAGGATCTCACAGTGGGTGACAGGAAAATGGATTTAATAATTTCTTATTGTCTGATGGGTTTTTTTAAGATATATATGAAAATAACAAAGAAGAGAAGAACAAAGGGAAGTCAAATGAATGGCTCAGACTTGAAGATACAACAGGGATGTTATATTTATATCTCTATTGATACCCACATCTACACCCTATCTATATTTATATCTGTGCTTTTATCACCAATCTCATCTTCCTCATGCAATTAGGAGTCATCTTCTGCCGACTTGGCAAGCAACATGAGATTCAAGGATGGCCCAGAAATATAAAAACCCACAGCGATAATTGCTTATTTTCCATCTCTCTCTCTCTGTGCATGCTGTTTGGCTTTTCTCTTTCGTGGGACATGGAGTCCTCATTTATACTCATTAAAATGTGTTAATGAGAACTTTGCAGAGAGAAAAATGAGGAAAGTAAGAAGGGGAAAGAAGGAAAAAAAACACATCGAAGGATTTTTAGCTTCTAGTTAATAAGCAAGACAGAGCAAAGCCGAACAAACCCAAAGTTGCATTTTCTGGCCAAAAGCATACTGTTTGTTCAGTAAAGATGCCTATTACTCCTTCCCTAGTTTTTACAAATCCTTGGAACATGCTTCAGTGGCACAAACTGGTTTTCAATTCAGCAAACCTATTTTGAACACCTACTGGGCAGAAGGCACACAGCTGGATGAATTGGAAAACACAAAGCTCAAAACCGTGGTCTCTTTCCTTTCTCCCATGCCATCCTCCAAGGCTCCCATGGGCATCCTCTGATACACAGTGCTTGGCATATGGTAGCTATTCAGTAAATGTTTGCTCAGTGAATAAATAGGTCTACCTGGATACCCAAGCACAATCAAGGCACGCCACATCCCAGCAGGCAGGGCCATGACAGTTTCTTTAAAAATAACTCAAACCAACTAAAACATGACTGTTCATAAGAAACCTTGTGTTTCCTTCCTTTGAGATACCATCATTTGGGGAGTTCTCTCACCTCAACAATCTTGGTAGTTGTGTATCCCCACCTCAACCCCCTACTCCAGTTCTGGTCAGTTCTTGAAACCACTGTCAATTGATTGTAAGATTGCCTCCATATTTCCCATCAGACCTTTTGGACCTTTTGGGTCCGAGGTGTGCTTCCAGCTGTTCGGAAAGGAACCTCGAGCACATTCGAGATTCCGGTCTCACTCAGCCCTGCCTTTCCACTCTACCTCTCCAGTTTTCAAAGGCGGCGTTAACATGGTCAGAGCTTGTGCTTTAGGGAAAAGGACTCTGAAGGAAATGGGGGATTAAAGGGAAACTAGACTGGAGGCAGAAAGTTAAGAATCAGTCCTCCAAGTGAAAAGAAATGAATGTCTGAACTGAGGTGGGGATGGGGAGGAGGATAAGGAAGAAATGAGAGATACATTAGGGGAAGCAAATGGCCTGGAAAAGTGATTGGATGAGATTCAGGCTCAGCAGCCTATGGTGAACTGGTGATTGTAAAGCATGTGCTGTATCAGAGAAAACAGCCTTCATGGTTACGAGCTGTCTGGGAAGGTGCCTTAGACATGATGAAATGGGAGCAGAGTCCTCAATGACAAAAAATTTACACACTGGCACAGGAGTGAGGAGGACGGGACAAATGGCCTTGGATCCTGCGGTGTCCTTAGCACTAAGACTAACCAGCAATAAGGGTACCGTGGACAGCTGGTGTTGTTGGCCCTCTATTTGTGGGGCACAACTTCACTGTGAATCAGGAAGAGTTGACCACCCCCTTACTCTGACTACCAAAGTGAACAAATAACTGAGACCCACCGAATATGAGGATTCTATCACCCTGGCCTCAGCGATTTGTTCAAGTTTGGACAACTGACCACAAAAGATCCAATAGGCATTACTCAAAAGATTAAGATGATGTATTCTGAGGCATTAGGATTAAGATTTCTTTTTTCTATCTAGAGTGTGTCATTTTTACCACTCCTCCACCCGATACACTCACTGTTGCCACCACATCTCTCAGTGGCATGTATGATTCCCAGGCTAATTTTCCTTCCACTCTACCTTACTGTCTTCATCACCCTTGTAGAGACTTGGGCAGAGTTGTGTAATGCAGACATTTATCCCTTCTGAGAAAAGAGATTTGTTCTGCTAATTACACAACTGTCTTCTCAACGGTTCTGCTGTTTTCTATGTTACCTCTTCACACAATTTTTTAAAGGTAGTGTTACTTTATGTTACACACACATACACCCATGCCTTTGAAAAGTACTACTATCTTTTATATATGGCTGTGTGGCTGTTTTTACAGTTCTTTCTTTTTCCCCCCATGCTGGACTTCTTGTGGCAAAAAAATTGGTCTTAGAATTGGGCAAAGGTCAGGAATGAACCAGTGCACACTATATGTTGTAGAGCATCAAGTAAATACCCAAGTTTTCTGCACTGAAAACATGGTGCTGTGCTAGACCCTGGAGTTTACAGAATGACTGGGAATTGATCCACACCTACTAAGTACTTTAAAAGGACCCAAAACTGTTTTGACCAATTGAGATGCTGCACATTTCTTCTAACATCAGCTCTAAATTCAGCAGAGGGTATATTTGCCATTGAACACCTTTCACAAGCCAAACAGATAGATCTGGTGTCTACACAGCCAACAAAAAGCCATTATCAATGGAGTGGATTTTGTAGGGTTTTAGAGAAACACATTTAGCAACTGCTTGGAGTGATTTGAAGAAGAATGTTTAAATAAGCCCAAATTTAAAAACTCTTATTTACCAAAAAAACGCTACTAAACTATTAGGGGGAAATTAGAAAAATCACAAGAAAATCTGCTGTAGTCAAGAAATTAACCTCAAAAAATAAAATTTAAAAAGTCTAGGCTAATCACATAAATAATTACTCATATTTTTCTAGGTATTTTGCAGAGATTTCAGTCATAGGCTCTTATTTGAGTCAAGGAGAACAGGCACTATTATTTTTATCTCCTTTGACAGCTGCTAAAATTAAGGCAAGGAGTGGTTAAGCAAATTTCCAAAGGTCAGACAGCTAATAAATGGGGAAGATGTGACTCAAAAAGCACTCTACCTCTATGTCCAGAAGGCAGCAGGAAAGAAGACAAGATCTAAAATCTTGGCTCCCCAGACATTGACTAATCCTATGACATTGGGCCAGTTACTTAATCATTTTAACATTTTAATTGACCTCCTCATTCATGAAATATGGATAACATTTACCTGGAAGTTTTACTTTGGGGACTGACTAAAATAATGTAAGTTAGACACCCAACCCATAGTATATAGTCAGTGTTGGTTCCCTTCTTCCTTCTCCTAGAGAACACTGCAAATTCAATATGTACCACCACAGTGATTGTAAAGTCATGTGCCCTGTGCAGATGTTCGTACATTCAGAATAAAAACCACGGGAGGTCCTCAGCCATCAGTACCCTCTGCCTCCAACCCCATGCCTGCCACTACACCAGAGTGTGAACCTCCTTTATTTCATGTACCAGCCAATGACACCATCATCAGTTTCCCCAAACCTGAAACCCACAAGGCAGACTATGCCTGTCCTTCCTGCCCTTGACATTCCACTGGCCATCGAAATCTACCCATGTCCCCGTGTAAAAATGTCTGCTAAGTGTGCTTTCTCCTCTCCATCACCATCTTCAGTGCTCTAACATGCATCCCAATCTGCTTCCGTGTCAACCCCCTCTTTTCTGTCCTCCAGGGCGCTCTCCACTATATGTCTGTAAGAGACTTGTCTGAACATACATTCAGCATGTACCAACTTACCCCACCTCTCCAAACGCCTGAGGACACCAGGATTGCTTAGCTTCGTATATAAGACCCACCATCAGCCTCAGGACCACATCTAACTACTGTAATTCCCAAAAGGTGCTTCTTTCTTTCTCATCCTCCTTGGTTAATCTCTCTGCTTGGAAAACTTTCTGCACTTTATTTGCTGGAAAAGTATCTTCATCATTGAAACTTGGCCCTTTATCATCATCTTCTTTAAGATTCCTTTGCTAATACCCTGTGAAAGCTGGGTCACCTGTACCCCGATGTACTCCTAAAGCATCTTACATTTGTCTCATTATATCAAAGAGTTCAGAGTGTACCATGACTGATAGTTTCTACATCTCTATGAAGATAAAGAAGACATTCTATTAATATCAAAAACAAGCTCTAAAGCTGCCTGGGTTAGTCTCCTGCAATGTCATTTACCAACTATGGGATCGGAAGTAGGTTTAATAGACCGTTCTATTTTTTTAAATTGACCCTCTGTGTGTGTGTGTGTGTGTGTGTGTGTGTGTGTGTGTGTGTGTATTCATTTCTTGAGTCTGGCACCTTAGACCACTCAGCCATCCTGACACCCACATATATGTATTCATTCCTGAATGAATGTGACAAATTACCACAAACTTGGTGGCTTAAACATGAAACTTTTACGTTCTCACAGTTTTGAAGGCCCAAAGTCTGATTTCAAGGTGTCAGCTCCCTCTGATAGTTCTATGAGACAGTCTGTCCCCAGCCTCCTCCAGATCTTGGCTCACAGCCACATCACTGCAATCTCTGCCCCCAGAGACTGGATTTTATAAGGACATCTGTCATTGGACTTACAGCCCATCTTGAAAATCCAGATGATGTTCTACCTCAAAACCTTTAGCTTAATTACATCTGCAAAGATATTTCTCCAAATAAGATCACATTTATTCTCGTTCATAAATTCCAAAGATTAGAATGTAGACATCTTTTGAGGGAATCACCATTTGACTCACTACAAGGTGCTTGAATAGTTAGCCTGGCTCTTACATTTCTTAGCAATATTGAAAGAGGTTATGCATATAAAGCTCTCAGGTCAGTACCTGGCAGAGAAGAAATGTTCAATAAGTAATATCCATTATTATTGTTATTGTTAGTTTTCAGCGACAGTCATGTATATTGTCCTTAATGGTTAGTTTCCTATTTTTAAAAGTTGTGTTTCTTGGGTCAAAAAAGTTAACTAGAGGGGCGCCTGGGTGGCTCAGTCCATTAGCATCCAGCTTCAGCTCAGGGCGTGATCTCACGGTTCATGGGTTCAAGCCCCGCATCGGGCTCTGTGCTGACAGCTAGCTCAGAGCCTGGAGCCTGCTTCAGATTCTGTGTCTCCCTCTCTCTCTGACCCTCCCCTGCTTCCACTGTGTCTGTCTCTCAAAAACAAATAAAAGACATAAAAATTTTTTTAAAAAAAAGTTAACTAGAACACATGAGACACACTGCAAACAGCAAGAGTTTAAAGAAGTTTCTCTAGTTATTCTTCACTTTAACAGGAAAACTCAGTCAACCAGAATTCTCATGCCCTATCACATATGAACTTTGGACAGTGCTTCCAGCAGCAAATCTCTCCCACCAAAGAAAGGAAGGTTATCTATGCCAAGGGCACAGAGTTCTTTGCCCTTTGCCAGTACTCAAATAATGAATGACTTGATCTGAAATGATTTGGAGAGGTCACGTGTATGTGATTACAGACTTGGAAAAGCTAGGGAAGCAACTATCAAATAACCACTCTGCAAGATTGGAGATGTGAGGACAGGCCAAGGTTGGCAATGAAATGACTTTCTCCAGGTCCCTCCTTGAGTTGGTGACAAAGCAGAGACTGGAACCCAGGTCTCTAGATTCATCCCAGCCTTATTCCCACTAGTGATCCATCTGGCTTATCTTGATAATATTCAGTACAGAAAGTTAATGTGAATAGTAGCATCAGTTATTTAAAAGAACGGAGGGGGTATAGAACCAATTTATGTGACTTAGCATCATGATAATATCAGATGTTTTGCAAATTCTATTCCAACAGACCCGTGCAATGATACTGAAAATAACCATAACAAACTTACACTTCGCTTCCATTTGGTGACAGCAACAAAGTAAAGCAGTGCACAGCCACTTTATTTTGACACACAAGGTCCTCTACAGCATTCTTTGATAATATGATCACCTTGTCCTCCCCTTCACATACCTTTTGCTCCAATTAAATGAAGTGTCACTGACTCTGTATTTATTCCATGCTTTCTCCAGTCCACGCTTCTTTGTGTCTTGAATACTCCCACTCCCCTCCTTGTTTCTAAGGCTCCCAAATCCCGCCATCCTTAAAGGTTCAGTCCAAATTCTATGTAATCCAAAGTCTTTCTGATTTGCTTCCATCTGAAAATGACATTTATTATCTCTCAACTCCCACTGCTTATTTTTTATACTGCTCTTGTATCATTAGTCATTTTCTAATTTGTATCTATTTATCTTCATTTTATATCTTTCCTCTTCATGTACTAAAGCCTCAGAGACATCTATAAAATGATAGTTAAGTAATATTTATGTTAGGGAGTTTATGATGAACTGGGAACCCTACATGTGACAGAACTCTTTAAAACAGATTAAATATCTGAGCCCAATGCCTTGGTTACAGCTACGTGGACCAGGTTGGGAACCCAGGTCAAGACCAGCTGATCCCTAAATTGACCAGAAACTATGCAGTGGCACACAGGAGTGACAGTGATATCCTGGAGCTGGCTCTTACTGGTTCTCAGTTACATTTTCAGGGTTTGGGGAGTCAGGTGACATCGTATTGGTAGCTGAAATAAACCTTAGTGGGATTGTTTGCACCATGGAAATTGGCAAACGTTACAAATCAGAGCTTCCCCCACCCAAACCTCCCATGGACAGCCCATTTTTGAACATTTACCAGCTCAACACTGCTGCTAACAAACTAAATCTTCTCCCTTGGCAGTTTGAGTGTGAGACCCACGGAAATAGTCAGTGATCTGTAACAGAGACAAAAGCAGAAGAACTCAGAAGAGAAGACAGTGGGCAAAGAGAAACAATGTATCAAAAGCCACAAGGCAGAGACAGGAATAGAAATAAGTTAATTACTGGGGCGCCTGGGTGGCTCAGTCAGGTTAAGGGGTTAAGCATCCGACTTCAGCTCAGTCCATGATCTCAGGAGTCCCAGCCCCACCGTGGGGCTCTGTGCTGACAGCTCAGTGCCTGAAACCAACCTTGGATTCTGTGTCTCCCTTTCTCTCTGCCCCTCCCCACTCATGCTCTGTCTCTCTGTCTTTCAAAAAATGAATAAAGATTAAAACGTGTGTATATATATATATATGGATGTAAGTTAATCAGTAATGGCAGGTTTGATAGAAGTAGAAGCAGAGGGTGGTGATGTTGTTTTCATGACGAATTCCTGGAGTTGGAAAAACCAGATGCCTCCGCCTCGGGATGGTGACTCACAGCGGTGTCTGGAGTCCTCCTGGATCCCATGTGACCTTTTCTGACTCCTGCTCTTCTGGGATTCTAGCTCTGTGGCAGTTCCTATTTTTCTTACTTTGCTGTCTCTCCTTAAAGATAAATCTTCATCACAGAGGCCCCAAAGGAGACGGCAGAGTGACGTTCTCAGCCCTTCTCACGTTCAATGGTCACAGTGGGCACATAGGCCGCCCACGCTGGTGAGCACCAACCAGCGAGAGATGAGGAAGCCGAGGCTGCCGGCATCTGCGGGTCGTGCCCGAAGACGTGCCCCCAGCAGACAGCGGGGGCAGGACGGAACCCCGCTCCGGCGGCCGTCAGGGTCACAGGCTCCGTCCCCTTTGGGCCTGGGTGATCTGTAAGAGGCATGTAGGACGTGCGTCGGTCTGACGCTGCACTCACACAGGCCACAGTCTGTGTGCAGCAAGCCGGGCTGGGCAACAATTAAAGGGAGCAGAGAGACTGAGAGGTAGAAAAACTGAAAGAGAAGAGGGAGAAAGAGAGGAAACGTCATTTGAAAGTTTGAGCGTCATGTACAGAGAAAATGTATACAGGTAAATACATATATATACGTATGTGATATCACGTCGATTATATTTCATGTATATTGTGTAACATCAAACACGCCTTGGTTAAAGTCTCAGCTTTGGGGCACCTGGGTGACTCAAACTGTTGAGCTTCTGACTTGAGCTCAGGCCATGATCTCCAGGTTGGTGGGTTTGAGCCCCGCATCCTACTCTGTGCTGACAGCTCAGAGCCTGGACCCTGCTACTGATTCTGTGTTTTCCTCTCTCTGCCCTTCCCCTACTCTCTGTCTCTTTCTCTCTCCCTCTGCCTCACTCTCTCTCAAAAATAAATAAACATTAAAAAAATTTTTTTAAGTCTCAGCTTCCTACTGACTGGGCATGAGAACTTGTACAAGTCATTGTCCCTCTGTGACGTCACCCATACAATGGGCATTAACTTCTCTGTCTACTTTCTAAGATCCTGGTAAGGCTTTATGAGAAAATGTATGTAAAACACCTGGCCCGAAGTCTGCCACAGAGTAAGTATTTTATATATTTGGTGTATAGTTCCTATTATTTTAAGTAAAATAATTTTAAAAATCATGAATAACTATTGCAATTTTATTCTGATTTTATCCTAAAAAGCACTGACCACCAATAAAAGGATTACTACACATAAATCTATGGTATTCTTTACATGCACATAGGCTGCTCTGAAAAAAATTAAAAAAAGAAAAATTGGAAACACGCAAGGCTCAAAATTAAATGTCTTTAAATAAAACATAAAGCAAAAACAGCTGCTGTTGGAACTTGGTCCCTAGGCAGATTTGATTTTTGAAAATGACAAAGACGCCAAATTGTGCTTCGATCCCTGGGCTCAGGGCGTGGGGAACGTGAGTGCCTCCTTGCTCTGATTGCCTGCAGGAGGGAAAGATGCAGATGCTTAAACAAAGGATATTGTATGCCGGACACACAGCTCTCTGGGACCCTCAGCCTGCAGGGAATTCTGCAGCCACATCACAAACATTGCTGCCGAATGTCCTCCCACTCTCTGAAATGGCAACACCACGAATCAGACACCCTAATGAGTGCCATAAAAAGGAAAAGAGCAGATTCAGTAGGCTGATTCAGGATAACGCTTCTTGCCTTTGCAGGGAAATCACCTATTATTTCTAGAGACCTCAGTGTGTGCTCTTACGATTTCCTAATAAAGCCTCTGCTAATATATTACAGACCAAGACCAATTCCACCTGGGAGGTGGGTTTCTTGTGCTGTGACCTAGAAATGAGACCCAGGCTATCTGTTTTGAATATAATTCAAAGATAATTCTTTTTGGATATAATTTTAAAGTTCGTAAAACAAAACCAAAGAAAACACATAACATAGAGGCAAGAATAAAATCCACCATCAAACACAAAACCCGAACACAGTTCCTGCCTTTTGGCATACATGCTCTCCAGCCTTTTTGTCCCCACATGGTTGTTTTTACAGAGTATCCGCTGATTTTGTAACATGAATTTTCAGTCACTGGGGCTGGTGTTCTGTAAGGTGGGGTAGGATAATAGCAGGTGACCCCACCCACCTGCCAGGGTACCAGGAAGAACCCTTTAGAGGAAACTCATTTCTTGGAGGGAAGAATTACTGACCCAGGCACCTCTGCGCTCGTGGGAATACACCAGGACTGAGAATGAGAAGCAGCTCCTTTGCGGTGGCACCAGCTTACCTTTCCTGCATCCTCATGTCACGTTTTCCTTCATGCCCAGTGTTCGTAGCACAGTGAACTGATTCACAGTGAACTTGACCACCTCTCAAGGTGTTCACTCTGCCTGAAACTCTCCAGTTACAGCTAATCCTTTTTTTTTAAATGTTTTATTTATTTTTGATACAGAGAGAGACAGAGCATGAGAGGGGGAGGGGCAGAGAGAGAAGGAGACACAGAATCTGAAGCAGGCTCCAGGCTCTGAGCTGTCAGCACAGAGCCTGACGTGGGGCTCGAACCCACAAACGTGAGATCTGACCTGAGCCGAAGTCGGAGGCTTAACCAACTGAGCCACCCAGGCACCCCCAGCTAATCCTTTTTGACCATTCAAGCCTCATATTACATGCCCCTCTGTTAGGAAGCCTTTGTTGAACCTGACCCTGACCTACCACCGCAGACACAGGAGGTGATTCAGAGCACTACGCTACCTTTTCATGGCACTCATGACACTATTTTAATTTTGGTTTTCCCCTCAACATCTTTCCCAAGGGGGAGACATGAAGTCACCTTCAGAAGGGAAGTTAAGGACCGGTACTGGGCTTGTGCCTCCACCCACGGTGTGCATGTGGACCATGGTCATATGCATATGAGCAGCAAGAGACTTTGCCCAAGAGTAAAGAGTGAGCAATGAGGTCCAGGGGAAAAGCCACTCCGCAGACTGCAGATGTGTCCATCAGAGGCTCCTTTGCCAGATAACTCCATGGGTCAGTCCGTGAAAGGGTCACACCTGAGGAAAAGGAATCTTCAACAACTAGGAGAAAAACAGCCATGATCAAATGGCTAAGGCTCACAGAAAGGATGTGGAGTCAACATGAGTCCTTGCTGTCAGACACAGGATTCTAGGGAGGATGATCGGCGGAGGGAAGGTGGGGATTGGAACCCACAGTGGAGGCTCTCTCAAGAACTTGAGGCCTTGAACTACTGAGACAAACAGAAAGACATGAAACCAAGGATGAGAAGAGTGGCCAATCACTAAGCACTGCACACCATATCCCTGTGTTCAGGGACCGAAAGAAGCCCGAATGAATACAAGGCTATGATTTTTAGAACTGAGCCTCTACAGAAAATAAGATTAGAGTTGCCACCTTAAGTCCTCAAGGATAGACAGTTCCTCTAAACAACAGACTTCCAAAATACTTTATTTGTACTCTTATGTGACCTCCCCTAATAGCACCCAGAGCAAGAACTGGTAAGTGGAAGACACTGCCTAGATATTTTCTGAATGGATGGATGGATGGATGGATGGATGGATGGATGGATGGATGGATAATACTGTAATGCTACTACACAATTACTCAGACATAACTGTGTATTAGAAAGTAATACAAAAACAGATCACTTAGTCATCGCCTCAGCCAGGGTCTGGAAGGACGAATTCAAAAGCAATGTAAGACAGTTCCAGAAGCACAGAGGAAGGCAGCTGGACAACTACCCAAAAGAAAGCCTCACAGGCTATGATCCCATTCTACAGATGCACCCTGCTTCTTGGGTAGCTCCTACCTTAGGGAATACTCAGGGCAGGGTTCCAGCATCCTTGGGTTCAAATGAAGAACTCTGGAATTTTAGACTCCTGAAGAGTCCTGAAAAGAAGCAATTGCAGTCCCTAAACCATTTCAATAGTTCAGATAGACATAGAGGAAATGAACATGGTATACATTTGGGTTGACGTGGGTAACCTCAGACCTGTCTTCCACAGTGGCTGTACCAGTTTGCATTCCCACCAACAGTGCACGAGGGTCAAGCCAAACATGCTGGGAATCACAAAAGTGTTGATGAGCTAAATTCCTCTGTTAAAGGACAGAGCCTAAGATTTTTTTTAATGTAGCAAAATGATCATAATGTACACTCTTAAACAAAAACATAAATGAAAAATAAAAGATTAGAAAATAATATGACAGGCAAAAGTTGACAAAAAGAACCAGGTGTAACAATATTAATACGTAGTTCACTTTCGTTTAGGTCTAAAATTGCCTCTTTGTTAATGATCAGGATTTTATCAACACAATGAGGTATTAAGACTGGTCATCTCCTGCTGACCAGGAATTCTCATTGGCATTTCAGTCTCTGATGTGCCTAAATCAAAGTTAAATAAATTAATACATGTAACAGTACCACTTCACAAAAATAAAATAATAAAATAAATATAAACTAATAAAAAATGTAAAATTTTATTTACTTATTTTGCCATATCCCCCAATATATTTGGTGAATAAAATCTTTCATGATATAGACTCTATGTGGCAAAAGTACATAAAAGGAAAGGTGTTCTACAGAGAAAAATATAGACTTTCCAGCTTAATCCAAAATTCTCAAAGGATGCCACTGAGGCCCATAGAATTTCTGAAATCTGCCCACAGGTCTATCACTAGACTCTGACTCTAACACTCATATTCTTTCACACGCAATCAGTTCTGTCCTCCAAAATGAAAATCCCACTGCAAAAGGCTGAGCAGCTAAAGACCCTGCAGCCTTTCTGCTAGCCCAGCTGGACCCTCAGCTTGACACCCAGCAGGCAAGGCCATACAGTCTCCCTTCCAGGCTTGTAGTGAACTACCAGACACCCCTCCAATGCCACTGGGATCCAGAGTCTGGAAAATTGAGCAGGATTTCTATGTTGAGTCTGGAGGCAACATTTCTTCTTCGGGAAAACTCAGTCTTTGCTCTTAAGGCAACTGGTCATCATGGTCTAGCCAAGTGGACTCATAAAATTAACATTCATGGCCACACTTCCACCAGCATCCAGAAAACTCCTGCAGCAGAAGAAGAAGGCTCTTGGCTTTGAAAATGCCAACTACTTTGGCCTCCTTTCCAGATTCGGCAAGGTGGAAATAATGTAGTCTGGGGGAGAGAACTACCGGTTTTTTAAAACCCTGACAAGGTGCAAATGGTCTTCTAACTGGATGATTAGTGCGCAAGTCAGGGCTATTTGGACACCACCTGCTCAGAGCTCTCCTGCACCCCGAGCACAACCCACTTGCCCAGGAGCCCTGCACCTTGTGAGGAGTGGGAAAGACTTAACCACATACAACGAAAAGGAGCTATTTTATCATTAGATGCAATGCTTGCCCCAACTTGTGACATGGAATTGGACTGGCCAAATGGATTCCATTGCTAGGTTGTCATAACTGTCTTCTCCAGCCCTGAGCCCCATGTCCTCTCTGCTTAGCTGCACTTTACTGTCATGGGAAAGCGTGCACACACCCCTTCCCTCTGTGGGCCAAAGAGAAGCACCCAGAACAGCCTGTGGGAAACCTGGCTTAGGTGTCCACGTCTCTACGGCCTGGCACTGGCTGAGGCACTGAAGACACCGCTAGTTTGACTCACTGACTCAGTCATGCCCAGACCGGAGAAACCAAGGCTTTCCTATTACTGGTTTTTGTTTCTTACTTTTTTATGGAATCTGTTACCTCCAAATGTGAAACCCCCTTCTGCCCTCTGCTTTCCTGCACCCCTTTGACAGAATTGGCAGCAGGCTCAGTGCAGGCTACTTTATTTTTGAGTCTCTTGCCTGGAAAGCAGGAGTCCTTATGAAAACTAGATAAGATTCTGGATCTTAAGTGCTTGACATCACTGTACACTGAACAAAATCCCTTTCCTCTTCCCTACGGTCAATGCGGTGCTCCGTGTGTTGCTCCAGTGGCTCGCACACTCCCCAAAGACAGGCATTGATTACCATCAGCTGGCAGGAGTGGAAACTGGGAGTCAGTCTGCCATCCTCCTGGCTTTGGGTGAGCAGGAGGAGGACTGCTTTGTTCCTACGTTCAGCCAGTAGCATATTAAGGCCTTTTGTTCCATAACGAATGAGAGATCAGGGCAAACAGGTGTCTGAGAAGATAACCACCAAGCAAGACGGGCAGGCAAGAGCAAGCCCTAGGGCCACTGTGAGCAAGTCACAGGACACAAAGAGAGCCACGGAAGAGGGAAAAAGCGGATGTGCAAGGCCAGGCACAGGGTGGGTGTGTGGGAAGTAGCAGAAGCGGGCAGGGGAGCAGAAGGAATGAGAATCCCAGCCGCACAGGCAGAGTGGGGAGAAGGAAAGCCCACCTTGCGGGTGAGAAAGCTATTGTTTGAGGTTCTGTAGGCGCATGTGAGAGACCGGCTGTCATCCGGTGGAGAAGCCGCGTTGGGAGAGAGGCGGATCCTCCATTCCATGGCTTTGTCAAGGCCACTACTCTCTAGATCTCTACCCTGGAATATCGCAACAGCTTTTCGGCTGGTCTCCTTGCTTCTCACCTGGCCCCTTTAGCCCAGCCTCTGACCAGCAGCCAGAGAAAAGCCATTAAGCTTGAGTCAACTTATGTCACTCCTTTGCTCGAACCCTGCAGTGGCTACCATCTCACAGCATAACCGGAGTCCTCACAAAGGTCTGCAGTGATTTCCACGGTCTTCTAGCACCTACTCTCTGTCCCTCAGCACCCCTATGGCTTCCCACGCGCATGCTCTGCAGCAGTGAAATCAGCCAGCTTGCCTGTCCTCACGTGTACACCAGACCCACATCCATGGTCCGAGGGCTTTCGTTAGCTGCTCCTCTCCCTGAAGGTTATTTTCCCAAAGGTCTGTTTGGGTAACCCCAGCGCCCCAGTCTCACATTTGGCCCCGCTCAAATCTCCTATTTTCAATGAGGCCTCTCTCCTGCACGTCTTATTTCAAGCTGCAAATTGTCCCCAGTCCCCACAGTCTTCATTTCCTTTCCCTACGTTTCTTTCTTGTTTGTGTCCACATATTTTGTTAAGATTCTGTTTACTCTTTATTATCAATATTACATAACTAGACATCAGCCTCACAAAGGCCGTGATCATTGTCTGTTCATGATTATATTCTAAGGTCTGAGAATGGTCCCTGATAGCAAATAGCAGGTGCTCCATAAGCATATGTTGAATGAATAAATAAATAAATGAATGAATGGACTTTGGAGCCGAATGAACTCAAAGCCCAAATCGACCTCCATGCATCTCCTCTCGCACAAGTAGACTGAGCTTTCGGAGGCTTAGTTCCCTCATTTGTAAAATGGGAATTGTAGTTGATACCTCCTAAGGTTGCAGTGGGGACTAACTAAGAGAACGTTATAGAAAGTACCTGTCACAAAGAGGCTCTCAATAAACATAAATTTTTTTAAAAATATTCCAGACACAGCAGTTTCTAGGATGAGAGGTTCCTTTCTTAATAATCTGGGCTGAAAGAACTGATAAACGTACGGGAACATCAACTCAGTACCAGGCTCTACGCCAGGCAAGTGAGTAATAACAGAGAAGAAAGTAACTGTGCCCTCAGGGAGCACAGAATCCTTCTGAAAAGCAGATGTCCCCGTCCTCAGTTCCATCAGAAATATTCAGAAGGTGTTAAGGGAGGGAGGAAAAATAAGACATGAGCTAAAACTTCTTATTTTGAAATAACTCTAGACTTCAAATAAAAGCTAAATAATGCAGAGCGTTCCCATGTCTCCCTCCCCAGCTTCGCCCAATGGTAACATGTTAGATAACCGGAGCACCTGATCAAAACCAAGACACTGATGCTGGTCAGTTTCTACTACAGATCTTACTCAGATTTCACCAGGTTCTACATGCTTTCTGGGGTGTGTGTGTGTGTGTGTGTGTGTGTGTGTGTGTGT
>NC_043700.1:183925979-183929622 GCF_006229205.1 Suricata suricatta | reverse complement strand
TCTGAACCTCAGCCAAGGGACAAAGGGCGTTTTTTTGGCTAAGAGAACTAACTGTGGTCACGATGGGCCAAAACAGGAGGGAAGTATTTTATGTGGTAAAAGGGCCAACCAAATGTCAGAATTGGTGCCCACAGGATGTAATTTAATTCTGTGAACATTTCTAAGCACCTGCTTTGTTCCAGGCACACTCAGAGGATTGAGACAACCCTACCCCTCAATGAATTCCCACACTGGTAGAGAAATCATTCATTCTGTTCTTTTGTTCATTCGTTCATTCATTCATTCCTTTGATCTCTCACTCCTTAGGCCATATAATTTAGTCATTAAGAACATAGCCTCTAAACAAGAGAAACAAATTCATTCATTCCTTTAAGAAGTACTTGTTTGGTGCCTGTTAAGTGTCCAGCACTGCTCAAGGCACTAGGGAAACAAAAGTGGTAAAAATATAGATCTCAAGGACATTGATTGGCTGGAGGCTGGAGAGACAACGAACAATAAACATAAATTAATTATATAGTATATTGGAGGGGAAGGTGGTAAGTGTTGTGGGGAAAAGAAAACATAGAACAAAGCAAGGAGCCTGGGGAGCATAGGGCTGGAGAGTTTCAACAGCAGTGTTCAATAAGGTTGTCATGGTAGACCTTATTGAGAAGAGGGCATGAGTAGAGATAGGAAGCAGGTGAGGGAGTTGGCAGCCATGTGGATATGGGGTGTGGAAGGGGACACAGTGCAGGTAGGGGAACAGCTAGACACAAAACTCTAGTCTGAGGCCATGTCTGCTCTGCCCAGGATCAGTAAGGAAGCTCAGAAGGTTAGCCACGGAGAGGGAAGGGAGGAGAGGAAGAGTGTTGAGAATGGAGGTATACTGCAGAGGGCCATGTATGCCATGGTGGGATATCTGCCTTTGTTGAGTAAAGTGTGTGGCCATGGTAAGGTCCTAGTAGAGGATTATCATGCTCTCTCTCATGTTTCAAGGGGATCATTCCAGATGCCATGGTGGGAACAGACTTTATGTGTACAAAGCTAGTGGTAGGGAGAGCAGCTGGGAGACCATTTCAGCAAGCTAGGGAGAGACAACAGCAGCTCACGCCAAGATGGTGATTGGGGAGGGGATGAAGGTCGCTGGGTTCTGGACCTACTTTGAATGCAGAACCAAATTCCTGGTGGATTTACTGTGGTGTCCAAGAGGAAAGGAGGAGTGGATGATAAGTATAAGTAAGATTAGTGCCCTAAGCCAATAAGGACTCCTCAGAGACTGATTAAAAGTATGATATTCAGGGCACCTGGATGGCTCAGTCTGTTGAGTGCCTGTCTGACTCTTGATTTCAGCTCAGGTCATGATCTCAGGAGTTGTGGGATGGAGCCCTGCATTGGGCTCCACACTTAGCATAGAGGCTGCTTGAGATTCTCTCTCTCCTCTCTCTCTGCATCTCCCCTGCTTGCGTGCACTTACTTTATCTCTCTCTCTCTTTCTAATTCTTAAAATAAATCATTAAACTTTTTAAAAAGTATGATATTGGTACAATGAAATATTACTCAAACATAAAAACGAATGAGATCTTAGCACTTGCAACAACATGGATGGATCTGAGAGCATAATGCTAAGTGAAATAAGTAAAATTAAAAAACAAACAAAGAAAAAAGACAGACAAAAATACAGACTAAAATACAGAGAAGAAACTGGAGGTCGACGGAAGGTGGATGGATGGTGAAATGGTGAAATACGTGAAGGGAATTAAGAGCACACCTATGGTGATGAGCACGGAGTAATGTATAGACGTGTTGAATCACTATACTGTACACCTCAAATAATACATCACTGTGTGTTAATTATACCTGAGTAAAGAAAGTAATAATAAATTAAATTAAAAAGTGCTATATTGGACAAGTCTCTAAACTTCTATTTTCTTCTTTGTAAAATGGAGACAAATAACATCTACATGATAAAAATTGTTGTGAATAGTAAAAGAGATAATACCAGCAATGCATTCAACTTGTGAAGAGAGCACACAAGAAGGATAAATAACCAACTAAATCATACAGCATATGAAGGTAACACAATGACACACATCGGGTTTGGGGAAACACTGCATATGGACAGGGCAGAATACAGAGTGATTGAAATGAATGAAGAGACTGAGGTTTCATTCTCATAACCAAGAAGATGTGGTTTATGTATACAATGAAATACTACTTGGCAATGAGAAAGAATGAAATCATGCTATTTGCAGCAATGTGGATGGGCCTGGCAGGTATTTTGCTGAGTGAAATAAGTCAGTCAGAGGAAAATAGATATCATACGTTTTCACTCATATGTGGATCTTGAGAGACCATGGGGGAAGGGAAGGGGAGAAAATAGTTGCAAACAGAAGGAGGGAGGGAGGCAAATCATAAGAGACTCTTAAATACAAAGAACTGAGGGTGGATGGGGGTGGGGGTGGGAGAGGAAAATGGATGATGGGTATTGAGGAGGGCACTTGTTGGGATGAGCACTAGGTATCATATGTAAGTGATGAACCACAAGAATCAACCCCCAAAACCAAAAGCACACTTTACACATGTATGTTAGTCAATCTGACAATAAATTACATTTGAGGAAAAAGTATGTCTCTTAATTCCATTCTTCCTCTGTTTCTTAAGCTGAAAAATGACAGGGAGGTTGATCAGATCAGGGGTCTGTAAGTCAATCCAGCAAATATTTTCATAAATAAAGTTTTATTGAAATTCAGCCATGTCAATTATTTCTACAGTGTCTTAATAGCTTCCCTGATATTGTAGTTGGATAGTTGGGACAGAGACCATATAGCCCACAAAATTCTAAGTGTTTGTTATCTGGCCCTTTGCAGAAAAGTTTACCAACCCCTGATCTAGATCACTGTTTTTCTCATAGGTATAGACATAGAACCATGAAATCCTTTCTGTAAATGACATCTTAGTCGGAATTCTAATTTAGAACACAGAATCCATGTGGATCAGGCTGGTTGATCCAGTCGGGTGTGGGAGTGATATGGGAGGTGTCTATTCACACTCAAATTCTGACCACCCTCACATCTAAGGTAAACTTTGAAGCACCACCCCTTCATTCCTGGGGTTTCTAAGAAAACAGGTGAAAAAGAGAACTCATCTCTAAGGACTCTCCCAGGTCTATGATTCCAAAAGTCTACCAATCAATCAATGTTTAAATAAAGTCTAAATATACTCAGACCAAAAGTTAACTAGTTGTGATGAGCACCAGGTGTTGTATGGAAATGATGAATCACTGTATTTTACACCTGAAAGTAATATTACACTGTATGTTAACTAATTGGAATGTAAATAAAAACATTTTAAAGAGGTGAACAGAATAATAAAAACAACCATCTGTAAAGAGACCATGGCAAACAAATAGGATAAACTAATAGTTGAGATGAAAGCCTCAAAATTGGTTTTTCTCATGCATGGGAAGTTGATGTAAAGCCAAAATTCAATTTTTGTTGTGACAGATACTTTCAACTTCAAAAGCTGAGGAGGTAGAATTTCTACATTTCTGGCTTTTCCCTAATGATCAATTAGATTAAACGTGGTTTTATTCTCTTAATATTTGGAAATGCCTGAAAATTTTCAGTTTCAATCACTTTTGCCTTTTCTAATAGGACTTCTATAC
>NC_043700.1:183921457-183925879 GCF_006229205.1 Suricata suricatta | reverse complement strand
AATTCCTTTACTCTGATGTTGTCTCTTCTGGTCCCCATTCTCTCTCCTCTCTCTCCTTTAAATACTTTCAATATTTGCACTAGACCTTTAAAATGGCTTAATTTTGATTGTACTCTAAATTTTACCTGTTTTTGTTTTATCCTAGGGAAATGTCAGTATTTCAAATATTATGTTTGTTAGGATAATTCTAGCTGCTGTAACAAATAAGCTCCCAAATTTTGGCAGCCTAACACAATAACAATTTCTTTCTTAGGTAGGAATCTAATGTGTGCATTCCTATTCAATAGGCAATTTTTCTCTGCGTGGTGATCCAAGGGCCCAAGTTTTTCCTTCTGGTGGTTCTCACATTTCCTAAAATCCCCAATCTCTCTGTTTCCAGCCAGTAGAAGGGGGAAAAAAGAGAGTAAAAAAAAGCCACATTTCCCAATGATCATTACTTGGACACACACCACTTATATTTGTAGTCTATTGCTAGAACAGGCAGTTGGCACAAGGTCAAGGAAGATATAGTCCATGGCTGGGCCAGAAATAGCTCAATTCAATAGAAGAGAGAGTGGAAGTTTTGGGTAGAGACTTGGGTAGCCTTTCTGCCATACCCTGGTGACATTTTACATCAAAAATATATAGTTGGAGCTGATAATACTTAAAATGTTCAACTTTCATTGACTACTTATAATGGGCCCTTTTGTGCTAAGAATGATGTATTTATTATCTCCACTAGAAAGAGCAACATTGCAATATAAAGATAACAATCATGCCTTTTGAGATGGAAAAACTTTGTTTCAGAGACATAAAATAATAATAATAAATGAGCATTGATTTTAACATTAACTAAGAACTTTACATCCAAGATGACTCAAGATTATAAGCTCTTGAGCAAACTTTTGAACCCTGATGTCTGACTGTAAAGACCACATTCTGTCAATTACTAGTTCAATCTCTCCTTTATGCTTCACAGCTAAAACGTGTATAATAATAGAAGTTGACATTTCTGGGGTGCTTCCTGTTTGCCAGGCTCAATTATATACATTTAACATGTATTAAAGCACTGTAATATTTAACTTGCATTAATATATAATATAGTTATTTTAGGATTATATATTTATAATCCCATTATGTACTAGTTATTATAAATATATAATTAATATATTACAATATGTTACATTATATATTATACATTGTGTGGCAAGCCAAATATTACAATGCTTCTATACATGTTAAATGTATATATAATTGCGCCTGGCAAACAGGAAGCATCATAAATGTCAACTTCTGTTAGGTGTAGTAAAATATTATCATATGAGATGATATACATACATGTAGATACCATAGCATATATTGCATGTACACTATGTGACATCATCATCACTTTATACAGATGAGAAGGCTGAAGCACAAGGTGTCTCAGTGACTTGTTCACAGTCTCACACTGAACAATGGCCCCTGCAGGTGTGAACCTGGGCACCTGGGTGCCATAGCCAGAGCTCTAAGTACAAAGGTTGGCCACCTGTGCTAATTCTCTTACTTCCCAGGCCTGTTTGTCTTCCCAGACATCAGACTCTGAGGCCATGAAATACAGACACTGTGTGGATTCATTATTACACTCCAGCACCTAACAATGCCTAGTACACTCCAATAAATATTTGTTGAACTGAATTGATTAAGTTCAGGGAAAACTGCTACTAAAAGTAGGACTGGAGTTTAGAATCTGTGAGGTTAGGGGAGGAGCAATAATTTCTGCCAGGAAAAGAGAATAGCCTGGCATTTCAAGAGGCAAATTAAAGTCCAAGTGTTTCATGAACTTCTCACTATTTGTCTTTCTGGTGAACTTCTGCATTCCGGGCAGTAGGTCAGGACTGGAAAACCCATGCCATAAGAATTCCATCCTAGCTCACCCACCCTGTCTAGAACACCCTTGTAACTCTCTTCTTGCATGTCTCTGTGCCAAACACCACTCAAAAACTCAAGAGACAGAAACATGTTTCTGTTTGCATTGGAAGTTTGGGAAATATGCCCAAGACAGAAAGAAATCCCAGGTCTGTACAAGTTTATCTTTTTGTCTGGGACATAAATAAAAATAAGGCCTGTAGTGTGAGAAAGGGCTTAGGATTTCCTAATCAGGTGACATGGCCACACAAACATAAAATAATTAAGTAGGATTTGCGAGGGGCTTTAGCTATCACAGAGCACAGTCATACATGGTGTCCTGCTTAGTCCTTCCAAATCACACTCAATCAAATCTTACCACCTTTCACCAAGCAAAGAGAGGGGGTTTTCATTTGGTTGTTGGCTTGTGCTGCTGCTGCTCTGGTAATTTTTAATGAACCAGTATTTAGACATTCTGTGAAGAGAGTGTATGGAGTTCACACTTTGTTCCTGTGCTCCGAACAAGTAGAAGTGATAAGGAAAAAAATACACACCCACATTTACCCACACACACACCACACATATGAAAGACATTCCTAGAAATAAATGGGGAAAGAAAAGATTACCTTTCTTGAAGGAGGAATGGAACAAAGGCAGATTAGTGAGAGGAACTGGAACAGGGCTGAGGGTTCAGCTTCTGAGTGTGAATGAGATACAAGTGAAGCCACCATCCAAGATGGGGAGCCAGGACTAGGCCCACGACTCAAAGCCAGTGGATGGGTACATAGGATTTTCCCATGTATGAAACGGAGAAGGAAATCCCTGCTACCTACCCCTACCTGGAGCTATAGATTATAGCAAGCTTCAGGCTTGAGAATGCCCAGAGGACACAGGCACCACCTCTCAATAAGGAATGGAATCGAGAAACATGTTGACTTGGAGACCGGACCTACAACATTCCCTTTCTTGCTGTGTGTTGAACTGGTTTCTTGAAATGCTAAGGTAAGACATGGGGCT
Organism: Suricata suricatta; assembly: GCF_006229205.1. Lineage (NCBI taxonomy): Eukaryota > Metazoa > Chordata > Mammalia > Carnivora > Herpestidae > Suricata > Suricata suricatta. Next base: position 183,922,996 of record NC_043700.1, on the reverse strand, counting down.
CTATACATGGGCCTGGGAGCAAGAAAAAGGCAAGTATCAGATCATTTTAGGGAGGGTGGGATTAACAAGATAGAAGGAGATAAATAAAACTCTCTTTTAATTCTAAGTCTGACTCCAGTTTTCCTTCCCAGCCTAACCCTGATGGAATAGAAAGAAACCAGAAATTAGAAATGCTGGACACCACTGTGGTTGGAGATACAGTGGAACAGACTATAAAGAATGATTAGAAATATGTATATGTATACATGTTCTCCAGCCAAAATGACATAATTAATGTCCCGTTCCACTCATCTCCAGGGCCACAAAAACCTGGAAGTGTAACATTGGAGTCTCTGAATGAAAAGCGTTTGGACTCAGGGACACCAGACATAGCTGAGGAAGGTGCAGAACCAAGAATGCTGAAAATAAAAACCCAGCACCTAGTTTTCACTCAGCTCCCAGAAAACCATCTGCCAGGTTTATGCCCTCAGGCAGGAGACTGGAGGATACCAGAATTCCATAGAAGACAGATATGTCCAAGTGAAAAGACCTACAGTTACCTGACAAGATCCCACAAGGAAATAGTGATCTACTCAACTGGCCAATGGTGAAGCCCACTGCTCAACCAGTCCTGATTCCACAGCCTGGGTTTCACTGAGCTTTTAAATGATTTTTTTCAATATAAATGGAAAACAAAAAAATCACCAGCTTCTTGAAAAATACTTCTACTTTAATAAACATACCAATACAACTATTTAAAAAAAAAGAAATAGATTAAGTACAGGAATCATAAGAAATCATCTTTCAAAACCATAAAAATCCTCATAGAGGTAAAAGATATTACAACTATGTAACAAGAATGAGTACTATTTAAAAGGAACAGCCATAAAATAAACAAAAAATGTACCCTTCAAAATTAAAAATATAACAACAAATATTTTTAATTCAACATAATATTTGGGAAAATGCTGAGTCAATCTCCTGGAACCAAAATTCAAAGAGCTAAATATAGGAAATGTTTTAAAAGAGAGGATCTGTTTAGTGGGGCCAACAGTTAAATATTAGGAATTTGGGGGTGCAGTGGGAAGGACAGTAAGGAAACAGGAAAAGAAATAGCCAAAGAGATAGTACAAGAAACTTCCATTGTTGAAGAACATGAGTGGAGAGATTGAAGAGCACCACTGAGTACCCAGCACAATAAATGAAAATAGACTCACACCAAGGCAGAGTATTTTAAAACTTTAGAAGAGCATAGGTGACTAAAAGATTCTAAAGTCCTCTAGAGAGGAGGATAAAAGAGAGAAAATGATAAATACTCATCAAAGTGGCACTGAAACTCTTTTTAGTAACACTGGATTTTAGAAGACAATGGAGAAATTTCTTCAAAATTTGGAAGGAGAGTGATTTTAAACTTAGAATTCTATACCAGAACCAACTATCAATCAAATGTGGAGGTAAAGCAAAAAGTTTTCCAAGCCAGCACCTCCTCTCACCTGCCATGAATTCAGAAAGATAACCAGGGATGTGTTCTAACAAACAAGGTGGTAATCTTAAAAAAAA
>NC_043700.1:183917725-183921357 GCF_006229205.1 Suricata suricatta | reverse complement strand
GTATAGAAGTCCTATTAGAAAAGGCAAAAGTGATTGAAACTGAAAATTTTCAGGCATTTCCAAATATTAAGAGAATAAAACCACGTTTAATCTAATTGATCATTAGGGAAAAGCCAGAAATGTAGCAATTTTACCTCCTCAGCTTTTGAAGTTGAAAGTATCTGTCACAACAAAAATTGAATTTTGGCTTTACATCAACTTCCCATGCATGAGAAAAACCAATTTTGAGGCTTTCATCTCAACTATTAGTTTATCCTATTTGTTTGCCATGGTCTCTTTACAGATGGTTGTTTTTATTATTCTGTTCACCTCTTTAAAATGTTTTTATTTACATTCCAATTAGTTAACATACAGTGTAATATTACTTTCAGGTGTAAAATACAGTGATTCATCATTTCCATACAACACCTGGTGCTCATCACAACTAGTTAACTTTTGGTCTGAGTATATTTAGACTTTATTTAAACATTGATTGATTGGTAGACTTTTGGAATCATAGACCTGGGAGAGTCCTTAGAGATGAGTTCTATTTTTCACCTGTTTTCTTAGAAACCCCAGGAATGAAGGGGAGGTGCTTCAAAGTTTACCTTAGATGTGAGGGTGGTCAGAATTTGCGTGTGAATACACACCTCCCATATCACTCCCACACCCGACTGGATCAACCAGCCTGATCCACATGGATTCTGTGTTCTAAATTAGGATTCCGACTAAGATGTCATTTACAGAAAGGATTTCATGGTTCTATGTCTATACCTATGAGAAAAACAGTGATCTAGATCAGAGGTTGGTAAACTTTTCTGCAAAGGGCCAGATAACAAACACTTAGAATTTTGTGGGCTATATGGTCTCTGTCCCAACTATCCAACTACAATATCAGGGAAGCTATTAAGACACTGTAGAAATAATTGACATGGCTGAATTTCAATAAAACTTTATTTATGAAAATATTTGCTGGATTGACTTACAGACCCCTGATCTGATCAACCTCCCTGTCATTTTTCAGCTTAAGAAACAGAGGAAGAATGGAATTAAGAGACATACTTTTTCCTCAAATATAATTTATTGTCAGATTGACTAACATACATGTGTAAAGTGTGCTCTTGGTTTTGGGGGTTGATTCTTGTGGTTCATCACTTACATATGATACCTAGTGCTCATCCCAACAAGTGCCCTCCTCAATGCCCATCATCCATTTTCCTCTCCCACACCCACCCCCATCCACCCTCAGTTCTTTGTATTTAAGAGTCTCTTATGGTTTGCCTCCCTCCCTCCTTCTGTTTGCAACTATTTTCTCCCCTTCCCTTCCCCCATGGTCTCTCAAGATCCACATATGAGTGAAAACGTATGATATCTATTTTCCTCTGATTGACTTATTTCACTCAGCAAAATACCTGCCAGGCCCATCCACATTGCTGCAAATAGCATGATTTCATTCTTTCTCATTGCCAAGTAGTATTTCATTGTATACATAAACCACATCTTCTTGGTTATGAGAATGAAACTTCAGTCTCTTCATTCATTTCAATCACTCTGTATTCTGCCCTGTCCATACGCAGTGTTTCCCCAAACCCGATGTGTGTCATTGTGTTACCTTCATATGCTGTATGATTTAGTTGGTTATTTATCCTTCTTGTGTGCTCTCTTCACAAGTTGAATGCATTGCTGGTATTATCTCTTTTACTATTCACAACAACTTTTATCATGTAGATGTTATTTGTCTCCATTTTACAAAGAAGAAAATAGAAGTTTAGAGACTTGTCCAATATAGCACTTTTTAATTTAATTTATTATTACTTTCTTTACTCAGGTATAATTAACACACAGTGATGTATTATTTGAGGTGTACAGTATAGTGATTCAACACGTCTATACATCACTCCGTGCTCATCACCATAGGTGTGCTCTTAATTCCCTTCACGTATTTCACCATTTCACCATCCATCCACCTTCCGTCGACCTCCAGTTTCTTCTCTGTATTTTTGTCTGTCTTTTTTCTTTGTTTGTTTTTTAATTTTACTTATTTCACTTAGCATTATTCTCTCAGATCCATCCATGTTGTTGCAAGTGCTAAGATCTCATTCGTTTTTATGTTTGAGTAATATTTCATTGTACCAATATCATACTTTTTTTTAAAGTTTAATGATTTATTTTAAGAATTAGAAAGAGAGAGAGAGATAAAGTAAGTGCATGCAAGCAGGGGAGATGCAGAGAGAGAGGAGAGAGAGAATCTCAAGCAGGCTCTATGCTAAGTGTGGAGCCCAATGCAGGGCGCCATCCCACAACTCCTGAGATCATGACCTGAGCTGAAATCAAGAGTCAGACAGGCACTCAACAGACTGAGCCATCCAGGTGCCCTGAATATCATACTTTTAATCAGTCTCTGAGTAGTCCTTATTGGCTTAGGGCACTAATCTTACTTATACTTATCATCCACTCCTCCTTTCCTCTTGGACACCACAGTAAATCCACCAGGAATTTGGTTCTGCATTCAAAGTAGGTCCAGAACCCAGCGACCTTCATCCCCTCCCCAATCACCATCTTGGCGTGAGCTGCTGTTGTCTCTCCCTAGCTTGCTGAAATGGTCTCCCAGCTGCTCTCCCTACCACTAGCTTTGTACACATAAAGTCTGTTCCCACCATGGCATCTGGAATGATCCCCTTGAAACATGAGAGAGAGCATGATAATCCTCTACTAGGACCTTGCCATGGCCACACACTTTACTCAACAAAGGCAGATATCCCACCATGGCATACATGGCCCTCTGCAGTATACCTCCATTCTCAACACTCTTCCTCTCCTCCCTTCCCTCTCCGTGGCTAACCTTCTGAGCTTCCTTACTGATCCTGGGCAGAGCAGACATGGCCTCAGACTAGAGTTTTGTGTCTAGCTGTTCCCCTACCTGCACTGTGTCCCCTTCCACACCCCATATCCACATGGCTGCCAACTCCCTCACCTGCTTCCTATCTCTACTCATGCCCTCTTCTCAATAAGGTCTACCATGACAACCTTATTGAACACTGCTGTTGAAACTCTCCAGCCCTATGCTCCCCAGGCTCCTTGCTTTGTTCTATGTTTTCTTTTCCCCACAACACTTACCACCTTCCCCTCCAATATACTATATAATTAATTTATGTTTATTGTTCCTTGTCTCTCCAGCCTCCAGCCAATCAATGTCCTTGAGATCTATATTTTTACTACTTTTGTTTCCCTAGTGCCTTGAGCAGTGCTGGACACTTAACAGGCACCAAACAAGTATTTCTTAAAGGAATGAATGAATTTGTTTCTCTTGTTTAGAGGCTATGTTCTTAATGACTAAATTATATGGCCTAAGGAGTGAGAGATTAAAGGAATGAATGAATGAACGAATGAACAAAAGAACAGAATGAATGATTTCTCTACCAGTGTGAGAATTCATTGAGGGGTAGGGTTGTCTCAATCCTCTAAGTGTGCCTGGAACAAAGCAGGTGCTTAGAAATGTTCGCAGAATTAAATTACATCCTGTGGGCACCAATTCTGACATTTGGTTGGCCCTTTTACCACATAAAATACTTCCCTCCTGTTTTGGCCCATCGTGACCACAGTTAGTTCTCTTAGCCAAAAAAACGCCCTTTGTCCCTTGGCTGAGGTTCAGA
>NC_043700.1:183916062-183917625 GCF_006229205.1 Suricata suricatta | reverse complement strand
TCTTAAAAATAAGAGGGAACATCTTCTTTGTCCCTTTCTTCTTCCTGTTACTGGAACTTGGATGTGATGGTTGGAATTACAACATGCATCTTGAACCCTAAGGATCAGAGACATTCTCTGATGATGGAAGAACAGCTGGAAGAAGACTGGGAATCTAATTACTTCAGAGGTTGGCCATACCGACCTTGGATGGTCTATTTCTCTGGATGTATTTTATAAGAGAAAAACACAGACTGCCATGCTGTTGTTACTTCTTCAGTCCTTGTGTCTAACAGTTGACTCTAACTCTAATCTATAGCATATCAATAAAGAATATATTTTTTACATTTAATACTATTAGTAACATTTTTACAACTTATTTTTTCTTTGGAGTTACATTTCTTGGATTTATTCATCTTCTTACACTTGTTATTGTTGTTTATAATTTATTACATCATTTGTTTAATGATTTCTTAGTGATAGATATAAATGGTTTCTAACATTTTTTTTTTAAGTTTACGTATTTTGAGAGAGAGAGAAGATGGAGGGATGGGCAGAGAAAGTGGGAAACAGAGAATCCTTAGCAGACACCGTGTTATCGGCATGGAGCTTGATGAACCGTGAGATCATGACCTGAGTCAAAATTGAGAGTCAGACACTTAACCCACTGAGCCATCCAGGCAATCCTAGTGGTTTCTAACATTTTCTTGAAATAAACATGGATGCAGTGAGCATTTCTAAGAAGTCTTTCTTCTGCACTTATCCTAGATTTCTTGTTGACTTTGGTATGTAGATCTAATATCCAGAAATTTTGCTGTGCTCTCCTTTTAATTCTAAATGGCTGTCCTATAAATTACCTTGATGTTTCATGAGATTTTACTGTGTGAAATAAGGACAGTTTATCCTTTCCAATACTTATACCTCTTATTTCTTTTTCTTATCTTATTGTGTTCTCTGGGACTTCTAATACAGTGTTAAAATGCAACAGAGAAAGGGGACATTATAATCTTGTTTCTTCACTTAACTTGAATGCTTTTAAATCAACATTTACTAAATATGCTATTTGCTATTATTTTAGGTTAAATGTATTTTATTTTACTACTACCAGTTTCTTAAGTATTTTGTTTTGAATGGTTCTGTTACTTTTGATATTTTTCCTATATCTATTAAGCTTTTGAAAAAAATTTGTTAAGAGTTAATGTCTTTAATATTTTAATACAGTGTATTACATTAATGCATTTTTGTATTTTCCCTTTTTAACTTAATTTGGTTTATCATAGTATCATGTGAACATGTATTAAATTTCAAACAATTTTATAGTAGTAGAATCTACTCCTACTTATCAGTCTCCAGTGGCAACCTCTTTCAAATCTTTCAGTGTCTCTGTATTTACTCACGTGTTTCCAAATAACAGTAATATATTGAGTTTCTTGGTTTTTAAATTTTAGATATTAACATAATTCCATTTTTCAGCTTCAGGTATTAGCGATTTATTTGTTACCTTGGAAGATGAATAATTTTCTTTCTATCTCTTACTCTTCCAATATAGTTATATCATACTTTTTGTTTAAGTATTTACATTAT
>NC_043700.1:183914395-183915962 GCF_006229205.1 Suricata suricatta | reverse complement strand
ATAATGTAAATACTTAAACAAAAAGTATGATATAACTATATTGGAAGAGTAAGAGATAGAAAGAAAATTATTCATCTTCCAAGGTAACAAATAAATCGCTAATACCTGAAGCTGAAAAATGGAATTATGTTAATATCTAAAATTTTAAAACCAAGAAACTCAATATATTACTGTTATTTGGAAACACGTGAGTAAATACAGAGACACTGAAAGATTTGAAAGAGGTTGCCACTGGAGACTGATAAGTAGGAGTAGATTCTACTACTATAAAATTGTTTGAAATTTAATACATGTTCACATGATACTATGATAAACCAAATTAAGTTAAAAAGGGAAAATACAAAAATGCATTAATGTAATACACTGTATTAAAATATTAAAGACATTAACTCTTAACAAATTTTTTTCAAAAGCTTAATAGATATAGGAAAAATATCAAAAGTAACAGAACCATTCAAAACAAAATACTTAAGAAACTGGTAGTAGTAAAATAAAATACATTTAACCTAAAATAATAGCAAATAGCATATTTAGTAAATGTTGATTTAAAAGCATTCAAGTTAAGTGAAGAAACAAGATTATAATGTCCCCTTTCTCTGTTGCAATTTAACACTGTATCAGAAGTCCCAGAGAACGCAATAAGATAAGAAAAAGAAATAAGAGGTATAAGTATTGGAAAGGATAAACTGTCCTTATTTCACACAGTAAAATCTTCTCATGAAACATCAAGGTAATTTATAGGACAGCCATTTAGAATTAAAAGGAGAGCACAGCAAAATTTCTGGATATTAGATCTACATACCAAAGTCAACAAGAAATCTAGGATAAGTGCAGAAGAAAGACTTCTTAGAAATGCTCACTGCATCCATGTTTATTTCAAGAAAATGTTAGAAACCACTAGGATTGCCTGGATGGCTCAGTGGGTTAAGTGTTTGACTCTCAATTTTGACTCAGGTCATGATCTCACAGTTCATCAAGCTCCATGCTGATAACATGGTGTCTGCTAAGGATTCTCTGTCTCCCACGTTCTCTGCCCATCCCTCCATCTTCTCTCTCTCTCTGAAAATACGTAAACTTAAAAAAAAATGTTAGAAACCATTTATATCTATCACTAAGAAATCATTAAACAAATGATGTAATAAATTATAAACAACAATAACAAGTGTAAGAAGATGAATAAATCCAAGAAATGTAACTCCAAAGAAAAAATAAGTTGTAAAAATGTTACTAATAGTATTAAATGTAAAAAATATATTCTTTATTGATATGCTATAGATTAGAGTTAGAGTCAACTGTTAGACACAAGGACTGAAGAAGTAACAACAGCATGGCAGTCTGTGTTTTTCTCTTATAAAATACATCCAGAGAAATAGACCATCCAAGGTTGGTATGGCCAACCTCTGAAGTAATTAGATTCCCAGTCTTCTTCCAGCTGTTCTTCCATCATCAGAGAATGTCTCTGATCCTTAGGGTTCAAGATGCATGTTGTAATTCCAACCATCACATCCAAGTTCCAGTAACAGGAAGAAGAAAGGGACAAAGAAGATGTTCCCTCTTATTTTTAAGA
>NC_043700.1:183906836-183914295 GCF_006229205.1 Suricata suricatta | reverse complement strand
TCTTTTACTTTTTGAAGTTTTTATTTAAATTCCAATTACTTAATGCACAATATAATATTAGTGTACAATAGAGATTCAACACTTCCATGCAACACCCAGTGTTCCTTGCAGTGATAGTTATTCCTTAAGAAACATTATTTGGGGGCACCTAGGTGGCTCAGTCGGTTAAGTGTCTGGTTTCGGCTCAGGTTATGATTTCACGCTTCGTGGGTTCCAGCCCCACGTCCGGCTCTGTGCTGACAGCTAGCTCAGAGCCTGGAGCCTGTCTTTGGATTCTGTGTCTCCCTCTCTCTCTGACCCTCCCCTGCTCGTGCTGTCTCTGTCTCTCCAAAATAAATTTAAAAAACATAAAAAAAAGAAACATTATTTGAAGCAAATGTGTCAAATATATAAACATTTGACAAAGCTGGGTGGTAGGCTTGTGGGTATTGTCCTATCATTCCTTTTCCCTTTCTCTAAATATATCACATAATTTTAAAATCCAAGTTAATTTTTAAAAGCTTAATTTGTTCACCAGAGTTCTATTTAAAAAAAAATCATTCTAACCAGACACACACATACACCAAATCTTTTTAAAAAATAAACAATAATACCTAAAAGATAAACGCTTCACTACAAATTGTTTCCCACCTGGAGCACTAGCTATTTTAATTTTTATAGTGAAAGCTCTGATTCCTCAAATTACTTAAGTTTTGACTACCCCAATACATCCTCATTACTGCTGTCCACTAGCATTAGTTGCACACCTACTACGTGGAGATAACTGTGTCAGCCCTTCTTCTAAACAATACATTATCAAACATATTCCAGGTTCCAACTCACTTGTGCCGTATTGCTTGTGAATTCTGGGGGATTCTCTAAATTTCTGATTCCCTATGCAAAGACCAGTGGACTCCCCTATTGATCCAACAGCCGTTCTAGTGAGAAAATTGGGAAGGTGCAATGTTTTGGTCACTGTGGTTTTCCTAACACATGGCCCAGGGTATGATACAGAGTAGGAGTTCAATGTTTTTTTTAATAAGTAAATGTCATTGACCTAAACACTGGTGCTGCGACTTGATCAGAACAAAGAAATTTGTGGCCTAAAGACTTTTTTTATTACTTCTAATTCACAAAACTATAAAACACTGCCAAATACACAACTCACAGAAGTTAATCTCTGAATATTAATTTTACAGTAAGTGCTCTTGGAATTTGCTTCAAGTGAGGTCTCACAATTTAGAGAGTTCAATTTCTGGGAAAATATTCCAACTACCAGCAGAAGAATCACAAGGAACAACCTACAACTAACTGGCATACTGAAAGATTTAGTGTGAATAATGGATTTTCAGAATGCCTACATCGTCAAGAGAAATAGCAAAGGAAAACAAAATCTCTGTCAGAATGTTTAGGCCCCTCATTCATTTCTTGTTTTTCCGGTAAATTCATATTAGACACAACCCTTAACCTTTTCAGATCTTAGATCATGTGAAGATATATGAGGCTTCCCATAGCTTTACAAAATCAGTGTCTGAAGCCTCTTAGGACACACTGTTCCTTAACCTTTTCTAGCTCATGCTTCTTAAAATGGCACTGTTAAAAATCTGTGTTCCATCCACTTTTTAGAAGAAGGTAATGTGTGCAGGCACACATGTCAGGAAACCATTGTTCTATTTATCATCTGGTTTTTTTAAAATGTTTATTTTTAAGAAAGACAGAAAGAGGGAGAGCAGAGGAGCGGCAGAGAGAGAGGGAGACACAGAATCTGAATCAGGCTCAGGGCTGTCAACTGTCAGTATCGAGCCAGACGCGGGGCTGGAACTCAGGAGCTGTGAAATCATGACCTGAGCTCAATGGACTGAGTCACCCAGGAGTCCCTATTTATCATCTGTATTGTTTAAGGACTTAAAAGGCACTAAAGTAGTGTTGTTGACAATATTATTATTGCTCTTTGTAGTAGGTTACACAGTATTTCCCTGAAATACATGTTCACTCAGAATATCACAATGTGTCCTTATTTGGAAATACAGTCTTTGAAAATGTAATGAGTTAAGGATCCCAAGGTGAAATCACATGGTATTTAGGGTTGGCCCTAAACCCAGTATCTGATATCTTTATGAAAGGAAGAGTGAGCTGGGAGACAGTCAAAGAAGAGGCCACGAGAAAACATGGAGGCAGAGATTGGGGTCATAGCTGCTCTAGCCAGGGGCAGCCACAGGCTGTCAGAAGCAACCAGAAGCCCAGATAGGCAAAGAAGTGTCCTCCCCCAGGCCTCCGGAGGAGGGAGGCCCTGCTGACACCTGGATTTCAGATTTCTGGGCTCCAGAGCTGTGAGAGAATAAATGTGTGTTGTTCAAGCTTCCAGATTGTGTCACTTTATCTTGACAGCTTAGAAAACTTAAACACATCAGGGCGCCTGGTGGCTCAGTTGGTTGAGCTTCTACTTCAGCTCAGATCATGATCTCATGGTTTATGGGTTCGAGGCCCACCTTGGGCTCTGTGCTGACAGCTAGCTCAAGCCTGGAGCCTACTTCAGATTCTGTATCTCCCTCTCTCTCTGACCCTCCTCTGCTCATGCTGTCTCTCAAAAATAAAAATTTTAAAAAAAGAAAAATTAAACCCTATTGACTTTGAAAATACCAAACCAATAACTGTATCACTGGGGGAAAATGGTAAAAATATTACACTATGGCAAAACACAATCAAAAATAATTTTATTACTGGGAAGGATATAAGGAAGCAGGAATTCTTAGGAAGCATTAGGAAAACTGGGCTTTACCTTGGCCACAGTCAGGTCCATGATCTGTGGTGAGTACAGAACAAAAACGTGCTAATTGGGGCGGTAATCAGTGTTCCTCTCAAATGACCAGAAAAGCGGTCAATTACATACCATGTCGAATGCATTCTTCCAAAGAGAGACACTTCTTTTTTTAACTGAAAAAGAAGTTGGAAATTGTAGAACTTCTTAAATACAATAAGACTGGAAATTGTTAGCACTTCTCAAAGCCTCCTGTTTCAGACTCTTCTCCAGGATTGGCTTGTCACCACCCTGTGTACTATGCTGACACCTGTTTTACAGATCGCATCCAGTGGATTGGAAGCTCCATGAATACAGGAAATTGCACCCATTTGTTTGCTGAACATTGCTCAGCACATACTAGACACTCAACAAAGACTTGGTGAATTGAATGGATCTGAGAAGTACCCAAAGAAACACAGCTAGTAAGCAGTGCGACCAGGAACCTAGGACTTGCACCCAGGTAACATGGCTGTTGGAATCACACTCCTAACCAGCACCCCATCCTACCATGGACAATGCAAATGGAGACTTAAATTTCAAAACCTTTATTTGTTTTTATTTTAACATTTATTTCTTTTTGATAGAAAGAAAGACAGACTGTGAGTGGGGCTGGGGGAGGGGGAGCAGAGAGAGGGAGACACAGAATCCAAAGCAGGTTTTAGGCTCTGAGCTGTCAACACAGAGCCAAACGTGAGGCTGGAACCCACAGACCATGAGATCATGACCTGAGCCATAGACAGACGTTTAAGTGACTGAGCCACCCAGGTGCCCCTCAAAATCTTTAAATAAACCAAAACAAACCATTTCAGGAAAAATTGCAAAACAGCGAAAAGAAAATAATCACCCAGTAATCTACCACTTAGTTGGTGAGCATTAACATTCTGTTGATATTTCCTCCTGGGGCTTTATTATCTTTGTGTTATGTATTTCTTATCCCAAAGTTATATTCAAACTTAAATACACCTTCTGCTTTTTAAATTTGCCATTTTTGCAACCCATATCTCTACACCATTATAAACTCTTCCTGGACAAGATATCATATATCCTATTGAGAGACTATTACATAATTTACTTTAAATATTCCATATTTTTAGGTCATTTCTATTGTGTTTCTCACTACAAATACTGCTCCAGTAGATATCTTGGCTCATAAGCTTTTAACAATATTTATGATTATTTCCTTAGGATATGTTCCAAGAAAGGGGCACCTGGGTGGCTCAGTCGGTTGAGCATCCAACTTTGGCTCAGGTCATGGTCTCATAGTTTGTAGGTCCGAACCTCACGTCAGACTCTGTGCTGACAGCTCAGAGCCTAGAACCTGCTTTGATTCTGTGTCTCCCCCTCTCTCTGCCCCTCCCCTGCTCATGCTCTGTCTCCGTCTCTCAAAAAAAAATGAATAAACATTAAAAAATTTTTCTTATAAAGGGATATGTTCCAAAAAAGAAAAAGAAAAATATAAAATAAAAAGACTCCTAGGTCGAGTGTTATCAAAATTGTAAAGGCCATTATTACTATCAACTGACAAAATACTTTCCGAAAGGGGCATACCAGTTTCTATTCCCACCAGCAATGTATGAATGTGAGAATGTAATGTAGTGGCTACTTTATACACTCAAATATTTACTAATCTTATAACCAATAAATGATACCTCATTATTTTAATTTACATTTCTTAAAGGCTCAAATATATATATGCCTATTCTATGACCCACTAATTCACTCCCAAAGAAATACTTAAGAGAAATGAGAGAGAGAGAGAGAGAGAGAGAGAGAGAGAGAGAGAGAGAGAGAGAGAGTGTGTGTGTGTGTGTGTGTGTGTGTATCTACCCTAGAAGTTTTGTTCACAATAGCCAAGCACTGGAAACAACACAAATGTCCGCCATTGGTAGAAGGGATAAATCAATTGCATATATTCATAAGATGAAACACTGCAAAGAAAATTATAAAGAACAAACTACTACATGCAGCAAATGGCTGCCTCTCACAGAAATTATGTTACATAAAAGAAGTCAGGTCCAAAGAGAGTACACTCTATAATTCCATTTATATTGTTTTCAAGGGCAGGCAAAAGAAACCAATCATAATGTAAGTCAGGCTAGTGAAGGGGGAAGGTGGACTGTGGGTACTGACCGGGAAAGGACATGATGAAGGCTTCTGGGCACTGGGAAGTTTCTAAATCTCAATCTGCATGTGGGCACATGGGTGAACACAGGTGTAGAAATACACTGAGCTGAAAATTAGTTCAATTTATTCTACAAAGGTTATATCTCTATGGAATGGAACAAATGTAAAAATAAAAATAAGTAACAAACCATGGATTTTGAAAGACCACATAGGTATATGAACCCTCCTGTGTAGGTCCTTTAAGGTAAATGGTTCATTGCTCCATTTTATGGGAGTGAGAATTGGTTTTTGGATGATATCATGCTTTGCTGTTCAGGGAGTTAGATAATGAACTCACTGAACTATTTACACATATGTTTGAAGGTTATAGAAAACTGGAATGGTGCCCAAAAGACTTAAAAAGTAAAGGAAGTCATTTTAGCAATTACCATCTGGCTAATCTACCACTTCAATTATTATTTAAATTACTCTTTTAGGGACAAAAAATGATAAGCATAAAAAGAGAAGAAAAGCATATAAAAGTCTTCAAGAACTGAGAATGGAATAATACCAGGAGTGAGAAGAACCGCAGTCTAATCCGAAATTTTGTATCCAGAACACCACGGTTCCCTGGTTTTCTTCTACCTTCCTCTTTTTTCATTCTCTTTTAGGTGTCTAAGAGGCATCTCCAATTTAAGATCTTGATTTTCCATACACACTCTGCTCCCAAAACAACTCCTTCCCAGCTTCTTCAGCTCAGGACCAAGTAACAGCACACTGCTCAAAGATCAAAATCCACATACGGAGAAGGATCATAAAATGGGAAAAGCCCTTTTCCTCACTTGCTTTTATTCATACCACTTATCACCACCTTCCATATCATATATTGGTGTTTTTATTAACTGTGTCTCTGAAAGAACGGAAGGGATTTGAGTTAATTACAGTCTCACCTCTGCCTAGAACAGTACTCGGCATGTGGTAAGGCACCTGGAATATGTTGGATCAAAGAATGTATGTTATATTGTACATCATATAATCAGATTGAAATAAATCTGTTATAGTAACATCAAGAACTATCTTTAGCAGTACTATCATTTGCTCATCGAGCTACCGTAAGGTTTAAATGAGATAGATTGCAGAAATTATCTTTTTGCGGGGGAGGGGGATTGGTAATAAACTGGCAGATTGCTCTTCTGGTCTCCGCAGGATGGTAGTCTCACAACTGACACAGGCGTTTGTAGTTGGTAGTCAGAAAGTTTATGTCCTGGCTCTGTCCCTGATTATTAACTGAGGACCCTTAGGGTATGTGTATAATCTCTCTGAATCTAGGTACCCTCATCCATAAATTGAAGATAATTAAACTTGCCTCACAAGGTTATAATGCAAATTAGTTTAAATGATGCAGTGTTATGAGCAGGCCAAGCAAGTACAAGGTCCTCAAAAAAAAAAAAGACAAAAAAACATGGGTGTCTGTGTTTATGTAAATTATATGTAAATTATGCCATGGAGCATTATGCTTTCTTGAGGGGCCAAGTATTATTCCTAAATAATATTTATTATCCTTTTTCTCCTCATTATAAAGACATACTTCCTGTAAAATTGTGAATCGTCCATAGAAATAAAAGTTACTTAGAATTCTACCTCCTTAAATAACATGACTAATAAAAGGTATATTTCTTTCTTCTGAGGTTTCATTGATAGTATACGGGCTGATTTACATGTTTATAATTATAATCATATTGTTAATAAAACTGTTGTGATTATCTCCTTGAATGAAATCCCCAAGTGGAATAACTGTATAAAAGGGAATGGAAACCATTGGAACTTTGAATGTACTTTGCCTAATTGTCTCCAGAAAAACATGGTATTAATTTATACAGCGGTATACATTTTCCTATTTCCTTATATCTTCATAAACTAGTGAACTGAAGCATGGAGGGGGAACACAAATACCACCACAATACACAAACAAAAAATCTGACTATATTTTTATATTTAATACTATATTTTATTATAATTTTTAATCATGACATCATCACATTTGTAAAAGTGAATATTATTATATTTTTGTTTTCAAATCAAAATGTAAAACTTCATCATCCAATAGTGATTTCCAACTCTTGCTGCTATGATTGCAGACATCTCTCTGTGGATGGAAAGACATAAGCACAGGTAGGCAGTTAGAGAACAAAGGAGAGAAGGAAGAAAGGTGAAAATAGGTGTTATTAGAAATAGATTCGATTCTCATTTCTCCTGGATTCTGTATTGGCGGATTTGTCTACACATTATATTGCGGTGATCATTTTACAATTTATATAAATACCTAATCATTATGTTGTACACCTGAAACTGATGTAATATATCAATTAAATCTCAACTTATACAATTTTTTTAACATATGCAATTATTTTCCGTCATTTACAATACAGTAGTTTCAATGATACTCCAAACAGAAAAGCAAAGTAAAAAATCAAAACCCCCACTTCTATTTCATGTAATTAGACTTATACAGAAATTAGAAGGTTAGGTACCAACTAGTTAATCACCTAATTTCACAGCTATCTGAAGTGGCAATTG
>NC_043700.1:183888754-183906736 GCF_006229205.1 Suricata suricatta | reverse complement strand
ATAAATCAATAAGCATTTTGCATTTTCTTTCATTATCTACTCAAAGTCATGCCTACTGCACCTCTAAACATTTCATTAAATCCAATGATACAGCAAACACTCCCAAAATAAACTTAGATTGTATTGCAGTTTCACTTAACAGTATATAAAATGCTGTGTTGTGACAGGTATCAACTATCCATTAGATACTGAATCAATTAAATCTCAACTTAAAAGACTTTTTAATATAAATATTTTGTAACCTCAGAATCAGTACTTACTGCACTTACTAAGTATTCACTGACATGCACGGAGCGGCAAAAATTTGAGACACACAACTTGAACATTCCCAGCTGAGGTCAAACAAGCATTGCTCTGTCTTCCTGTTTCAGAGTAAATAAGTGTCCTCGGTGCAGTCTATTTAGGGCCAAAGTTCTTGCATTTTTGTGCTGTTTGTTAGTGATTTCACTAAAGTGTAATCCTGCGTTCCTAAGTGCAAGAGGGATATAATGTACCTATTTTATGCTGGAAATCTGTATGTGAGATCATCCCTTTGTGGCATTGCATACAAAACTGTCAGCCCTGAGTTTACTGTTAGTAAATCAACAACACACGCTACATGTTTTTAAACATTTAAACATTAAATGTATTGATTGGTGATGAAAATGCTGTGAACAGAGACTTGTAGGAACCTAACCCTGTATTTCCCCTAGGAACAATGGTTCTATATTTGTTAATTAAGTTTTTGCAATGACTTTATAGAACATAGCTGCCATGGATATCAAGAATCAACTGTACTTAAAAAACTTAGAAATAATATTTTATAATCTTATACTATAAATATCTCTATTAATGAAAGTATTAAATTTGCTTTTACTTGACTTAATGGTAAAAGTATAAATTATGTAGAATTAAAGGAACTTCTGAAATTTATTCAATTTTCTTCCCACCAAGAAATATCAATTCCTAAACAATCCCTCTATATTATTCAATCTAAAGGGACAAAAATGATTTTGAACTTACTGAAAAGCTGGAGTCATGTGTTTTTAAACTATGCTTCAGCTTTACCTTTCCTGGACTCTCCGATATGAAGCTATTGGAACACTTAAACCTCCCAAGACCCACGTTTTCCCCTCCACCTCTCACCCTATATTTGTAAAAGTATTATTGTGGCATTGTTAAAATCTGGGTCTAGGTGTTTGGAGTTGTGACCATAAATTCTAAAGTTTTTTAGGCTTGATCTGTTTATAATCTGATTTAATATTCATCAGCAGTACTTTGGAGTGTAGTTTCTCCAATCCTGGACTCTGATTTTGTAATAAAGTGATTTGGTATTATTGTTTGTATGATTACTATTATCAGTTCTATTAGAATAATACTGTGTTGTTATTCTTAGGGCGGAGGGGCATGCCTTTACAATGCACACACAGCACACACAGCATGCGCGCACACACGCACGGGCACACAGAATACCAAACCACATCACGCTTGACAAGAATGCCCTCCTCCTGCTTCTCCCCTACCCCCCTGAGCAGTCCCTCCTACAGGTCACAGCAGGCCAGGCAGCAAGAGCTCCCAATGTCAGGAAAATTCAGCCACCCTAGGAATACCATTTTCAGGTCCAGGAGCCACACTGCGTGGCACACACTGGCACCCTGAAGCTGCCCTAGAAAGAAACAACCGCCTCTCTGTATTTCACTGATTCTAAAGTACTTTTTCACATTTTAACATTTCTGGAAATGAAGTGATCATGAATTGACGTTATGTCAGATTTAATTGGCAGTGGTTTTTGATTATTTCTTAGTGATACACAGAAACAGTGATGCGATCTTTAACAGACTCCGGTGACACGGACCTGAAAGGCAGCCCGAGAAGAGGGATGGGGGCACGGCGGGTGATCAACATGGAGAAAAGGAGGCTTGGGTAATTGGGGCAGAAAATGGCAAAGGTGAGTGAGTAGGAAGATTCCGAGTCACGGACGGAGAATATTTTAGTCGCAACACCGTGCAAAGGTCATTTGTCCGTGATCATCATCCTCAAATATTTGAAGGGTGGTCATGTGGAAAGAGAGAACACGCCTGCTTTGTGCAACTCCTGAGGGCAGAATAAGCACCAACAAGTGGAGTAAATGTTGTGTTTTGGGCTCAAAAAACTAAAGGATTTTCAAAGTTTTGTTTTGAAAACATCCACATGAGAAAATGAGGTTTATTCGGAAGAAGTTGGGAAGAGACACATTGCTGTCCGAGACATCCCTGCCTGGCATTTGAAATTTGATGTAGCAACTTTTTTCCCAGCTTAAATATTCCAGAATTTTAAGAATTCATACCCATTTTAGCCTCCACTAGAGAATTATTTTATGTAAATAATCAAAAAGAATAATGGAGATATGTGTATAAAAATGTTAACTGTAAAGTAAGAAAGATTCAGTCAATATACCCGTTCACTAGCATATGGTTAAATAAATACAATACAATATAATATATTAGATTAGAATAATCGCTATGAAAACCATGTACCAGCAAGGAGAACTCTGTGGGATAAAATCTTAAGTGGGTAAATAAAGCACCACAATACATCTTCACTGATTGTAGGAAAAAGCATCATGTCTGTGAATGGCCAAGGACTAGATAGGAATAAATCAATGAAACAAGTGATTTTATGAGAGGCAGAATTCTAGGTTAGGCTTTTTCTCTTTTTAATTTTTAATCTCCAGTGTTACTGTGGTTAGTAATCTCTGTTGCGATGAAGTTAGCTCCTGCTCTGAGGAACGTAACCTGGGTCCTTTCTAATATGAAAAACATGCACTGTACGCTCCTTCCCAAAGTTCTTGTATCTATAAAGGAGAGTCTTAAGTTGTTTGGACCTAATTAGTCAATAAACACACCTGCTATCCCTTTTGGACTAGGGATCCCATAAATAAATAGCTGAGATAGTGCAGGCAATGTGAATCAAGAGAATTTGGGGAACCACTCACATATCCCTGTGGATAAAAACTCATCTAATGGCAAAAATTGGACCATAAATAATACCAAAATAAAAACCTAGCATCATAAATCATACAATGTGCATGAGCACAAAACAGGGCAGGGGGGATTCAGCAGGGAGGAGACAGGAAGGAATTTAGATTCTATGAGAGGCGTCAGAAAAAATAAACACAAGAAGATTAACTGCTAAGGTTGGTTGCTTTATTTTATTTAAAATTTATTTAAAAATCAAATAAACTGGTTTATACTGAAAAATAGTAATCCACTGGCCCACTCTCCATCAGACCTCCAGTCCTAGCCCTAGAGCCAACCTCTTTCAACTAGTTTACCTACTTCTCCTGGTAATCATTTCCCGGTCTCTAAATAAGATACTTATACTGCTGTTTCGCCTTGTTTTTATAAACTTAAGACCTTATGTATTTAATTCCTATTATAGAAGTTAAGCATTTACCTTTTTTACACCACTTCTTAACTTAATTATATATCAAACATACTTAATTATATATCACATACTGTGGTTTCATACCCTTTCTCATTGAATTGATAGTTTTTTTCTAGAGTTAACTGATTTTTAATTTCTTCATTTTTAATGTATTTATCACTATGTTTTAAAATTAAGTTTTTATTTTAATTCCAGTATGGTTAACATGCAGTGTGATATTAGTTCAGGTGGACAATGTAGTGATTCAACACTTCCATATGTTGCCAGGGCTCATCACAAGGGCACGCCTTAATCCGCATCACCCATTTCACTCCTCCCTCCACTCACCTGCCGTCTGGTGACCATCATTTTGTTCTACATAGTGAAGAGCCTGTTGGTTTCTCTCTCCCTCTCTCTCTTCTCCTCTTCTCTCCCCTCTGCTCATTTGTTTTGTTTCTTAAATTCCAACTATGAATGAAATCACATGGTACTTGCCTTTCTCTGATTTACTTTGCTTAGCTTTATACTCTAGCTCCACCCACATTGTTGCAAATGGCAAGACTTCATTCTTCTTTATGGTTGAATAATATTCCATACTATATATATATTATTATTATATTGTATTATATATGTAAATTATATCTCTTTTATCCATTCTTCTATTGATGGACATGGGCTGTTTCCGTAATTTGGCTATTATAAATAATGATACTATAAACATAGAGGTACATGTATCCCTTTGAGTCAGTGTTCTTGTATCTTGGGGGTAAATATCCAGTAGTGCGATTGCTGGGCTGTAGGGTATATCTATTTTTAACTTCTTGAGATTCTCCATACTGTTTCCACAGTGGCTGCACCAGTTTGCATTCCCACCAACAGTGCACGAGGGTTCTTTTTTCTCCACATCCTTACCAATCTTGCTCTTTTCTTATGTTTTTTTGCTTTAGTCATTCTTACCACCACTGTTTTACCAACTACCCCAACAGAGATTTTTACAGTTCTCACAAATGCTCGACCATGGTTTCAAATGCTTCATCCATTTCTGCCACCTGGTCTCTCTTCTTCCACTCACGCCTCCTGCATCCTCTTTCCCAGTGCCCTCAGTCCTCTGTTCCTGCATGAACCCATCCATCTCCAGGTCTCGCATACAGCTTTCATGCTTTGTCTTCCTTTTTCCACTCCTTTACCCCAGGCACTAAACACCCTTGTTTTTTAAGCCCATGTCTTCCTCTTTCTTGACTGATTCCTCATTTTATAAAGCACATTCTTTAGTAGCTTCCTAAGAAAAGATGTGTAGTGGGTAAAACTTTTTGAGATGTTCAAGTCAGAAAATATCTACAAGCCACATTACACCCTCAGTCAATAATTTGGTTGAATACAGAACACTATGCTGGATAGAATTATCCCTCTGAATTTTGAAAATATTGCTTTTCTGTTCCAGCATCCAGTGTTGCTATGGTTAAATATGAAGCCATTTTGCATTCTGAATCTTGTTTCTGTCTCTATCTCTGTCTCTATCTTTTCTGTCTCTCTCTTTCTTTCTCTTGGATTCATTTCCAAATGTTCTAAAGTTTTACAATAATATGCCTTAATGTAGGAGGGTCTTTTGCATATAAGAAGTAGTCAAGGAGCCTATCAATGTGGAAACTCACACACTTCCTTTACCAAAAACAAGCCTACATTATTCCTTAGGTTGTTTCTGTCTTTTCATTTTTTCTCTTTCTAAATCTCCTAATGGATCAATGTGGGAGTCCCTGGATTGAGCTTTTAATTTTCCTATCTTTGTTTTTCTTCTTTTCCTAACTTTTCCTTTTGTAGGGCATCAGAAGTGTTTTCAACATTTTTGTGAACTTTTTAATTTTGGGGTGGAGGGAGTATGAAATAAAAACATCATCTCTTCTCCCCTAGGACTTCTTTATTGTTCAGTTTTCTTTTCCAAAGCATCCTATTGAAATCCTATCAATGCAACAAATCTTCTTACCTTTCTGAGGACATTAGTGGCAGATTTTTTTTAAGACATCCTCAGCTGCCAGCATTATCTCTATTTCATGGAGTTCCTTTTTCATTATTCTTTTGTGGAGTTATTTATTTCATTGGTTGGTTAGTTGGTGGTTTTTTTCTTTTTGTGTTTGTTTTTGTTTTGGCTTCCTTTTATCACTTCCTGTCAAAGGCCTTCCCAAATCCCTAGTTATCCTGGGTTGTCTATTAGCCTTTTAAGTGTAAAGCACCAAATGTTTTATCTGAAGCACTATGAGCATGGGCACAGACTTAATTGTTGGGTTTTATTTGGGATAATGAAAGGGCATGCCATCTTTGTGAATGAAAAACTCCATATTTCTGTTTCTGGAAATCTTTTCTCTGGAGCTACCTCATTTCTCCACAAAATGATCTTCCAAACTTCTGCTAGAGAGATTCAGCAAAGGGATGTGTGCTCAGATGCTGGTTTTCCATGGCAACAGGGGAGGGTGCTGAGGGTCTCATGGTTTGTTATATCAATCATTCTTAATCCTCTGCTGTGGCCCCATTCCATACCACCTTGCTCTCCCCAGGTTCTGATGACCAGGGTCTCACTAGTTTAATTCTCCAAAGGCCAGAAAGAAACTGTCTTCTGACTAGGAAGGATTATGGGAGGACCTAGGTGTCTGCCAGTCACCCAGTTTTCCCCTGTGCCTCCCAGACTTCTGGTGCTCCTGGTGCTCTTCTCACAGAGCAAGTCATCTGAAGGTATTGAAGTGGGAGTTTTCTCTACTCTTCTAAGTTGTTTGCCATGCCTGCATCTGTTTTCTATCTTCAAAAAAGTGGTTGAACCATTCCATTCATTATTGTCTCTCCCATTCTTTTTGTCCTTGCAGTATCTACACTTCTGACTATTTTAAGGACTAAGGGAAAGAGAAGAGATAAGCCTGTGAGGACAGGGTGCTATGGTTTACTGGAAGACTATGTCAATTTCAAAGGAACACCGGAGTTATCTGAGTGGAGGGAGTAGAAGAAGCAGTCAAGCATATTTCTAAATGATGGCCTTCTAGCAGATATATAAAATAATCTTCCCATGGATAAAATCTTCAGCCTACTGTCAACTTTCAAGCTCAAGATCTGGAAGGATACGCACTTCACCCCTGGTCATTTACTTAGTAGCTGTGTATCTATTGGGAAACTATATGGACTTGCATTTCCTCATAGGTCAAATATGGAGAGTCATTGGACCTACTTCATAACTGTGTTGAACCAATGAAAGGAAATGATGCCTTGTGAAGAGCTTAGCACCATATCTAACAAAATAGGAAGACCAAATAAACATCAACTACTATCATCAACATCATCATCTAACTACACAAATACACAGTAGTAGGGGAAATTTGGCTAAAGAGACTGGCAAAAATAATTTAAATATGCAGAAAAGAAAATTGTATGAAGAGTCAGTGATGGAGTTATGAGGGCCTTATGTTGGAATCTGTTTCCTAACCTTTGAAAGGTTAAACTAAGTATGAGTGCTTGTATAAGGTGTTGGCTAGGAACCTCTCACACAAGTACTTATTAAATGGTAGCTATTTCGCTATCATTGTTAAATGTAGTGAGAGTGGGACAAAGACGGCACCATGAAAGCTCGGAAATGGATAGCTGGGATTATCTTACAAAGGAGATTGACCGTGAGGCTTAAAAGCTGGCCTAGAGATACTCCTATATGCCAGGCAAGCCCTGGTAATCATGAGGGGGGCCTCCTTCTTGCCTCAATATCTCTCATTACCTGTTCATCTCTTTTCCTCAAGAGGCTGTAGCTATGAGTGGGAGGCCCCCAGTAGGTCTAATTCCCAGCACTCACCACAGTATCCAGACAGGAAGTTTTGCTAATAAATTAAAACTGCTCAAATTCTCTACATAAACATTTTGAAGAAGAGCGTGAGGGGATAAGAAGGATAGAAAATATCTTGGTTTGACATGTTTTCATTTCATGCTCATGCCCCGAAATACTCCATATCCGGACTTTTTTAAACAAAGTTGTTAATGCATCAACTAGGCACACTGTCACCTAAGCAACCCAATTTGACTCCAACTCTTTTCATACATCCCCAAAGCTGGCAAATCCCACAGGAGCCTACCTGGAAGCACTGATCTCTCACTGCACAAAAGAGTTGATAGCAAAGTGTTTCAGGAAAAGCCTGCAGTGCTGACTTAGTCCTTTTTACCTCACGCATTTAGCATTCCTTTTTATTAGCTAGACATTTTGTCACAGATTATCACAATGAAACAATGCTTGTTAAAACAAATGAGGAAAGGATGCTCTCTGTAATGTCTTGGATGTGACTCTTTATAGACTCATCAAATTGCAGGATTCAACAATGTTCCCTGTCACCAAAGGAAACAAGTAACTTTTTTTTGTAAAGTACCCAGGGTTGAGAAGCAGCCATGATGGAACCTTTGGCTTTGAAGGTGCTTTTATAGTTTTCAAAGTGTTTTTGTGTATTTATATCATTTGGTTCCAGCCAACTATCCAGTGAGAATAAAACTCCATTCCTGCAATGGAAAAGCAAGGACTCAGTGAGGTTTGAGTGACTCAAGTCAAGGTCACACAAGGTATTGAGAGGACATAGCACAGCAGAAAAGTACCTGGATGAGCAGCAGTCCAGGGGGAAAGAGACCTGGGTTCTCTTCTGGCTCTGGGTCTAATAAGCTTTGCAACCTTGGGGAAAGTACCTCATCATTCTGGGCCTCAGCCCCAAATTTCTTATTTGACAAATGAGAAGGTTAAGCTAAGAACTCTCCCAAATTTAATATTCTGAAACTATAGGATCTATTCTGGACTTTCTGAGCTCCTTCCATGGTACAGGACAAGGTAGCTTCTCCTCTGGGATTAAAACTCTTCTATTACTAAAGAACTCAATGTATTTCTGTTCCTCAATTTCTCTTGCTTACTTTGGATGACAAACTACATACAAAGGATTGAGAATCTGCTATTGGTCAGGCACTATACTACACAGTAATGATGCCAAGGTGAAGAAACCGTGTGCCTACCCTCAAGAAATTACTGCCTAGACGAGGCACATAAGTGGCTACAAAGCCATGTCATGGATGCAGTAATGAAGAGATGATGGACAAGGTGCTGAGGAAGTGTTTTTAAAAGCAAGCTCAGGTCTGTCTTCCTTAAGTGGTGATGTTTGGATTGACACTCATTAACCAACAGGAACAACAGATAATAGCAAGTGCACAGTCAAGAAGGTAGAATGCAGAGAACAGTCAGTCCTTCTAGAATTGGGACAAATCTAATGGAAAGAAAAGAGATATATAACAAGAGATAACAAGAGGTAATAATGGAGAAGGGGGATGAGATCCCAGTAAGAATGACTCCTCTTGTTGCCCTTTCAGCCTTGTTTTACGTATGTTCTGCCTTGCTCCCAAGAAAGATTTGAAGTGGTTTAAGTCCAAGTAGGAAAAAAAAAACAATAATTCAGAATGGCTTAAATAATAAGGATGGTATCTGGTTCAGAAGAGATGCAAATAACAGAGTTGTATTTTTCTACTTTGTAGATTTCGAGCCACATATACACGCGCGCGTGCGAGCACACACACACACACACACACACACACACACACCTAAAATTTTTGAAACAATAACCTTTTCTAGATACCAACTCATTTTTAAAAACCCTGGTATGTTGATTAGACTCTGTAATGGATATCTATTTTTAGTTTTATTTTTTGCTGAGCTTCAAAGAGAGACTTTAGGATTTATTAACCGACGGACTCTAGCTCAAGTCCTCTGCAGTTCTGCGATTATCTTTTCCCTGTTTTTACTGCCCTCCAACTCCAGTAGTTTCCTATGGGAGACAGAAAGTGCCTGGCCCAAAAAACTAAACGACTTCTTGTCTCTCTGGCCTGAAGTGGGTCACACACCCATTCGTGACTCACCATCAAGTCCAGGGACCCGCCAGGTGCTGACTGTCTTAGGCCTGCATTCCTGAACCACTGTGCCGGCATTGGAGGGATTAGCCCTAGTCTGCTCAAGTGCGCCTCTGGAGCGGAGATGGAGCCAGCCTCCCTGTAACCGTAGGCTGGAATGGGAAAGGGTGCATCAGTGAATGCACAGTGGGGTAATTTACAAATGGTGAAGAGAAGGATGGAATCAAGATATATAAACAGCAATGTCCACTGCACTTAGAATACATTAAAAAATGATATAGACACTGTGATGCAATACAATAGTATTATAATATTATCTTATATATATACTGTGTAACAATACATAATGGTATTATGTTATAAATACAAATATATAGGTGAAAGGATAATAAAGGTAAAATGGTAAGATGCGAACAATAAGAATGATATATATAAAAGTCCCAAACAAATATTGAAGATGAAATGGCAATTTAGTGTTGATCTTCCTGGCAAGAAAAGCAAAGAAGAAAGAATGATCAGTTATACTTTAGAAGAGCAAAGCTACTTCTGACCCCAAGTCCCAGAAAAGATCTTTTTCCCATGGGTTTTCATAAAAGGATCACTAAATGATATTATGCAACTGTTAGTAACATCCATACAGTGGACACATTTTAAAACATCTGTCAACACCAACTCAAATTTAATCTAGTTTTTAAGTTTAACCAAAGTAAATCCCAACTCTTGAATGCTTAGGATTAATCCAAGCATGAAGTCTGGTCAGAGCCCTGTTTCTCAAACTGGGATGAAATGAGTGCCTCAGGGGATACCACAGGAGATAAAAATGCATACATTCCTGGTGATAGGTAGGAAACCAATTAAGCCTGGCTTTTTCTTGGTCATAAAGGATTTAAAACATTAGCTGTATACTTAAAAAAACCAACACACATATATACAGAATAGAACAGAAGTGTATAAATACTTTGAAAGAGGAAGCATGAAACCTCAGCAAAAAGAATATCGCTCATGTTTGGACAGCCCTAGGTTTACATGCCCTGACCTCCAGTGGGGGGTTATCACACTCTTTGCCCCTTGTGGTTTGTTCAAGGGAGGACTTGAAAACACTTTCCCTTGCACTCCCTTCACTGACCAACTCCTAGTCACCTCTTGCACCTTCTGGTATTTCTCCCAATATGTCACTCCTCATATTTTATTGCAGTTACTTCTTTAATATCTGTCTTCCCTGATTTTGAGTAAGGAATTGACTGCCTTGACACTTCAGTTCTTGGCACAGTGACTGGTCTGGCATAAGGGGTCAGTGAATTAATAAGTTAGTGAACTATAGACACTTGTTTGCTATGGGTTGAATTGTTCCTTTCACAAATTTATAAAAAGTCCCAACCTCAGACTGTGACTTTATTTTGGAGATAGTCTTTACAGAGTTAATTGAGCTAAAATTAGGTCAATAGGGTGGGCCCTACCCTAATCCAATATGACTGGTGTCCTTATAAAAAAGGGAAATTTTAAAAGAGATGTGTGCAGAGGGAAGATGATGTGAAGACAGAGCCAAGGAGAAAAGCCTAGGAGGGATTTTTTTGCTCATGGCTCTCAGAGCCAATGAGCAAATCTGTGGACAGATTGATCTGGGACTCCTGGCCTCCAGAACTTCTAGACAATGACTTTCTGTTGTTGAAGCCACTCCGTTTACAGTTCTTTATTATGGCAGCTCTAGCCAATGAACACAGTGATTCCCAGATCCTTCAGAGGACTGTCCCCTCCATGAATAGGTTTCTTCCAAAAGGGCATTTGATGGAATCAAGTCCTCTGCAAAGATAGTGAGGACGGCATTGCCTTCCTCTGCAGCCATCGTTGTGGTGACAAGACAAAGCCTGTTTTGGGAGGTGGAGGTGCACTCCAGGCACAAGGGCTTCCTTCTCCTCTCATCCCCGTTCCAAGCCCTGTATCTGACAAATTCACATAGACCACCTTGTTTATGTAGGAGTTCTAATGTTACCTAGCTGTGTGACTTGGGGGCAGTGGACCAACCTCTCCCTGTCCCTTCATCACAAGGAAGAAATGATATAATATACCTAAATCAAAAATCAAAGCACTGCACGTGGAAACTCCTCAGATGGGCCTCCATATGTAACAGAACTCCAGAAATGCAAGTCTCCTCCCTTGCTCTCTTGCTGTCCTTGCAAATGGGATACACATTTCCCATAGAAGGAGTAAACAGGCTTCTAAATACAACTTAAAGACATCTTTTTCCTTTAGTATTATAATCTGACTGCCTTCTACATTAGGCAGAAAATCAAGGAGATGGTTTGAGTAAAATGACGACGAATAAGTGCCATTTTATTTTGGAAAGAACTAAATTATTATGAACTAAACATCCAAACTAGTATCTTAAAATTTTTCATTATAAAACAATCCTGGTCCATTGAGCTTCCTTATAAACTTTGGCTGAGGTTTACACTTCAAACAAATGTTTCTAATTTCATTATACACTACCAAACCAACCAAATCATTGCATGTGTAAACTCAACCTCCATGTCTTGCAAATGTGCTGTTTTTTTCCTAATGCCTTTCTCTGTGTGATTTTCATTGTTCAATTTTTTTTTCCTTTACATTATTCTCAGTAGCTGAGTGTTCCTTAAACCAAGCAGAGACCAAAAAAGAATAACATTCTCAGTCATGGGTTTGAGGCTGTTTGATTCCAGTGATTACTTCCTAAAGATTAAAGCCAAATAGAGATTCTTTTTCCAGAACTAGCAATAAATAGATGATTTTGGTACAAATTGATTTTCCATGAAGGAATATAGAAAATTCAGAACTATTATTTACTCCAAGCCTCAAACATCTTTGCAAGAATACCAAAACCCCAGGTTAACATTCTGTTTCACTTAATATGACATTATTAACAATAATTAAGCAGGGCCAAATATGATGTAAAAATTAAAGAATTCTACTAATATATACTTAGCATCATCTATAGGGCATTCAGTTACCTGCCACACATTTGAAATTCAGGTGTATATTATAAAGTGTTCAACAAGTTTAAACTCATTATTGCACTATATTCTAACTAACTCGGATGTAAATTTAGAAAAAAAATTTTTAAATAAGAGAAGGCAAGCCAGGGTCACTCAAGACAGGAACACTTAGAGTTGGAAAAATGATAGTTGACATCCTTACAACAAACGAGGGAGACAGAAAACCACAGAACATCGTCACAAGCCCATAAAACCCCAGCATTTTTTTCTTATAGAGGCACAGAGAGTTAAAGGTATCATAGGCCCCAGGACTTTGCTATCATACAACCCAACAGGAAAAAATAGGGCAGCTTCAGAGTTTCCTTGAAGGGCAGGGGTTAGGAACCACATATTCTGAAGGGCCACTGATTAGCCAGGTCTTTTGAGAATAGCCATATAGTCTCTCAAAGCCCTTCGGTATCTCTAAAATGAAAATAGTGATTCTGTCACTGCTTACTGCACAAGCTTGTGGTGGAGATCAAAAGTAAGAGAGCTGTGTAGAGTCACTGACATGATTTCATACCTTGACCTGCCCTTTCTCTTCTCGGCTTCCAGGACCCCAGACTGTCCTGTTTCCCTCACATTTGTTGGCTAGTCCTGCTCAGCCTTCCATGCTGGTTCCACTCTCTGATCTCTCAATTTTGGAGTACCCTAGAGTTCAGTCCTCATTCTTTTTCTCTTCTCTATCTGCAGTCTCTCCCTAGGCGATCTCAAACTTTAAGCATGACTCATTTTGCTGGTCATCTCCACATTCATGTTTCCAGTCCTAACTTCCCTTCTGAACTCCAGACTTCTAAACCCAACTACAGACTTGACATCTCCACTTGATGTCAAATAGATATCTCAGACTTTACATGGCCAAAATAGACCTCTGAATTCTGCATCACCCTAGTGCTCCCTACTTTACACAATGCCATCCACTCAATTGCTCACACTAAAAATATCTAGGAGATATCTTGAGTCTAGTCTTTCTCTCTTCTCTCACATCCCATCCATCGGCAAGACTTAACAACACTATCTCTAAAGTAGATGTCAAATCTGTCCACTTCTGTCTACCTCTTCCACCACTGCCCTGGTCCGACCCACCATCTTTGCTTATCTGAATGTCTATAATCAATTCTGAACTAGCTCCCCTCTCTACCTATTGCCCTATGCGATTTCTTTTACATTTATTATAACTTTTATATAAACTTATGACTTATAAACAATGCATATAATAAAGATAGAATTTTAATTTAAAAATCTACCAAACAGTAAAAATATGCATATGTATGTAAAATAATAAAAACTGAACAAAGGCCTAGAAGGATACCCACAAAATCTATGATGCATTTAACTTCTTAGAAAAAAAAGTAGGGTAGGAAAGGAGGACAAAATGGACTTTACTGTTACACCTAGTATTTCCTTATTTTATTAAAATCCATAAGAGCTTAAAATGAACACATCAGTATGCTAAAATGTCAATTCTCAGTTGGACATTTGGATATTATTCTCTGTAAATTTCTCCTAATGTTCTCAATAAAAAGAGCATAAACACATAGAAGAGAAGATAAAGAACAATAAGTTAAAAGGGAAAATATCCCTGAGCTGAAGAATACATTAAAAATTTAAATAAATTCTATGCATAAACAGCTGGCAAAATACTTCAACTTCATGAAAACAAAGAAAGTCTTTCTCTATTCCTGATTTTAATTTGAATGTTTCTAGTTGCCTCCACACTGTACAAAATCTTGTAGGTGTAAATCATATCATAACCTGTTTAAAGTCTTCCAATGGCTTCCCAACATGTTTAGAATCAAATTCAAGTTCCTTCCCCTGACCCACGAAGTCCTACCTTATCTGGCCGTAAACCATCTTTCCAACCTCCTCTGCTCTTGTAACCGTCTCTCAACCTCATCTACACCCCGGCCATGCTGCCTTTCTCTCTGTCAGACACATGTTTTTTTCCATATGAAGCCCTCTTGTCTTGGTCTCTTCTCTGCCTGGACAGCTTTTCCCCCCAGAATCTTCTTGTCATGAAAGCCTTCCCAGAAAAGGCAGCCTTAAAGAGACTTCCCTTGATCAGGTGATCTGAAGGAACCACCCTGGCATCCTCTGTCCTACCACTAACTGCAAGCTGGTGCTTCACTGTATGTTTATGTACTGGTTTCTCTTCACTGCATCTCCTTCATCCTCCATCCTCTTCCCAGAACATAAATTCAATGAGTGCAGAAGCTGTTATCCCCGGCACCAAGAACTGTGCCCGGCACAGGGAGGGTGTATGAGTGTATTACTGTTTCGTAACAAATCACATCATTTCAGTACCTTAATCCAACACCCATTTATTAGTTCACAGTCCTGCAGGGCAGGAGTCCTGGCCCAGGGTGGCTAGGTTCTACAGCCCGCTCAGGGCATTAGAAGCTGAAATCAAGGTGTGAGCCAGGCTGAGTTCTTTTCTGGGTGCTCTGGAAAACAATCTGCTTCCACATTCATGCAGGTTGTTGACAAAATCCAGCTCCATGAGACTATAAGGTTGAGGTCTTCATTCCCTTGTTAACTATTAGCCAGGAGCCATTCTTAGGTGCTAGAGTTCACCCACGTCCATTAACATGTGACCTCCTCCGTCTTTAATCTGCAACCACATGTTAAACTCTTGCTGTGCTTTGAATATCTAACTTCCTCTTCTACAACCAGCTGGAAAACTCTGTTTTCAAAGGAGTCATGTGATTCAATGAGGCCTACCTGGATACTCTCCAGATCTTAAGGTCAACATGTCAAAGATTACAATCCAATTACAGGAGCAAAATCTATCATTTTAGCAGTCTTGGGGATTATATGAAACATGCACACCAGGGGTAGGGAATCTTGGCCTCCATTTCAGAATTCTGCCTACTGCACAGGGTACCACAGGCATTTGCTGAATGAAAAACGTGAATAACAGATGTGCTCATTTAAAATCATAACATTGCAAATGTTAGCATTAAAGTAATTATGATTCATAAAGACGTCCCTGTGACATCAAGAAAAGGCTAATATGGGCATGATTGCCCTTATGAAGACCATCCCCTCAAGGCAAGGGTATTTTTTGTTTAAATTTGGGGCTCAGAAAGATAGACTCTAGTCAGCTGGCAAAGATAAAAAGGACAAAAATGAATACAAGTAAACAAAAACCATAAACTAGGGTTGGTTTCCATTTGGCTCAGCTACTTGCTAGCTCTGACTTTGGGCAATTTATTTTATATACACAGTTCAGGTTTCTTCTTCTTTCTTTCCTTGCTTCCCTCTTTCCCTCCTTCTTTCTTTCCTTCCTTTATTTCTTTCTTAAATGTTTATTTGGAAAGAGAGAGAGAGAGAGAGAGAGAGAGAGAGAGAGCGAGAGAGAACCCATGCTTATGAACAAGAGGGAGAGGGCAGAGGGAGAGGGAGAGAGACTCCCAAACAGGCTCTGAGCTGTCCAGGTAGAGCCCAGCACAGGCACTTAACTGATGGAGCCACCCCGGCAGCTCGAAGGTTTCTTCTTTCTAAAACAGGCAGCAATTTCACAGGTGGCACAGGGGTCTAAATTATTAGAAACCTGTACATTACCTAGTGCACTTTCCAGAGAATAACATTTGCTTGCTATTTATCCCCCAGCAGTCTGGAGAAGTTAGCTGTTTAGAATGACAATTCAGGCTTACTTCATCCAGGCAAGGTTTTCTAGTGGAATTGCAGGGGTAGGTTCTCCTGTCAGTAAATTAGCCAAAATTCTTGAAAATATTCTTGAAAATCCTTTAGAAAGTTGCCACATTGAGGATTTTCTCTCTTAACAAATTCAGTGCAGCCAGTTTCTTGTCTTGGGGGGGAAATCTTATTTCTTTAGCTGGGTATCATGCAAGGAAATTGACCAAAACTTAGTGAATATATTTAAAGAGAGAGAGAGAGAGACAGGCTAACTAATAAATAGGCTCTCAACTCTGGAGAGCAAACTGATGGTCACCATGGGGGAGGTGGTGGGGGGATGGAAGAAATAAGTGATGGGGATTAAGGAGTGCACCTGTGATGAGCATCGGGAGCCGTGTGGAAGTGTTGAATCACTATATTGTACACAAGAAGCTAATACAACCCTGTAGGTTAACTAACTGGAATTTAAATAAAAACATACCAAAAAATGCTTATCTTTAAATACTGCAATCTCAGCGCAGTGAAAGACTCCTAACATGAGAGACAACACCGTGCAGTGGATATAAATTCTAGCCCTGTGGTGTGGACAAGTTTACATAATCTCTCTGTACCTCAGTGTTCTCATCTGCAAAATGTAAATAATAATTCACCACAGGGCTGGGGTCAGGACTAAGTGATTCAGCATATGTAAAATGCTTAGAACTATGCCTGGCATGAAATAAATGCTGCAGGACATTTATTGAACAAAAACTTCTTTTTTTTTTCTTTCTTTGGTGAACTACTGTATCAGCTTAGGCTCTCTGAGAGACAGCACCAAGAATGGACACAAAGGTTTATTGAGTGGAGCACCTGTGGGGTAAGGGAGAACGGAGCAGAGGGAGGACCATGACACAGGTTGGACACCTGTGAAAGGAGAGAGGAGGGAGGAAGGAGGATCAGCTGGAAGAGCCACAGAACACAGAGCAATTCTCCGAAGGTCTCAGAAGGTCTCAACAGGAGCAGCCGGGGTTCCACAAGCAAACACTGCCTGGTAGAGGAATCCCATGTCAGCCAGGAAAGGCCTGGCTCTAGTGTCCCTGTCATGCTCTGCTGTTGGCTAGAAAGAATCTAGAGGAGCAGGGCCATCAGACAAGAAAAGCCCAACAGTTGCCATCAGCTGAGCTCCCCACAGTAGGTTCTCTGGAAGGAAGATCTGCATGGCACTCCTCCACGCTGTCATGGCCCCTGTGACTGCATTTATAGGAGCGAAATGCATATATGATGCAATGTCTGCTCAGCAAGTCTTGGTTAGGCCATCATTTAAAGAACATTGGTGGGAGGCTGGCACTGCACTGGGCAGTTGGTAGGCATTACTGCACACCTTACTGCTCTGAAGGGACCGGCAAGGAGAAAGTGGCTGAGGCTAGTGTTGGTCCTCTGGTGGGATCCATCAATAGGGAAAGTGGCTATGTTGCTGATTGAATGTGTCTGGAAACTATTGAATTGAACCCTTAATGGATTAAGCATCTGCTGATCATGGACTCCAGGGTGAGCAGCCTTCTTTTGCACAAATGTAAATTCAGACATAATATGCATGTGTACATGTATGCGTGTATGTGTATGGGTATGTGGGTATGGCATGTGTGTGTGGGAGGGGTGTATGCATTATTTAGAGGCCATGTTTCTTTCACTCAAAAGGAAAATAGCTATATGGGGCTCCACAGAATAAATATTCTTGGAACTTGAATTACCTACCCACTTATGAATAGAAGAATTTCATTAAGAACCTTGGCATTGCTTTTTAGTTACCAAAATTATAATATCTAGATATCTTTTAAAAGCATCAATAATATGGCAACTTTCTAAGTTTTCTGTCTCGAAATGAGCCCACAGACCACATTCTGAAGCTCAGCAGCCCCCGCTGGCCCTCGACCTGTGTGTTGACCACAGTTCCGTTCTACACCTTGCACTGCAAAGGCACAGGTGGGCAGAACACAAAGACTCAGTGCCACACTCAGAGGACACAGCCTATTGGGCAAAACAGGCAAGGAAAAACCAGCTGTGAGAGTTCTTTGGA
>NC_043700.1:183887328-183888654 GCF_006229205.1 Suricata suricatta | reverse complement strand
AGACGGCCAGCTGCTCTGCCCTGCGGCACGCACCTGCCAGCCAACTTTTCCTCATCTTACTCTAAACTTTGACTTCTTGCTTAACCTTGGCTCTCCCAGTACACACAGGGTCAGTATGATCCTTGCCACTCCAGTTCATGAGTGATGCATGCATGCATGCACCCATTCATCCATCTATCTATCTTTAATCAAGAACATAATTAGACACAGAATTCATTTGTAACACAATTTGTGCTAACATCAGGTCTCTTACACAATAAATATTATTTTGTTACATTAGTTTGTAATATCAGCCGCTCATATCACTTTGAGAGTGAATGGAAAGATAAAGAAGGCAAATTCCAGTAATTATAAACGACCTGTTTTCTCAGCTATATTTTGCAGAGATGGCATTGGAAGGTTGAAAGAGTGTGAGCTTAGTGGTGCAATATCAGCATTTCCTGGATGACCCGGACAACTCTGGGAACTTCATTTCCTCTATGATAATCCGAAAAGTAGAGATAACATCAGCCATCTTGCAAAGTAAGTGTTAAATTCTATATGCAAAGAACAAAGTATAGTGATTGGATTAGAGCAAAATAAAATGCAGGAAATAAATGTATATATCTGCAAAAAAAAAGGAAATTTTGAGTTTTTAAAAAAGCTGGGGGTAGGACAAGCCTTTGTAAACAAGTCAAAACACTCTAAATTATAAAGGAAGAGTATAGTAGATGCGAATATATGCAAATTATTAGCCTCTATATGGTAACATATACATTAACAAAATTCTTGAGCATATAGCAGACCAGGAAAAAATAGTTGCAATGTATATAACTAACAAAGATCAATAGTTGTAGTATTAAGTGAATTCCCTCAAATAATAAGCAAAAATAAGCAAAAATAATAAAAATAATAAAAATATACATATTAAAAATAAAATAATAATAATAATAGCCACATAAGGGCACCTGTGTGGCTCAGTCAGTCTGACTTCAGCTCAGGTCATAATCCCACAGTTTGTGAGTTTGAACCCTGCATCAGGCTCTGTGCTGACAGCTTAGAGCCTAGAGCCTGCTTCAGATTCTGTGTTTCCGCCCCTCTCTCTGCACCTCCTCGGCTTGCCTCTGTCACTCTGTCAAAAATAAATCAACATTTAAAAAAATTATTTTAAAGAAAAATACAACCCCACAGAAAAATTACAATTATATATCAACAATTCACAGAAGAATTAAAATTAGTCAATAAAGATCTGACAACATTCTCAACTTAGTTCTTACGGAACATAGACTTAAATGATAAGGTGATATCATTGTTTTCACCTACCATATTGACAAAAAACCTTAAATA
>NC_043700.1:183886016-183887228 GCF_006229205.1 Suricata suricatta | reverse complement strand
TAACCTTGGCTCTCCCAGTACACACAGGGTCAGTATGATCCTTGCCACTCCAGTTCATGAGTGATGCATGCATGCATGCACCCATTCATCCATCTATCTATCTTTAATCAAGAACATAGTTAGACAGAATTCATTTGTAACACAATTTGTGCTAACATCAGGTTTCTTACACAATAAATATATATTTTGTTACATTAGTTTGTAATATCAGCCGCTCATATCACTTTGAGAGTGAATGGAAAGATAAAGAAGGCAAATTCCAGTAATTATAAACGACCTGTTTTCTCAGCTATATTTTGCAGAGATGGCATTGGAAGGTTGAAAGAGCGTGAGCTTAGTGGTGCAATATCAGCATTTCCTGGATGACCCGGACAACTCTGGGAACTTCATTTCCTCTATGATAATCCGAAAAGTAGAGATAACATCAGCCATCTTGCAAAGTAAGTGTTAAATTCTATATGCAAAGAACAAACTATAGTGATTGGATTAGAGCAAAATAAGATGCAGGAAATAAATGTATATATCTGCAAAAAAAAGGAAATTTTGAATTTTTAAAAAAGCTGGGGGTAGGACAAGCCTTTGTAAACAAGTTAAAACACTCATAAATTATAAAGGAAGAGTATAGTAGATGTGAATATATGCAAATTATTAGCCTCTATATGGTAACATATACATTAACAAAATTCTTGAGCATATAGCAGACCAGGAAAAAATAGTTGCAATGTATATAACTAACAAAGATCAATAGTTGTAGTATTAAGTGAATTCCCTCAAATAATAAGCAAAAATAATAAAAATAATAAAATATATATATTAAAATAAAATAATAATAATAATAGCCACATAAGGGCACCTGTGTGGCTCAGTCAGTCTGACTTCAGCTCAGGTCATTATCCCACAGTTTGTGAGTTTGAACCCTGCATCAGGCTCTGTGCTGACAGTTTAGATTCTGTGTTTCCGCCCCTCTCTCTGCACCTCCTCGGCTTGCCTCTGTAACTCTGTCAAAAATAAATCAACATTAAAAAAATTATTTTAAAGAAAAATACAACCCCACAGAAAAATTACAATTATATATCAACAATTCACAGAAGAATTAAAATTAGTCAATAAAGATCTGACAACATTCTCAACTTAGTTCTTACGGAACATAGACTTAAATGATAAGGTGATATCATTGTTTTCACCTACCATATTGACAAAAAACCTTAAATA
>NC_043700.1:183852989-183885916 GCF_006229205.1 Suricata suricatta | reverse complement strand
ATTGGAAATGGTATCAGGTTATGTCTAATTTTTATGGAATTGTACACTTTACAAAGAGCTTTCACATTTACTATCTCATTTCTCTCGTGTGCCAACACTGTGACTTAGGTAAAGGTAGGCATTATTGTTATTTTGATCAGCACTGAATCTCCAGAGACAAGCAAAATGCAAGGTATAAAGCAGGCATCAAATAAAAATTTCTTGGAGGAATCAAAATTAAGAGGCACACAGCCAGTCAAGTCTTCTAACCTAGAACTGCTAATCTCAATTCTAGGATTTTTCTGGCCACACAATGTTTGCCATTTCTAGAATCATCTAATCCTAAGATTTAAGGTACATTCATTATACTTTGTAGCTGTCATTCCTTCTCAGTTTAAGGACCTTGGAGTGTTGCTTTTTCAGTCTGAAATAAATAGGTATTTTGTTGATGGTCAATTTATAAAACCTGAACTACTCTTATAGAAGCTGGGACCATTAGCAACACCAACACCAGAGCTCAGAGTATGGAGTGTAGAAAGTAATGCTGGCAACTCTCAGACTTGAGCCTCCGGAGAAATCTAAGGCTTGTGTTTTCATTTAAATACTTCTGTGTGACTTGGACAAGTCACTACCTCTCTATGAAATGAGGTGATTATTCTAATTGAATGCTGATCCCTTCTGGCTCTGAAATGTGATGGTGCATCAACTTTTTCAACCACGCCTGCTGAATAATTGTGGAGATCAAGGGTTGTGTTTTAGTTGACTCTGAAGGACAAGGATACACATTGCAAAACAAAGTCATTCCAGGCAGTTCTGTGAGCAACCAAGTTGCTCCACAAGTTGCTAACTGATGACGAAGAACAAGTATGGACTCTTTTTCATGATAAAGTGAGTCAACAAAGGAGAGTTTGTTTGGGCCCACCCTCCTTCCAGGACAGGATTTTGCAGAGGCCCACGCAAAAGCAATGGATGTGGACAACAGAAAAGTCCGCTCTTAGTCTATCACCTTGTACTAAAGGTCTGCTGACCAGACCAATCCTTAAACAGGATATAACACTGCTAATTACATCCTTCCGGATTACAGAGAATAACAAACACACATAGCCTCTCACCTGAATTTTCATGATAGCTTTCTGCAATGGAAAGTGAACGCAATGGAATGTGAATGGCTTTTGGAATCTCAGAACACCCTGGCTACAAAGTCCAGCCTCTGCCCTCGATATAACCTTGAGTAAGCCTTTTAATCTACCTCAACCTCAAGTGTCTAATCTATAAAATTATGATAAAAATATTAACTTTCCAAGATGTTAGTCACAAATGCATTTAAGCTCCTACTGGAGTTCTGACACCAAACAGATGCCGAATAACTGTATGTATGTGCCATAGTATGTTGACTCACCTAGTAAGGGATATTTAGCTTGTTTCCAGGTTTGCCTATTATAAATAACGTTTCTGTGAACATTCATATACAGGCTTTTGTGTGAACATGAGTTTTCATTTCCCTGAGATAAATGCCCCAGAGTGGATTACATGGTCATTGCACGTTTAGGAAATAAAGAATTTGTCAAAGTGTTCTCAAGAGTGGCTGCGTAGTTCCCGGCATTTGGTACTGTCACTATTTTCCTCTTTTATTTAAGCCATTCTTATAGGTGTGTAGTGATATCTCATCCTGCTTTTAATTTGCATTTCCCTAATGCTAATGACGTACAAATTTCCTATCTATCTATCCTCTGGTGAAATGTCTGTTCACGACTTTTGTCCATTTTCTAACTAGGTTCTTTCTTTGCTGTTGAATTTTTAGAATTCTTTATATATTCTAGATATTGGTCCTTTGTAAACTAAGTGGATTGCAAATATTCTCCCCAGGTCTGTATCTTGTCTTTTCATCCCCTTAACCATGTCATTCCCAAAGCAAAATGTCTAATTTAGCTCTCCTATTTCCTTTGTTTGCCTTTCCATGTAAAGTTTATTTATTTATTTTTCATTTTTTAAATGTTTATTTATTTTTGACACAGACTCAAAGACAGAGCATGAGCAGGGCAGGGGAAGTGAGAGAGAGACACACACAGAATCAGAAGGAGGGTCAGGCTCTGAACTGTTAGCACACAGCCCAATGCGGAGCTCAGACTCATGAACCATGAGATCAAGGCCTGAGCCAAAGTAGGATGCTTAAGCAACTGAGCCACCCAGGCACCCCTCCATGTAAATTTTAGAATAATATTTTCTACAAAAAAATATTACTGAGATTTTGATAGGAATTTCATTAAACTTGTGTTTCAATTAGAGGAGAATTCACATTTTTACTATACTGATTCTTCCAATCCATGAACATGGCATTCCTTTTCATTTATTTAGATCTACTTTAATTTCTTTCATCAGTATTTTGTCCTATAATACTTCAGCACTTCAGCATGCAAGTCCTGTACATATTTGTTTCATTTACACCTAATTATTTAACTTTGTAGGTAATGTAAATGGTTTTATGTTTTAATTCTGGTGTCTGTGTGTTCATTGCTAGTATATAAAAATACAAGAGGCAGATCAAGATGGCAGCTTAGGAGGATCTTTGACTCCTCCCTCAGATACAACAAATCTCCAGTTACATAGGCAACAATTCTCCGTGGGGGGAAAAAAAAGCCTGAAAACTGGCTGAACAGTATCTACTTAAAAGAATACAAAGGCCACATCCAGAGGGGGAGGAGAGGCAGAGACAAAGTGTCACCAAAACCCCACCCCCAAGGCTGGCACTGAGACAGAGTCAGGAGGGCTCTCACACATCAGGCATCCCAGCTCCTGGGGACTTATACTGGAGAGAGGAGCCTCCAAAACATCTGGCTTCAATGACCAAAGACCAACAGGGTCACATGCAGGAGAAACACAGGACCGTAGGAATGGAGGCTCTTAGAAGGCTCATGTGCAGACTCATTCACTTGGGAACCCAGCGCAAAAGCAGTAGTTGAAAAGCACCTAGACTACATGTGAAGGAGATTCATTTGCTAGCCCTAAGGCCCCTGACAGGAGCAAAAGCCTGTTGGGACTCTCTCTGGGGGTGGAGGCACTGGCAGGCACCATTCTGGGTGTTCCCCCTCCACCTTACAGGCACCAGTGTGGGTGAGCGCCATCTTCTCACTCTAGCAGCTGGCTGACCAGCAGAGTGGAGGGTTTTTTGTGTCCACCTCCCCCCCCCACTCTCCCTCCTGGCACCTGAGAAGGGGTGCACTCCACTCCTCCCCCACTCCTCCCTGCTGTTTCCTGTGCTTGGGGATTCAAAAATTCAATACCATGCTAATGACTGGTTACACAAAGCAATTTCCTGATTCAATGCAACTCCTATCAAAATTCCCATAGCATTTTTCACCAAAATAGAACAAATTGGAAATTTACATGGAACCACAAAAGATTATGCAACTCAATAACAAAAAAATAACCCAGTTAAAAATGGGCAGAAGCTCTGAAAAGAAATTCTTCCAAAGAAGAGGTTCAGATGGCCAAGAGGCACATAAACAGATGTTCAACATCACTAATAGTCACGTAAATGCAAATCAAAACTGCAATGAGATGACATCTCATACCTGTCAGAATGGCTAGCATCAAAAAGACAAGAAACAACAAGTGATGGTGAGGATGTGGAGAAAAGAGATGTTAGGCACTCTTAGTAGTGATGTAAGTCGGTGTAGCCACTGTGGGAAATGATATGGAAGTTCCACAAAAAAATTAAAAATAGAAATAACACATTCCACTCCTGGGTATTCATTCAAAGAAAATAAAAACACGAATTGAAAAAGATATATGTACCCCTATATTCATTGCAGTATTATTTGCAATGGCCAAGATATAGAAACAATCTAACTATCCACAGGACAGGACAGGAGATGTGGTATTCTCACACACACACACACACACACACACTGGAATACTGCTTAGCCATAAAAAAAGAATGAAATTTTGCCATATGTGACACCTGATGGAAGTTGATATTATGCTAAGTGAAACAGGTCTGAAACAGAAAGACAAATACTGTATGACTTCACTTGTATATGTAATTTAAAAAGCAAAATAGGGGCACCTGGGTGGGTTAGTTAGTTAGGCATCTGACTTAAGCTGAAGTAATGATCTCACAGTTCGTGAGTTCGAGCCCCACGTCAGGATCTGAGCTGACAGTACAGAGCCTGCTTAGAATTCCCTTTCTAAGGAATTCCTCTCTCTTTCTCTCTCTCTCTCCCTCTGCCCCTCCCTCACTTGGGCTTTCTCTTTCTCCCTCTCAAAACAAATTATCTTTAAAAAAATAAAAATAAAAACAAATGAGGGTGCCTCAGTAGCTCAGTCGGTTGAGTGTCTGACTCTTGATCTTTGCTCAGGCCCTGATCTCACAGGTGAGATAGAGGTCGGACTCAGCCCTGACAGCATGGAGACTGTTTGGGATTCAGTCTCTCTCTCTTTCTCTGTCCCTCCCCCGCTCACTCATGCACTCATTGGGCGTGGGCGTGCTCTCTCGCTCTCTCAAAATAAATAAATAAATTTTAAAAAATAAAAAATAAATAAAAACAAATGAACAAACAAAACTCATAGATACAGAGGACAGGTTGGTGGTTGCAAGTGGGGGGGGTGGCAAAATAGATGAAGGGGAACAGGAGGTATAAACTTCCAGTTAGAAAATAAATAAGTCCTGGGGATGTAACGTACATCATGATGACTCTTATCAATAATATTGTATTGCATATTTGAAAGTTGTAAGAATAAATCTTGAAAGTTCTCATTACAAGAAAATAAATTTTTTATAACTTCATGTGAGGACAGATGGTAACTAGCCTGATTGTGATCATCACTTCACAATTCAAACAAATATAGAATCATTATACATCAAAAAAAATATATGTAGAAAATAGTTCGTTTCTGTATGGTTATCTCGTATCCTATCATCTTTCTAAACTTATTTTTTAGTCCTAGGATAGGTTTTGGGAGGGTGGGTGGGTTTTTTCGTTTGCTTTTCATAGATGCTTTCGAGATTTTCTGCAACTAATGACAGTTTTATTTCTTCTTTACTGAACTGTATACCTTTTATTTCCCTTTCTTGCCTTATTTGCACAGGCAAGAACTTCAGTGTTATATTGATTGAATGTGATGACCACTAACATCCATATCTTGTCCCCAATTCTAAAGGGAAAGCTTTTGGTCATTCACCATTAAATATAATGTTAACTGTAGATATTTTGTAAGTTCCTTTTATCACATTGAGAAAGTTCTCTGGTATACCTATTTTTCTGGAAAAAAAAATTGTAATCATGAATGGGTGCTGAATTTTGTCAAATGCTTCTTCTGCACTGATTGATAAGATCATATAATTTTTCTTCCTTCCTTGTTAATATAGTGGGTTACGTCTCTTGGTTTTCCAATATTGAGCAACTTTTGCTTTCTTGGATACATATCATTTGATTGTGAAGCATAATGCTTAATATATGTTGCTCAATTCTATTTGCTAATATTTTCTTTAAGACTTTTATGTTTATGTTCATGAGTGATATTCATCTATAGTTTTCATTTTCTATACTGTCTTTTTTGGACTTTCGTTACAGAGTTATATTAGCTTCATAAAATGAATAAGAAGGTATTGCCTTCTAACTTTTTTCTGGAAGAGATTGTGTATAACTGACTTTAGTCATCTTCAAAAGTTTGGTAGAATAATCCAGTGAAAACATCTGTACCTGAAGATTTCTTTTTTGAGAACTTTTATTTTATATTTTTTGGGTTTTTAAAAATTTTTATTTATTTTTGAGAGACAGAGAGAGACAAAGCATGAATCGGGAGAGAAGAAGAGAGAGAGAAGGAGACACAGAATTTGAAGCAGGCTCCAGGCTCTGAGCTGGCAGCACAGAGCCTGATATGGGGCTCGAACCCATGGACTGTGAGATCATGACCTGAGCCGAACTCAGACACTTAACCCAGGCGCCCCTCTTTTTTGAGAACTTTTAAATTACCAATTCAATTTCTTTAAGTATTTTGGGACTATTCACATTGTCTCTCTTATTGGATTAATTGTGATGGTTTGGGCTTTGTGAGGAATTGATACATTTCATCTAAATTGGCAATGTTTACTGTGTGGACTCATTCACTTGTTATCTTTTAAATGCCCGCAGGATCTATAAGGATATCCTCTGCTTCATCCTTCATGTGGATAATCTGAATCTCTTTTCTGTTTCTGTCAGG
Source organism: Suricata suricatta (assembly GCF_006229205.1). Classification (NCBI taxonomy): domain Eukaryota; kingdom Metazoa; phylum Chordata; class Mammalia; order Carnivora; family Herpestidae; genus Suricata; species Suricata suricatta. Next base: position 183,879,733 of record NC_043700.1, on the reverse strand, counting down.
CTTGCCACTGGCTTGCCACTTATATTGTTATTTCCAAAGAGCCACTTCTTTATTCATTGATTTTTTCTCTGTTTTTTTCTGTTTTCAATTTTATGAATTTCTGCTTTCATCATTGTTATTTACTTCCTTCTGTTTGCTTTGGGTTTATTTTTCTTTTCCTTTAATTTCTTGATATAAGAGCTTTGATTATTAATTTGAAATTTGTCGTATATCTTTTTTTAAATATATTTTTAATAGTTTATTGTCAGATTGGTTTCCATATAACACCCAGTGCTTCTCCCCACAAGTGCCCCCAACCATGACCATCACCCCTTCCCTCCCTCCCCCTCCCCCTTCAGTCCATGGTTAGTTTTCAGTATTCAGTAGTCTCCCTTGATCTGTGTCCCTCACTCTCCCCCACTTTCTTTCCCCCTTCCTCTCCCCATGGTCCCCTGCCAGGTCTCTCCTGTTAGACCTATGAATGCAAACATATGGTATCTATCCTTCTCTGCCTGACTTATTTTGCTTAGCATGACACCCTCAAGGTCCATCCACTTTGCTACAAATGGCCATATATCATTCTTTCTCATTGCCATGTAGTATTCCATTGTATATATATATATATACCACATCTTTTTGATCCATTCATCAGGTGATGGACATTTAGGCTCTTTCCATGTTTTGGCTATTGTTGACAGTGCCCTATGAACATTGGGGTACATGTGCTCCTATGCATCGGCGCTTCTGTATCCCCTGGGTAAATCCCTAGCAGTGCTATATCTTAATGTAAGCAGTTAGTGCTGTAAATTTTCCTCTCAGCACTTTTTTAGCTGTACTTTCACAAATGTTTACTTTCATTTTCTTTCAGTCCATGTGTACTTTTTTTTTAACTTCCCTTGAGAATCCTCTTTGACTCATGGGTAATTTAAAAGTGTGTTGTCTAGGGCAGTTGGTGGCTTAGTCAGTTGGGCATCTGACTTCAGCTTAGGCAATGATCTCATGGGTTCTGGAGTTTGAGCCCCACATGGGGCTCTCTTCTGTAAGCACAGAGCCTGACTTAGATCCTCTGTTCCCCTCTCTCTCTGCCCCTCCCCTGCTCACACTTCTCTCTCAAAAAATAAGAAATAAAAGTGTGTTGTCTAGTTGTTAACTGTTTGGAGATTTTCTTGTTATTTTTCTGTGAATGATTTCTAGTTCGATTCCGTGTGGTCAGTGAACATGCTGTGGGTAATTCTATTCTCGTAAATTTGCCATGGTTTGTTTCATGGTCTAGCATATGGTTAGTGGCTCAGTCTATGTCTCCGGGGGTGCTTGAAAAGAACGTGTATTCTGCTGTTGAGTGGAGCGGCTTGTGTATTAGATCTTGTTGGTTGAGGGTGTGGAGTTCTTCCGTGTCCTTGCTGATTTTCAGATGAGTCGTTCTATCAGCTGCTGAGAGAGGAGTATTAAAGTCTCCAAGTATAATTGTGGATTTTTCAATTTCTCTTTCTAGTTCCATGAGCTTTGCTTCCTGTAACATAATTATTGATATGTTAGGACTTAGGATTGCTATTTAATTCCATCTCTTCTGTTCTGTTTTTAATTTCTCTGCTTTCTATTCTTGCCTTCCTAATGGGCTACTGATACCTTTTCAGAATTCAATTTTGATTGATCTCTAGTACCTTTGAGTATCTTTTTGCCCAAGTTTTTAGTGGCTGTTCTATGTGATACATACATAATTTATCACAATTTACTGGTGTTAACATTATTACCTGTTAGAGTGATATATATACATATATGTATGTATGTATGTATGTATGTATGTATGTATGTATTTCCTCTACAGACCTTTAGCACCATATCAGACAATACTACTATTTTTGTTACAACCATTTAACATAATTTAGAAACTCAAAAGGAGGCACCTGGGTGGCTCTGACCTTCAGCATATGACATTGGCTCAGGTCATGATCTCACAGTTAGTGACTTGGAGACCTACATAGGGTGAGCTCAAGCCCTGCTTCCAGTTGACAAAAGCAGGGCCCTGTTCAGGTAAAAGACAATCCCCAAGTGAGCCCCACTTCTCTCTTTCTCTCTCTGTCTCTGCTCCTTGTGGGATTTCTCTCTCTCTCTCTCTCTCTCTCTCTCTCTCTCTCTCTGCCACTCACTTACTCCACCTCTCTCTCAAAAAAGAAAGAAAGAAGGAAAGAATGGAAAAAAGGAAGGAAGGAAGAAGGAAGGAAGGAAGGGAGAGAGAGTGAAAGAAAGAGAGAGAGAAATAAACTGAAAAGGTACTCATATATTTGCTTACTACATTCCTTCTTCCTTCCCTGATATTCCAAGATTCTTTTTGTTTAAAGAATTTTCTTTACCCATTTGTTTAGAGTAGTTCTCATAGAAACAAATTCCCTTATTTTTCCTTCATCTTAGAACATCTGATTTCCCTCATTCCTGAAGGATACTCTTATAGATCTAGAATTCTGCATTCATAGTTCTTCTCTTTCAGCAGTTAAAAAAATGTCATGCCACTTTCTTCCAGCCTCTGTGATTTCAAAAGAGAAACGAGCTGTCCTTTGAATGACTAGTTTTTTTTCTCTCTTATAGTTAAGGTATTGTTTCTCTCATGCTTTAGGAGTTTTTCTTCATTTGTACTTTTAGATGTATGGCTATAATATATCTTGGAGTTGATTTTTTTTGTTTTTGTTCAGCCTGTTTGGAGTTCACTCAGCTTCTTGAATCTATAGGGTTTGTATCTTTTGCCAAACTTGAGAAGCCAATATTTTTTCAAACACTTTCCACCTCAGCCTCTTTCTCCTCTCCTCCCAGTATTCTGGTGACACAGATATTAGTTCTCTCATTATTATCATGCAGTTTCCCGAGTCTCTGCTCACTTTTGCTTTAGTCTATCTTATCTCTGTTATCAAGATTGAGTAATTTCTATCGATTTCTTTGGATTTACTCATTCTTTCCTCTAATCCCTCCATTCAGCTGTTAAGTCCATTCATAGAGGTTTTTTTTTATTATTGTTATTGTATTTAGAAGTTCCAAAGTTTAGGTTTCTTTGCTGAGATTTTCATGTTTTAATTTGTCTCAAACATGCGTATAATTGCCATTGAAGCAATTTTATGATGGATGTTTTAAAATTTTGTCATCTGAGAATGGAAAATGGGCGATGGGCATGGATGAGGGCACTTGTTGGGATGTTATATGGAAACCAACTTGACAATAATGTATATTAAAAATAAATAAAAAATAAAATAAAATAAAATTTTGTCAGCTGAACAGAAGAGACAGAAAAAAGAATGTGCAAACTTGAAGAAAAACAATAAAAATTTACTAATCTGAACCACAGAAAGAATAAACTGAAAAGAGAGACAGACTGACAGACACTCAGGAGCCTATATGACTATAATAAATGTTCTAACATTTGTAGCACCAGAATATGGAAGAGAAAAAAGAAAGCTGAGAGAAATAAATTTGAAGGCTTCCCAGATTCTAACATGCTTGTCATCTTGTTAGCACTCATTGTCTTTATTCATTAATATTGCGATTTTCCTGATTCTTGGTATTATAAATTATTTTCCACTGGAACATGGACATTCTTAGTATTCTGTTAAGAAACTCCAGATTTTATTTGAGCTTTTTGGGGGCACCTGGGGGGCTCAGTCAGTTAAGCGTCCAACTTGGGCTCAGGTAATGATCTCAGGGTCCACGAGTGCATTGTACTCTGTGCTGACAGCTCAGAGCCTAGAGCCTGCTTCGGATTCTGTGCCTCCCTCTCTCTCTGCCCATCCCCCCCTCTCAAAAATGAATAAGCATTAACAAATTTATTTCAGCTTTCTTTTATAGTGAGCTTTCTATGGTATTCCTCTCATAGAGGAAGAGGAGGGTGTCACCTCCTTGCTGTTCCATTGAGTTTGACCAGGTTCCTCATGTGGCCTCCATTGACACTTGAGCAGGAGGTGGGGGGAGGAGCTCCATGGTACTGCTGGGAAGAAGTAGGATAGCCAACTTCCCAAGAGGCCTCCCCCAATATTCTCAAGGGGGAGGAGTCAGAGAACCTCATAAATGCTCCCCACATGTCCTCCAACATCACCACAGGGGGTGTGTGACCTCATTACCATGAGACACCAGTAAAATCCTGACTATCCACTAGCTCCTCTGAAATCAGCCCACTAAGTGTCTTTCCTACAACCCTACAACCAGGAGAACTGAAGTGATATCTAAACAGCAGTGAGGAAAGGGAGCTGAACCTCATTACTGTAGGGTGTGGGCCCAAGTTCAGGTTTCACACATGCTCTCCCATGACACTGTAGATGGAATGGGGGGTGAGGGGTTTCCATAACCACTCAGCAGGAATGAAAGTCCTTCTCTAACGCCATCCAGTGAGTGGAGGGGTACCTTGTTATGTCCTAGCTAAAGTGGAGCCCTAGGCTACCCCTTTTCTTTGCTGACATGGGTAGGAAGTGAAACCACAGTCTCTTTCTTGTGGTGTTTGTCTAGAGTAGAACAGCTATTACCTAAAAATTGTCTGTGATGTGAAACTGTCCTTTTCTTGGTCCTTTGGTTTCAGAGAGCAGGCTTTTGTTGGGGCTTCTTTTCCCATGTACCTGTTGGTTTTCCAGTATTCTAGCTTTTCCAACCTCAATTTTGGGATATAAAAGGCAAAAAGGAAATCCGAGGACCTCACTACCTCATTGTTCCTTGGGTTCCAAGGTTTCTAGACAATTTGCCCTCTTCTTTTGCCTACCACATTCTATGTTTGCTTTATATATAAAGTCAGGGGTAACTAGCTGCACTCAGTGGGAGAAACAGGGAAAAATCACCTATTTTCATGGAAATTGATGTTCTGACTGTTCATTTTTATTAACGTTCTATTGCAAAAACAACTTCAAGTCCCATTAGATAAAGAATGAAAGCTAGAAAAAAATTTTATTTTTAAAAATGTTTAATATTTATTTATTTTTAAGAGGTGGTGACAGAGAGAGAGGGAGACACAGAATCCAAAGCACACTCCAGGCTCTGTGCTGACAGCTCAGATTTGGGGCTTGAACTCGCCAGCTGTGAGATCATGACCTGAGCTGATGTCAGACACTTAACCGACTGAACCACCCAGGTGCTCCTGAAAAAACTAATTTTAGATGATTGTATTAATATTAACTAGTATCAATGTTGTAATGACACACAAGATTCAGGCTTGTAGGTGGTGCATTTGCTCATATTGATAGCAAAGGCACATACGTGTCCAGCCAAACTAAAAGCTAGCCTTGGTAAGCAGATAGGTAACTGCCGATGGGTGTGTGGTTTGATGCTGCTAGGTAAGCCTGCCTTCCTCAAATAAATCCTCTCTCTGGCTAGTGCATAGCATTCCCAGGCTTATGCTTTATCCCCTAACTTCTGTCTATAATACCTATTGAAATATAAACATCCATGGAGAATATATGGTACTGGTCTAGACCCCAACAGAGCTTACCAGTAGAGAGAAGCAAACAGATACTTAACAGAACCAAAGAGAAATGAGGACAGGTCATCACAACCCCAAATATGTTCTTCTAGACACACATAGACAGTCACATACATAGATCTTCAAAAAACTACCAAATGAACAAACAACAATATCAATTTAAATGGACTTTGGATTATAACTAATATATTTATTGACAACTGCTTGAGGTGCTCACAATGTGACAAGAAGCTGGGTGCACTGTGTCCTCCACATTAGCTGGAGGAGAGAAATGTTCATTCCCTTTGTTCTCTCTCAGACGTTTAGGAACTAAGCTCAGTAAGTATTTATTAAGTACTTCCTATGTGACAAGCACCGGATTATGTACGAGGGATAAGAATTTATAAATCACTTCTTTGTGCTTTCTCTTATTTGATGGCTCTTATACAAACCAAAAGGATGTTTCTAGGAGATTGGCTTTCTTTATCATTAATCTGTTCTGCACCTTAGAAACTGCTTTCCCCTTATCTCAACCCATTAATTCTTAAAATAAGGTAGAAACCTCACCTGTTATTGTTCATATTTAACAAAGGAGGCCAGTAAGGCCCAGAAATACAAGTGTCTTTCCCCACAGTCTCTGAAGCGAGAGAACTAGAATGAGGTCTTAAACAGTGGCCTTGAACCTCAAGTCCAGGACACTTGTCACCCCACACAATGCTGCTCAGGCCCTGAGAACCATTTCCCCCTAAAGACCTGTCAGTCTTTGGTGAAAATCTCACCTCATGATTATGTTCATTTTTGTAAACCTTTCTCCCAGAACCATAAACCCCACAAGGGTGGGGACTTTATCATTATAATTCATTATAATTTTATTTATCTGTCCTTGTTGGTATTTGTTAACTTGGATGACCGCCAGAAATCTAGATTCTGAAATAAAAAAAATAACCCTGATGTTCTTCCTTGTAATCAATAGATGTGCTTCAGTACCTCCCTAGCTTGGTGATCCCAGCTAAATTAATAAAATTCCCTTAGCTTAGGTTTCTTTTTGGAAAATGAGCATGCTAATGCTTACCTGACTGGGCTCTTATGAATATAAGAAATACTTGATACATGGTAATTATTATTATAAAGTATGTAAAATCCCTAAGATACTTTGGTTTCAAACAGGTCCTCTTCTCTCCTCTCCACTGGGCAGCAAACGTCATGAGAACTGGAACAGACTATTTAAAAACCATAGCACAGTGCTTTGTACATAATCAGTCATCAGAAAGAGATTTGCCAGATGAATAGACAAAGAATACAATACTGCAAAAATATTGCAAAAATACAATACTGTTTAATTATCAGTGTTACAAAATATTTAACTTTACTAAGAACAATTTGGTAAGTATTTTGGCAGTTTAGTAAATCTTTGTGGATCTTTATGACTAAAATAAAATACATGATCACCAGTCACTCTGAAGCTTCTGACTTTAACACATTTACTCTCTTATTTATTTTACTTTTGAAGTCCCCATCAGCTCCCTCCAATCTGCCTTTATCCTTTCCTGGGAACTAATCATTCATTCATGCATGCAATTAACATTTACTGAGCACTTACTGTCTACCACAAACCAGGTTGCAAAGATTCATAAGACTTCCTCTCTGCTTCTCTAGGATTTATATGCTACAAGGGAAAACCAATGCATAAACAATTTATAATTAATGGAGGTGTTATGATAGAAATACAAAAAAGTGCTCTGTTTATAAGAGTGATTCATTCTGCCTGGGGAGTTTGCCTATGGATGCTCACGTGTGGGGAAGTGGTTTTTTTCTCTTTGTAGACTAAATTGACTTACTAGTAATAAAAATAGTTTCCATTTGTGTAGTACTTTGCAAACTGCTTTTTTATCCCCACAATGAAGGCTCAATAGTTTAGTGATTTAAAAGAAAAAATACATCATCAAAAAAGGTAGCTAAGAGGCCAACTGTTAAATAGTATGGAAATTTATTTGAAAGCCCCTAGCTAAATGAGGTAAGCCAAAACTGCGAGCAAGACTGTTAAAGCAGAAATCATTCCAAGAAGGGTTAATTGCAAAGACCCATTCCTTCTTTTTCATCCTCAGTTGCATTGCCTGATCCCTCATCTTGCTCCTAGGTTATAACAATGTTCTAGTGGATTCCCTGATTTGTATCTCATCTCCTTCCAAGACAGTTGCTACGCTGTCTAGAGATGATAATTTTTACATACAAATTGAATCATGTAGTCTTCCTACTTAAAGGTCTTTGACCCTGTAGGGCTCCTCACTTCCTGTAGTGTCAAGTCCGAATGCTTTTGTATCATACATGAAACTCTACATCATCTCAACCTACCAAATTCTTTAAATTCGTTATTGGTTACTCTCCTCCAACCATCTTATTGATTTTGCTCAAAGCCATCATATTATTTCCATCTCTGTGGCTTTATAGTGTCTTTGGTCTGGAATGCCTAAGCTGTCTACCCATCTATCTGGTAAAATGATGATAGACATAGAAAGTGTGCATTTTTTTGGGTAGTTTTTTTGCTTTTATTTATTTTTTATTTTTTAATGTTTATTTATTTTTGAGACAGAGTATGAGAGGAGGAGGGGCAGAGAGGGAGGGAATCACAGAATCCAAAGCAGGTTCTGGGCTCCGAGGTGTCAGCATAGAGCCTGATGCAGGGCTTGAAATTGAGATCATGACCTGAGCCAAAGTCGGATGCTCAACTGTCTGATCCACCCAACCACCACTAGTTTTATGGTTTTATTAACACAATACGACATGCACATAAACTGTCTATTCATTGTCTTTGCTGTGCAGGTTGGCCTTGAAATGGGTGACTCTGGTGGACAACTGGGCTGCTCTTTCAACAATGGCTTTGTGGTTCCTGGAGGAGACATGTGAGCAACCCCTCGACAGTGAGATTTGTTGCACATCAGCAGCACTTAAAGCTCCTTGACATTGTGAACTAAAAACTTCTGGAAGCCACTGGGCAGCATATGCTTTGTTTCCTTGTTGGTCCTATAACTAGTAGTGGGCATCAAGATCTGGCTTTTGAATCTTCTGTCTACCCTATTGTCAATGCCTCTGGGTTTCCATCAGTTGCACTTAATTTTGACACATTGGTCTGACTGGTGCCAGATGAACTTCTTGGTTCTCCTTTTAATGATCTTGAGCTTCACCAGAGGTCTGAGGTTGGCTATGATTCCAAGTAAGAGATGGCTGCCACCACCACAGACAGCACCAAAGAAGAGGCAAAAGGGTGCAGTTTTGATCTGGTTTATATGTACACTTCCTAAATAATACAATCATGGCAACACATTTTCTCTTTTGTTTTCTTTCTTTCTTTTTTTTTTCTTAATTCATTACCAAATAAAATACAGCTGGGTAACCAGTAGTCTAGACTTTTCTCTTTTTTAAGGAAAAGAAGGGAAAGATCATCATGTCTTTTTATTACATACCAAAGATTCATGATATTTATATTCATTTAACATAGAATTATTCTTTCAAGAGTATATTCGGTGCCATGGGCTAAGGAACCAGTGAAGGATAAGTCAAAACAAGGCAGGGCATTAGTCTACCATGGAACTTACAGATGGAGAAACAAATAGACAATAAAATTAATTAATTAATTTTTACAGATTGGTGATAAGTGCTAGTAAGGGATTAAAAGATGGTCTAAGAAGGGAGATACTTTGGAGCAGATGGTCTATCAATATCTCTATGAGGAAATCCCATTTAGATGAGACATGAAAGAGAAGGAGTCAGCCATGCAGCTGGAAGAAGAGTCTTCTGGGCCAGGGGACATCTTGGGGTGTTTGAGGAACTGAAAGACCATTGTGGTTGTGAGAGAGGGGGAGAGTGGTGCAAGTTCACGGTGGATCACGCAGGACTTTGTAGGCCAAGGCAAGTGAGGCACTGAAAGATTATAAGCAAGTGAATGATGCACCTAGGTGGAACAGAAGCTACAGGAGAAAGGGTTATAAGAAAGGATTATAAGAGGACAGGAACAGAAGTGAGGAGACCAGTTAGGATGCTATCATTATGTTAGTAAAAGTATCCAGTGTTTCTGGGGTCTTGAGATTTAAGATGAACTTCAGGGAATTTTTAAAATATGATCACCATTCACAGGTGTGTTTAGGTCCTGCAAGTGGATTTTCAGTGATGAGCCTTCTCGTCATCTCTCCTGGTCGTCGCTAGCCTCGTTCTAATGGCTGCATGTCACAGTCTTCCCCCATTCAGGTAACCTTCTCTCCACTGCCTCCAACATGTCCTACTGTTTTCCCCCTCCAATTCTTTGTTGTTCTTGCTGATCCCTCTTCCTGGAATGTTCTTCTAATTCTGCTTTGACCATCCTATCCCCATCCTACATCTTTTAGGGCTTAGTTCCAGTACAGCCTCTTCTGTGAAGCCTTTCCCAATGTCCCAGCTTGAAGTAACCATTCCTGCTTTTGCACCTGCTTATCCCATGAACAGATAGCCCTTTTTAAAACTATGTTTGAGTCTTCATAAAGGCCAGGAACTATTTAAATATATATTTATTTAATAATCAGCACCTGGCACAGAGCCTGTCTATTTTAAATAATTTCACTGACTTAGAGAATAGAAGGAAGGGAGGAAGGGAAGAAAGAAGGAATGGCACCCATTTGTATGGTGTTCAAGGGGTATCATTAGTGAACCAGAATGCATCAGTGGAAATTGGTGTCCCCTGTTTCAGTAAGATCAACAAGAAAGCCATCTTCTGATAGACCTGAGACACCATCATGACTCTGCTGCATAGACAAACATTGTTCCATATTTCAATGAGACTCAGTTATCTGAGATAAGTGGAAGAAGAATCCCTCAAAGCTACACATGAGAGGGTTTACTGACAAGCACTGTAAATTCTCTCACTTTCCATTTTTCTAAATTTACTCCCATCTTTGAAAGATTTTCTAAAGTCCCACCACTTTTTGGAAGTCTTTTCAGCCCAGCAGATTAAGAGCAGGAGCTCTGGGATTTTGGCTCTGTTACTAGCTCTGTGGTTTTAGGCAAGCTGCTTAACACTTCTCTGCCTCTGTTTGTTCACTTGTGAAATGAGGACAATGGTAGTATTTATCATAGAGTTGTAAAGGGGATTAAATGTTTAGAATAGCACCTTGCATGTAAGAGAGTAGTAGGTAAATCTTAATAATTAATATTATAAATTGTTAACAGTTCATATTTTGTGTTAGTTTACATATGGACAAGAATTACTGAATTCCTTTTCTTCATTCCATCCTTCCTTAAACAAGAGGAATGCAGGCGCCTCTGTTTTAAACATCATAACATTGCTTATTTTAGAAGTCATGGGATTAAAACTATACAGGCTACATTGAGTATAGAGTTTCACCTTCTGCATAAATAAATATGTCTGCACTTAACTTACAAAATAGGAGATTTTTTAAATTTTTGAATCCTCCGTGGTATTTGTTGCTTCTGAGTATATTGGCAATGGTGAAACTTGGCAAGATAGCTAATCTTGTATAATGGCAAAGAAATGGTAGGACAACCCTGCCTCTGATTCATAAAATTTAAGCTAAGGCAGTATCTGTCAGCTGCACCAGGACATTTTTTTCTAAACTGGAATGAGCTGAACACAAGTATAAAGCCTATTATCAATCTCATTTTCAGTTCCTTTGAAATCTTTTGTGAGTCTCTCCTATCTAAGGAGACCAGCCATCAGAGAAGAGTCTATGTGTGGTAGGGGATTAGGTTAAACAAATGCTTACAGAAATTCAGTACCCTTCGTTCTCTTTCCATTCTCCTATTAAAAGGGCACATCTGATGCTCTTCAGTAAACGAACCAACCACAGAGGCCTTTAAAGAGGGTGGGGCCTTTACACTGTCAAGGGATGCCTGATGTTTCACCCATAGACAGATTCCAGATTATGTCCCCAAGAAGGATGAATAAATAACAAATCAATTATCTTTCATTTACACTTAAAGTCAATGAACCAATATTTTTTACACATGGGTTGTGCCTAAATTTTGAACATTTGTGACTATTATTAATAAAGGAGAGACTATATTAGTATTCACGAGCAAGTTAGACACATAGACATCTTATGATTTTACCAGATCCATGCTCCTAATTCCCTCAAGGAAGTAGATCCTGCTGGTCAAAGAGTCTTCTTGCTTTTGTCCACAGCCCCTCTCTCCAGATTCCTCTGGACACCTGCTGAGGCATCCCATCTTCTTGAATGATAGGGAATCAAGACAGAAAGAGGACATGGGGTATAACTCAGAATATGGTGGTTTTGCTTAGTTTTGTCATGTACCAGGTGTGTGTCCTCATGAGTTCAGTTAACTTTAGCTTTCATTTACTCAGTAATAATATTGTGCCCTCCCTCCAACTCCCACAGTTACTTTGGGATATTTGAACTGTAGACAACAATTTTAAGCTGCCAAGTGATATGCAGATATCACTTTGACTCCACTCATTCTATAGCATGGGAGTTAGGTGCAGGTGGTCTTTGGTGTTAGCTCACCTGAGTTTAAATCCAGGCTCTCAAGCCCTAAATGTGACCTTGAACAAGTTCACCCTTCTGTTTCCTCATCTGTAAAATATGAAATGGATGGGCCCCTGGATGGCACCTATAACAATGCCTGGAACTCTCATTCTGTAAATGTTTGAGTGTGGTCCAGAAAAAAAATTTTAAGTGGCTACCCTTGACTATGTGTCAGCGTATAGGATGCCAAGGAATGGACCTCTGGAGGTCTCATAGACTTGCTAAGGGTGGACACTTAGATAAATGAGTGTTATGATGGAGATACAATGGGGTAAAGCATAGGGCACAGATTCATTCCTAATCCCCTGATCTGTCCTTTTGCTCTTACCTCATTTCCGTGCTCTACCAAGACAGATATTCCCGATAACTGCATCCACTTTCATGGTTTCAGCCATCAACAGTGCACCAACAGAGTCAAGACCACTACCCAAGAATTCCACTCCCATTGCAGGATATCTCCTTGTAACTCACTCTCTCCCCTGTACCTGACCCTGTATCTATTTCAGCTAACCCTTCAACCTAATCATTGACCAAACTATGATGATCCTATAAGAGAAATGTCATGCCTTACTTCTCAACTCCTATACATATTTACTATATTCATCCTATTACAGGAGCTTCCCCAGCATCTTGTTACCTGTAGTCTCAACTTACCCTTCCCCTCCCCTCTCCCCAGTCAACCACCTGAGTTTTTCTAAAGCTTATATCTGTTCACAACACACCCTCTAGGAAATTTCAGTGGCTTCCTATTGCTGATCCAACAGTGACTTCTTAGGTCAACAAGACTCTTAACGAAAGTCTCAGACTCCTTTTTACTTCTTTCCACACATCATAGACATCAACACACAAAAAACTGCAATGCAATGCATGTACCCTCTATCTTCTCTGCTTTTGCTCTTGTTGATCCTGATATTTCAAATGTCTTAATTGCCACCCATCCATCCACTCTCCTTCCTTCTCTTCCTTCAGCTCAAATGCTGCTGACTGCACACCACGTTCCCTGATTAGTGAATTCCTCAGGATTTATTGTTCTCTCAACTAGATTTACTGTGCAGGTTGAACCAAATGAATTAGCAGTTTTTGGTAAGTCAAAAATGGTCAAATAACAGTAACTTAACGTATTCCCTTTAGAACATTAATCCCACGTCATTAGTCTTTTTTTTTAAGGTTTATTTACTTATGAGAGACAGAGAGAGAGCAAGCATGGGAGGTGCAGACAGAGAGGATAAGAAAGAGAATCCCAAGCAGGCTCTGTGCTGTCAGCACAGAGCTTGATGCAGGGCTGGGACTGGAACTCATAAACCCTGAGATCATGACTTGAGCTGAAATCAAGAGTCAGATGCTTAAGTGACTAAGCCATCCAGGTTCCCGTAGACTTCTGAATGCACATGTATCCCTCATACACCCTGTCTTCTTCACCACTGCCCAGCAGAGTGCCAGACAAGAAATAAGTGCTCACAAAATACGTGTAGAATTCAAGGTGATTGCTATGTATGGATCTTAATATTTTGCTGGCCTCCCTTAACTCTAGGTCTCAATCTCTCCCTCACATTCTTGGGGATTGACAAGTGTAAAGCGAGTCACTCAGGAAAGTCTTCTCAAGTCAGGAATAAAGATTGTTTTTCCCCATTTTCATCAGGACCCTGCTCTCTCTGCCTACCAAGTAATTATTTCCTAACCCAGATAGGGAAAAATCTACCTCCAGGGCCATCTTTTTTTAAAGCAGCACGTATATCATTTGTAATGTTACCACTCAGGATATTCATTCATCCATTCACTCATTCACTCATTCATTCAATCATGGAGATCCGATTGGCACTGGGGATGTAGCAGTAACAAGGAAACTTAAGAGATGATGCACTTGGAGTACCTTTGCTCTTTGTGCCCAGTCTTCAAACACTTGTCCTCAAGAATCACCTTAAGAACTTTTGAACATTCAGAGGTGCCTGGGTGGCTCAGTCGGTTAAGTGTCTGACTTCAGCTCAGGTCATGATCTCCCAGTTTATGGGTTTAAGCCCCTGCGTTGGCTCTGTGCTGAAAGCTCAGAGCCTGGAGTCTGCTTTGGATTCTGTGTCTTCCCTTCTTTCTGCCCCTCCCATGGTCATTCTCTGTCTCTCTCTGTTTCTCCATAATAAATAAATGTTAGAAAAAATTTTAATAAATTAAAAAATTTAAACAAAACCTTTTTAACATTTAACATATCTTCTAAGGGAGACTGGTGGCTCAGTCAGTTAAGTTGCCAACTTTGGCTCAGGTCATGATCTCACAGTTCATGAGTTCAAGCCTCACATTGGGCTCTGATGCTGACAGCTCAGAGCCTGGATCCTGCTTCAGATTCTGTGTTCCCTTTATCTCTGCCTCTCCCCTGCTCATGCACTCTGTCTCTCTCTCAAAAATAAATATTCAAAACATTTTTAAATAAAATAAAATATCTTCTATATTTAAACAGTTTTAAGTGTCTTGTGCATTTAAAGTCATCCAAACATTTTTATCCTAAGTTCAAACTGTTGCAAAGAATGTAATTTTTAACACATATTTAAATATAATGATCATATCATTTTAAATATGTCCAATGAAATTTGAATATAGTAATTAAACACCCATGATTAGCTATTAAAATATATTAATATATCTTAATACATATTATATATATATGCAAAAGTTATTTTGTAAATTTTAGGTCTTTCCTTTTTTTCTTTGAACTCACCATCCCATTATACTTTCTTCCTGAATTTTATACATATATATGAAATCAAAGTTGTGGAGCTGCATTTTAGCTCAATTTATGGAAACTGTCCATCATATGTCTTATTGGTAAACCAATATGCCAAATCACACTTTCTTGCAGAAAAATTCTGCCTTCGTCTTTTTATTTCAAATCAATGTGCTAAAAAACATTGCAAGAAACATTATAAAAATGTTACAAAATGAATCCTATAAGATTATGAAAAGTAGTCAAGATGAAAAGAAGTCCAGTATAAATAGCCCATTTTCATGAATTATAAAAAGATGAATAAATATGCTAGTTCTCATTAACTAATTTGTAATGAGAGCAATGAATGTACAGTTTATGAAATAATGAGGGCTTCATTGTTCTAATAAGAATGTGTGTTTCTGTCTAGTAGAAAGGCAGAGTATGGTAGAATGGAGCATACTTGATCCAACTATATGCCATCTGGGAAAGACACACTAGATTCAAAGATACAAGTGGGAAGTAAAAGAATAGAGAAATAAATACCGTGTAAATGGCATCCTAAAGAGAGCTGGAGTGGCTATACTAGTACCCAACAATACAGACATAAAGACAAAATTTGTTCCTAAGAACAAAAAAAGAGGGGGGCAAAATAATAAAGGGAGCAATCCATCAGGAAGACAAAACAATTATAAACATAATGCATCTAACAAGAGAGTCCCCCCAAACATGAAATAAGATGCAGAAATTAAAGGGGAAAATAGACAATTCAACAATTATATATGGAAACTTCAATAACCCACTTTCAGTAATGGATAGAACAAGTTGGCACAAGATCAACAAGAAAATAGAAAACTTGAACTCTATAAAGCAGTTCACCGTAACACATTAGCTATAGAACACCCCAGTCAGCAAAGCAGATCTTCTCAAGTGCACGTAGAGCATCCTCCAGTAAACAGCGTATGTTAAGAAGCCATAACACAAACCTTAATATTTTTTTTGACATTTATTTATTATTGAGAAATAGAGAGAGACAGAGCATGAGCATGGGAGGGGCAGAAAGCAGGGGAGACAGAATCCAAAGCAGACTCCAGGCTCTGAGCTATCAGCACAGAGCCCAACACAGGGCTTGAACCCACAAGCAGTGAGATCATGACCTGAGCCAAAGTTAGACGCTCAACCAACTGTGCCACCCAGGCGCCCTTCAATACATTTAAAATAAGCATGTATTCAAACAAAGTGTGTTCTTTGTCCACAATCAAATAAAATTCAAGTCATAGTAACAGAAAGAAATTGAGAATTCACGGATATGTGAAAATTAAATAAAACACGCCTAAATAACAAATAGATCAACGAAGAAATCTGGAGGCAAATTACAGGATAATTTGAGATAAATTAAAACAAAACACAACATACTGCAACTTATGAGACTCAACTAAAACAGCAGTCGGAAGGGAATAGCTATAATGCTTGTGTTTATGAAAAGAATAAAGATTTTGAATCAATAACCTAAACTTCTGCCTTAAAAAACTAGCAAAAGAACAATAAACTAAAACCAAAGCAAGTGAGAAAGAAGAAAATAATAAAGATTAAAGCACAAATAAATGAAATAGAGAATAGAAATGATAGTGAACACCAATGAAATCCAAAATTCGTTCTTTAAAAAAAAATCAACAAAAGTGACCATTAGCTAGGTTGACCAAAAGAAAAATAAAGGATTCAAGTTACTGAAATCAGGAATAAAAGAGAGGATCTGGAAACCAACTTCACAGAAATAAAAAGGATTGTAAGGGAATACTATGAACAATTGGAGACCAACAAATTAAATAAACCTAGACGAAATGGTAGCATTTCCACATAAACAAAGCAACTGAAACAGAAATAAGAAGAAATAAAAAATCTGAGTAAACTTATAACAATGAGATTGAATTAGTGATTTTAAAACTTCCCAAAGAGGGGCCCCTGGGTGGTTCAGTCAGCTGAGCATTCGACATCCGCTAGATCATGATCTTGTGGTTCATGAGTTTGAGCTCTGTGTCTGGCTCTGTAATGACAACCCAAAACCTGGAGCCTACTTCAGATTCTGTGTCTCCCTCTCTCTCTGCCCCTCCTCCACTCATGTGTGAGCTCGCTCGCTCTCTCTGTCTCTCTCTCCCTAAAATAAATAAATATTAAAAAACCAAACAAAAAGAAAAGCCCAGGCCCAGATGGCTTCATTGGTAAATTCCGCACATTTGTCAAGAGAATTAATACCAATCCTTCACATACTCTTACAAAGAAACTAGAAGAAGAAGGAATATTTTCCAATGTTTCCAATTCTCTTATTCTGTAAGACTAAAACCAAAGACATCATAAGAAAAGAAAACTGCAGACCAATATCCCTTATGAATATATGAATATAGATGCAAATATCCTCAGCAATCCAAATCTAGCTATGTATACATATATATTTAAATAGCATATGTATGTATGTTGTGTGTGTGTATATGTGTGTGTGTGTATATGTGTGTGTGTGTGTATATATATATATGTGTGTATGTATGTATATATATATTTAAACAGCATAACCAAGAGGGATTTTTCCCAGAAATGCAAGATTGGGTTAACATCTGAAGTCAATGTAATACATTCTACTAATAGAATAAACCACAGAAACCACAATCATATCAATCAATGCAGAAAAATCAATAATTACTTTTACATCAATGACATGATAAAATGATAACATTTTGCCTGTGTTGAGTTAAAATGTATTCCTCAAGTTAATTTCATCTGTCTCTTTCTCTGGTTTTAAATGTGGCTGCTAGAACCTTTCCCGTTACACATGTAGCCTGCATCTGTGGCTCACGTTACACCTCTGTGCGATGAAGATGGGCTAGATGTGTCTCGGTTTGAAGGCCAGCGCTGAGACAGCATGGGGTGTCTCTTGTGCGTGGCTCCTGGTGTTTCGCTCTGGAGGAGAAAAGTGACACTGAGAATCAGCCTTGGTTCACAGAACCTGCCTAGGTTAACAAACTCCACCCTGTAGGGTCAGAACTGACGCTGGAATTCATTTCTGCCCTGAAGCCAGAGTTTGTCCCGTTTACATCAATTGTCTTGCTTAGGGATCAAGCCATTACCAACATCTTTGTGCATGTTTTGAAGAATTGTCTTGTTTGCATTATCCACTGCAGCTTCCCCGCCCCGCCAGCACTACCACTGAGTCTTTCTGACCTTGGAGTTTACTTTCCTTTAAGCTTCATGGCACATAATAGCTAAGAGTTTTTGTGTGTTTGTTGAAACATCTGTTCTGTGTTAAACATTATAGAAGACTACTTAAAATATTGCTAATCATCTTCACAACCCCCGCTTTGAGATAATGAGTGTTGCTCCCCTCACTTTTACAAAGAGGAGAAAACTAAGGTCTCCCAAACTTAATTGCTGAAGTTACACAGTAACTTTGGGAGTAGGGACTAAAAGCCAGGTAGGTTTTTGACTCAAGGGCCCCCGTGTGTCCGGCATATCCCTCTTCCCTGTCTCCTAATGTGAGAGAAATATGGATCAACTGTGGGCCTTCGTAAAAACATTAGTATTTATATATATGGGATTCACGTACTTACAAAAATTTTCTGAAGTTTTTTTTCTACACAAATCTATCTATAATTTTTTTATATTGCAAATTGAGGTCTAGTTTTCTTTTTCTTACTGTGGATTATGTTCTGCAAACTTACTACTGAGTTATACATGACTTTTGGATACAAGATGCAGTGAACTCCTATAGTCCTACCTAGAGCACAGTAAAAGGGGATTGATACCAGTAAGGATGGTGCACTAACCTGGGCTAATATTAAATATTCTCCTTGCCTCAGAATGTTATTCAGACCTTGTCTTCATACTTAGTCAACTCTTGTACAAAGATGGGGGGTAATGCATGGTATCAAATAAAGTTCATGATATTTTTTGTTAACTAAACATTCGGTTTCTAAAAAATGTTAAAACCTTTTAATCTTTCTAAGATTCTAAAAATATTAAGATCAAATTTGATAGATGTAATATTCTCATCTACATAAAGTTTAAATATTTAATATTGAGTCAAATTCTTCTTCACTTTTCTCTGCAGAGAATAATTTATCAATTGAAGGAGTTAGCTTTCCAGAACGAAAGAAAAGAATTAAACGTAATATATACTGCCAGGCCTCATTATTCTAATAGGAGAAAAATTAGTATGCACATTTGAGAAGTATTTCTGAAGTTTTGTGGGCTATGTATTTCAAAAATAAAATGCTTTCAGTCTGAGATCACTATTACCAATTGCTATTTATTTAGTTAGGTTTTACTGAAAAGTTTTAAAGGCTCACTCTTTCTATCCATTATCGTTATCCATTAAGTAGAAGTAACAACCATTGCTCTTAGGGCAAGTCCCTGGGACTCTGTTTGGCTCAGATGAGTTGCATTTCTCAGGTGATAGTCCAAAGGACAGCTAATGAGGAGTAGACTGAGTAATGGGAAGATGGGGACTTTAATCCCAGGCTATGCAAACTACTGGAAGAAAATTACTTTATTTCTGGCCTTTGATTTCCAAGTATAAAATAGGAATACTATTTGCTTATCTAGTCACAAAATAAACTATGACAAGTTATGGAGATAATAAATGGAAATCCCTAGGAGTACAATATGTTTCAGTGTGTGATTTCCTCTGGCTTCCTGCTTAAGTCACCTTCGTTCAATATTCCATATTCACCTCAGGGCTCCACCCATGACCAGCCCAGCAGGGCTCTGTTGCAGCATGTAGGACTCCAATTTAGTAGGTCAGTTTCAGCCTAGAATCTCACTGTTTATGACTCTGTCTAGACAATTAGGGCTGGGAGTGATCATAACTGATATCAACAGCCTCTGTGATGCCACAGAATAATGCATGTATCTTCAGTTTTGTTCTTGGTCATATCCCAAGCACCTAGCACTCAGTAAATTGTTTCTGGCTACATAAATGCATCGTGAACTAGGAAAAGAAAGGAATATATAAGGCAGGCATAGCCACTGCCTCCAAAGATTTATAATCTAGTCAAGTTAACTACACCTAAAAATACAAGTCAAGAAGCAATGGAATGGTTAAGTCCGTCTACGTGCCAATGAGCATGTGGCAGGAATTACTACAGAGGTTGCCAGCTTCTCTCTGAGGTGGGAGTGCTGGAGTTGGATGACAAATCTCCCAGACTCCACAAAGGGTAACATAACCTGTGAAGACCTTTTATTGTGTTTGGAGTCTACATAGTAGTAGCAGGGAAATATTCTAGATATTTTTCCTTTGTCAATGCACTCATCCTTGAATAGCATAATAACTGGAATGGAGTTTTCAGGTTGGTATTGCCAAAGAAAACAATGGGAAGGAGAGTGAGATTTTGTTGTTGTTGTTGTTATAGTCTACTCTTCTTTTTTCTTTCTCTCTCTTTCTGCTAGCAAATGTATGTCACTAATGTTATGGTTCTCTACAAAATGGCATATCTCCTTTTAGGTGTGTTTTAGAAACATTTTCCTCCTTCCCTCCCTTCTTCTTCTGTCCTTCCCTTCTTTTCCTTCTTTCTCTCCTTTCCTTCCTTTCATCTCTCCTTCCTACAGCACTCACTGGGCAATTACTAATCCACAAACTTGTATTGAGCATTTGTACTTCAAGTATAATGACGGGCGAAGAGATGCAAAGATACATAAGGGAAGTCCATGATCCAGAGAAACTGAGAGTTAAAAGGGCAGATAGCCAAGGAGACAGATAATTATTGTCCATGTGACAAGTATTCTAATAAGAAAACATTATTACGACAGTGTTGTATGATAACGTGGAAGAGGGTTTAACTCACTATCCAGGGAGAGTCTGGAAAGGCTATGGCATTTGAACTATCTCTTGAATAGTAAGGATACATTAGCTGATGAAAAGAGGTAAGAGGCATTTCAGAAAGTAGAAACATCATGTGCAAAGGCCCAAAGATATGAAAAGACATGTCTGATCCAGAAGACTGGGTACTATTGGGAGTGACAGGAGATAAAGGCAAAGAGGCATATTGCAAATAACTTCTGAAGGGTCCTTTTCACCAGCAAGTTTGGACATGATAGGATGGAAGCGAGGGAGGTGCTTATTGACTAGGATGTGTGATAGGATGATAGTCGTTTGTTGACACCACCAAAGGGAAGAGATTAAGAAGAAGAAATGGTAGAGCTAGAGTCTGTGAACCAGGAAGGCCAGAGAAAAGACTGAAAGCTAAGGCACAGGTAGAGAAGCAGACTGAGGAGACAACATTTGAGCACTTTTCTGCAACAGAATTGACAAGAGTTTGTAACCGACTGTTTTTGGAGGGTAAGAGAGGAAAGAAGAGGATGACTCATGTTTCCAACTTGAGCAATTTGTGTAATGATGCCATCAACCCAAAGAATGAGCAAAGGAGGAAGAACAGGTTTGGGGGAAGATGGTAAGTTCAGGTATGGACACATTGAATTGATGTGTCTGAGCCAAGGTCAAGCTGTTTAATAAGCAGTGGGAAATATGGTTTGGCACATTAGCACATAGGTAATATTTGAAAACATGAGAGTGGATAAGGTCACCTAGAAAGAGTATGTAGAAGTAGAGAACCAAGAATATAAGCCTAAGGAACTCCGTGTAAGGGACACATAAAGAGAAGGTGGGCAATGGAGAAGAGTATGAAGGTTTTGAAAAGCAGAAAAAGAACCAGAAGTATTAAAGATGGTGGTACTCTATGGGTGTCATGTCAGTAAAGCAACTTGAAGTTGTACAAGGTCATTATGGGCCTTAATTTCTATTTTTATTCCCAACCCAAAGTCAGGCTAATGAGCTTCCACTGAAGACTAACCCTTTCCCACCCTTTGGGGTCAGTAACATTTCCAGGCTGGGGAGCAGTAGGAAACCAGCAGCTTGGCTGGTCAGCATCAAGTTGGCCTCATTGTCCTTCTACATGAACGCATTCCCTTTCTATGAGCTGGAGCCTTGACTCCTCGTTTTTGCTCCAGCTCCTGAAATGAACCCTTTTATTTCACTGTCCTTCCTTAATATCCCAGTCCCTCAAGCCTGGAGTTCTTCTCTGGGATCTTATGACAGAATCCTGTTTCCTGAAGTCCATGTTTATCTATTCCTTTGTGTTGCAATCTTGAGCTGCCCTCTCTGTGCACCCTCACACATTTATCCTGTGGATGTCCGGAACAATCTTGCCTTCCTTATAATTCCTAGGAGCATGTGGGTGGTGTTTGGGTAACTCCTGCCAACATATAAGCAGCCGATAAGTGGACCCTCATATTATTAGAGTGTACTTATGGCTATTATTCAGTGCATGCACAATCAACAGTTCTTGGGTGCCTACTGGGTGGCAGGCATCGCTGAAGATGCAGCAGTGAACAAAACAATGCATCTTTCCTTGTGGAGTTTGTGATCTAAGAGGAAGATTAATGTAGGTACATAGACTGCCAGACTGGGGGAAAAAATCAAACCACTTGTAATAGGGTGGCTGGATGGAAGGAAAGGGCTGCTATTTCAGTGGTGGTGAGGGAAGATATCATTGAGAAAATGAGCTGAGCAGAGACCTAAAAGAAATGAGACAGAGACATGCAAAACATAAGAGTGAGCCCTGCTGGTATTTAGGGGACAAATCTTCTGGGGAGTGAGAATTACAAGGGCAGAGGCTCTGAGGCCAACTTGGCCTGGCATGTAAAAGAAATAAGCATTCCGTTGTGGGTAGAAGAGGTCATAGGGTTAGTGGAGGTAGAAGGCAGTCGTGAATAATCATTTGGTTACTGAAAATGTTTTGACTGTCATTCTAGGAAAATATAAGTATTCAGTCAGGGAAGTTGACATGATCTGTCTTCCGTTTTGAAAGGAGCCTTCTGGCTGCTGTGTGAATAGACTGTAGGGGGATGAGACCAGAAGCTGGGAGGCTAGTTAGGAGGTGAGAGTGACCAGCCAAGGGAGAGATCAGTGTTGCCTGGCCCAGTTGTTTGTGGTGGGCAGTGGTTGGATTCGGGATATAATTTCAAGGTATGATAAGCAGCAGGTAGTAATGGTTTGGATATGCTGTAAGAAAATAGGATGACCTATTTATTTACTTACTTACTTACTGGCCTGAGCAGTTGTAACAATGGAGTCCCATTTACCAAGATGGGGGAGTTCAATTTTGGACATAGTAAACGTGGGATGTCTATGAGATGCTGGGATGTCTATGAAGCCATGTTCTGAGCAGGTGCAGGAAGGATCTGGTGCGCCAGTGGAGGGGCTGGCCATAGATGGGAGGGTGGGGCATGGTCAAGACCTCCATATAGCAGAAAGGAAGAAGGTGTGTAGGAACACATGCACAGTGGGGCACCTGGGTGGCTCAGTCGGTTAAGTTTCCGGCTTCGGCTCAGGTCAGATCTCACGGTTTGTGGGTTCTTGCCCCGCGTCAGGCTCGGTGCTAACAGCTAGCTCAGAGCCTGGAGCCTGCTTCCGGTTCTGTGTCTCCTTCTCTCTCCGCCCCTCCCCCTCTCATGCTCTGTCTCTCTCTGTATCAAAAATAAATAAAACATTAAAAAAAAAAAAGGAACACATGCACAGTGACTGGAAATGGGTGCAGTGAAGACCTGGGGAAGCTCTCCTGTAACTCCTATTTTCTCAGTGAAGTAGAAAGCCAGGTTAGCAGCTCAGAATGAGAGTAGTAGAGAAGGTGTAAGGAAGCTTTGAGATAGAGGAGAAGGGGTGAAATAGTCTTCCAGGACAGTGATAGTAAATTTCAACTCATGGCGGGAGTGCCTGGGTAGCTCCGTTGGTTAAGCGTCTGTCTTGATTTGGGGTCAGGTCATGATTTCCTGGTTCGTGGGATAGAGCCTCTTATTTGGCTCTGTGCTGACAGAATGGAGCCTGCTTAGGATTCTCTCTCTCTTCTTCTCTCAGCCTCGCCCCCACTCATGTGCACATGCACTCTCTCTCTCAGTAAATAAACTTTAAAATAATAATAAATTTCAACTCATGACCTAATCGTGGGACTTATAAAATCACCTTAATGATTGCTGATCAACTTAGTGGCTTAAAACAGTAAATAGAATTTAAAAATAGAGCTCATTGCATGCGTAAAGAGTAAGAATTGCTTAAAGCTTTCTTTTAGGTGCACATGTGTATGTGTATGTCCTAAGTTGTAGCAAAAATATTTTAAAGACACTGGCCTTGGGGCGCCTGGGTGGCTCAGTCGGTTAAGCCTCCAGCTTTGGCTCAGGTCAGATCTCATGTTCATGGGTTTGAGCCCCGCGTCAGGCTCTGTGCTGACAGCTCAGAGCCTGGAGCCTGCTTCCGGTTCTGTGTCTCCTTCTCTCTCTGCCCCTCCCCCTCTCATGCTCTGTCTCTCTCTGTATCAAAAATAAATAAAACATTAAAAAAAATTTAAAAAGACACCGGCCCAACAAGGTGGTAGAAAATGATCAAGAGACTGTTGAACAAGGTCAGGGACCAAGTTGATGATCATATAGTTAACAGAGAATATACTCTCATAAGATTTTGGCATTGGATCTGCTAGAAGACCACAACCCACTCCCCTCTGGCCAACCTGCACCTCCACTATAGGAAATCTGTCTGTCTGAATATTTTCAGTTATGGCATGCTCGCCAGCTTAAAAGATAGGGATTTCAGGATGTAACTTTCCTCTCTATTAAAATAAATGGGGTCCTCACAACACCCTCTGAGATGTTAAAGTGGTGAGCAGAGGGTCTGGTAGTTGGATTTTGGAATTTGGTGTACTTAATATGAAATTTGACCTTATTATGTAATACCAAATGTGACAGTTTTTCTCCCATTTTGGAGGTCTCTAAATCCTCCAAAATAAAACCAGTATCAGAACACCACGAAATCTTGTTTTTATTCAATCTTTAGCCCAGAATTGTAGCATTTGGCTTGTAAATGTATGCTCTCTCTCCTCCTTACATTACACTAACTGCAAATTTAGTGGATGATTGAGCTAATTTTCACGTCTGTATTTTCTTCCTCTTTCAAGATTTGTTGTTGGATTGGCAGATGATTCCAAATATAACTCCACTTAGAAAAAAATGTGCTCATTTTCAAGACAAAGTCTTCAGTTGTGAAGCAATTTTTCCCTACCAAATATATTAATAATATATATTGACATATAAGAATATGTCAATGGATGCTGTGGAAATGGCCACTTATATTTTTAATTGTAATGAGCTCAGGTTATTTTCTAGACATTGCAATTTAGAATAATAAAAGTACTTCTCCTGTTCTATATTTTACCTGATTGTTAAAAATGGTTTTAAGATTATTAACTGGAACCAATTTCCGATACACCTGACCAATTTCTGAACAACTTGAGTTATTTTTTAAACATTTTTTTCTATTGTAAAGGCAATATCACACTTAGTTCATTAGACAGGCTATCAGACATAAACGTAATAAATGAAGCATATTTTCCCTTTGCAATCTTGTTCTCTTTCTACTGTATTTATTCTGATTCATGTAAATTTGGAACACTGAAGTAACAAAAGTAGAAATGAAATTTAATAGAGATGAGGACGCATCACAAAGTACACTCTGCCTACGTCAATACATTTATAATCTATAACACTATTTAATCTTAGACCAGTTGTAAACCAAAATCAAGTCTCACAAGGAAAAATTATTAACTATGTGTGGTGGTGGGTATTACCTAAACTTACCGTGGTAACTACTTCCCAGCATATATAGGTAAATCATTAAGTTGTACACCTAAATCCATACATTATAGGTCAGTTATATCTCAATAAAAAAAAAAGAAAAATATCAAGTAGTCTGAACACCCCTCTGTTGCTTTTGGGATTAGACTGTATTCTAGAATTCTTTAGTTTCACTTCCTAAGCGCCAAGGGAAAGTTAAAACTGCAAAACAGGGCCATTCTGTTATTCTTTATGGAGACCTGCCGGTAATTCTTGTCTCTATGTTAAGTGCTTCTTTAGAAAGGAAATACACAGGATTAGTTCCTCTTCTATGGCTTCCAACAAGGGTTCTACCATGGAAGGCTCTCTCCCCTTCATTTTGCAAGCCTCAACAAGTCTGTTGCTGAGTCAGAACCTCCTTTTTTCCCTGATGTGAGAACTCTTTCTCCCTTGAAAACTCCTAAAGCTTAGGAAGTTAAATGTTTGAGTCTCCCTGGAGGAAGGGACAGGGGAGCCAGAATGAATGTGCTGAGGACGAGTCCCACACACAGCAGCCCTGATGATGGCATATTTAATGCTTTTGTGAAATACGAAGACTTGGAGCTGGCCCAGGGTTACCATGGGAGCTCGCCTCGTAACTGTTATACGCATGTATGTGTGTAAAAAGCCACCGGAGCCTGGTGAGGCTCCTGGGACTTTGCTCCCCATGGCTGAAGTGCAAACGCTTGATGTACAGCTGAGGAAGTTTGTTTGCCCTGCAGAAAACACCTTCATGCAGCTGCAGGAAGGTCCAAGACGGCACACAGCACGAGAAGCTAAAAACAGAAACAAGCCCGAGAAGGCGCTTTCTAGGGCGACGGGAAGGGAGGACACGTCCGAGGCTGGGACGTGGTGGTGCTTGAGGTGCGTAGAGCCGCTGGGCGGTCCGCAAGGCAGGCGGAGCCCGCACGATCTAGCTGGCCTAAGGACCCGCAGGGCCGAGCCTGGAGGGCGAGAGGGGCCACGGTCACCGCTCCGCTCGCGCAGTGCTGGGCGCGCGCGGCCGCAATCACTGGGAGCCGCTCCCAGCGTGGTTCTCGAGCCTCAGTTTCCCCAGCGGGCCCGCTCAGCCCCGGGAAGCCCGCGTCCCAGCGGCCAAGCCTCATGTGACCGAGGGCGGGGCGGAGGTGACAGGAAGGAGGCGGGGCCGCGAGGGCGACGGGGGAGAGCGCGTGCGACCCAGAGCCGGCTGTACGCGGACCCAGCGTCGGGAGGGGCCGTTGCCCAGGAACCGTCGGCGCCGCCCGCTCGCGCTCGCTTTCATGCGCGCGCGCGCGCGCGCCGGGCGCTCGAACTCCAGTCGGCCGCCCTCCACCGCCACCGGTCTCCGCTTTCCTCGGGAAGCCGGAGGCCTGAGGATCGACCCGGCTCGTTCCCGCGCTCCCCCGCCTTTCTGGGAGCGCAGGCGCGCCCCCGGTCGAGCCTGCATATTAACGAG
>NC_043700.1:183788326-183852889 GCF_006229205.1 Suricata suricatta | reverse complement strand
GGACGAGCCGCCCGCCGCGCCCGGAGCTGCGCGCAGAGCTGTCGGGCGGCCGGAGGCTCCCTCCGCCGCCGCCGGGTGCCCCGCGAGCCGCTTCGCGTGTGCGGAAGATTGGGCCGCTCGTAAGGCGAAACTGAACTTGAATCCGGGATTCGTGGGGTACCTCGAGGGCAGGCCTCACATATTTGGGCGGCCTTGACCTTTCCTTGAATTACGGGGTGTATATATTGTGAGTGGGCTCGTGCAACTGTGAAGTAACACGGGGCAGAGGTTTTTTATTCATCCGGGTCCTTTCTGATTCAAGCTCTGGTTTTGTTGCCTCCCCAGTGCGGCGTTTGAACGACCGCCGCCTTGGTTCACTGACATTGAAAAGAGTATTTTGTTGTCCTTTTATGATCCAGCCAGCGTTCCTTGTAGTGATTCGTATGTTTAAGGTCATTTTCGTGATCAAGGACTGAGACGGAAGCAAAATTGGACCTTAACCAGTGCTTACTTACTCCTGTAACTTTTTTTTATTGACCAGTTAAAGTTTTCAAAGGTTAACTTTTTAAAGGGCGAACCAAAGTAACCGTTCAGAGCCCTCTTAGAGTAACAGTTAACAGTCTTTATTTTGAGTCACTGGTGTCTCCCCTGAGGAAGGAGCATGTGGCCTACAAGGACTGAAAATACGTAATTTTGAAATAATATTCCACTTTCCCATGCTTCTCATATTCTCGAGCAGCTATCTTCTGTGTGTCAGGGTCTTCGATTCTTCACTGCAAACTCGCCGCGGGAAATTATTGATAGGTCCTTTCGCGTTCTGAGAGCCGTGGTGCAGAGCCTGGGAAGACCACGTGCCATGACTCATATTGAACGCTCATCTGCTCTTTGTCAGAAGATGGTTCTCACAGCGAAGTCTACGCGGTCACACAGCTGTCATGTGGGAGTTTAGGTCATTGGACGAGAACTTGAACCCTGTATCAGTAAGGAAAGTGAGGCCCTCTAGGATGGAGTGATTTCTTCATGCTTTTGAACTGTGTGGAGGGCAAAATGGGAGCCTATATTTGTGATTAGGTTGCCATAAAAAAAATCTTTTAAATAGGTTCTATAGATCAAGTTCTTAAAAAAAAAAAAGCTGTCTTACAAGAAGCAGGTTTCATTTGAAGAATACTTGACTGGTAGTAACTTACTGACTTACAGAAAG
Source organism: Suricata suricatta (assembly GCF_006229205.1). Lineage (NCBI taxonomy): Eukaryota > Metazoa > Chordata > Mammalia > Carnivora > Herpestidae > Suricata > Suricata suricatta. The sequence continues at coordinate 183,851,709 of NC_043700.1, read as the reverse complement.
TAACTGCATGGTCCAGACTTCCTCTGGCACAAGTTTATTGACAATGTAATTGCTAGCAATTAGTATTTTCAAAAACCTGCAGTTATTGCCTCTTGGTGAATTTTCCATTCTTCGGTGACTAAACTTTTTCTATCATAGGTTCTAGTTTGTAATAGAATGTATTTTTGAAAATGAATGAAGTTAATGGAGACGTGTATTATTAAGATCAGTACTAGAATAAGAAAAGCATGTAGTTGTTCTTTAGTAGATCTCAGTGGATCCACCTATGGGTAACATCAGATAATTGCTTAACACTTCATGGATAATTAAATGAAAGAAAAACAAAAACACTTGAAACTACATTAAAATTGGAATAAAGCATCTTAAAAGTTGAATACACAATACCAAAACAAAAACAAACACCCAAACCCACATATTTTCCATGCACTCCCTATTCCAAAGGCATTTTTAGTTCACGCAAGACAATAACACCAAATGTTATTACCATTTTTCACTTTTGTAGTGGTGTCATTGGTTTTGGAAACCGAACATCTAAAATCTTACTCCTATTGTTACTCATATCTGTTAAAGACCAGATTTTTAGTTGTATACCTAGCAGAATATGATTCCTTTAAGATTACAATGTAGAATAATCTTCAAGGATCTTTGAAGTTCTTTTTAATTTTAAAGTATTTATTGTTTCTTATATACGCGATTCTGAAAGGACAGAAATGTAACTGCCTGGTTCTATTTTAGCAATTGTCACGAAATAATCTGCTCGATTCTTTATAATTTATAGTGGGCCAGGGGATGAAAACTCACTTAGCTGTAAATGCGTATGTGTTCATACGGCAAGATCACAAACCTATTACTTTTCATAAACTATTAAGATATGTTTTATTGCCTTTAGAGATTTTTTTAAAATCTTAGCTCAGGCCTAAATTTGAGTTTGAATTATAAACTCTTTCAGTGCCTATAATTTAAACAGATGTGTTTTTCTCAGCCTCTTCTGAAACAATCTCCTTGGAGCAACCATCAGAGCAGTGGCTGGGGCACTGGAAGTGTGTCGTGGGGAGCAATGCACGGCAGAGACCATCGCAGAACTGGAAACATGGGGATTCCAGGAACTATGAATCAGATATCTCCACTGAAGAAACCGTTTTCTGGTAATGTCATAGCACCACCGAAATTTACTCGCTCTACTCCATCACTGACTCCAAAATCTTGGATTGAAGATAACGTGTTCAGAACCGACAACAATAGTAATACACTCTTACCCTTACAGGTAAGAATGGTATGTAAATGGTCTTATTTCTAATGTTTGTCTTTCAAAATAGGAAACTGGGTGGTGGTGGTGGTAGTAGTAGTAGCCGTAGTAATAGTAGTATGGTAAAATTGACAGATTAAAAAATAAAAAACTTCTAATTTTAACTGTGTAAGGATAAAATATGAAAGGATAGAGAAAATTGATGCTGTAAAAAATTCTCTAAACACACAGTAGAAAAGAAGCTTCCTAAAATACAGAAAATCCTGCTGTGTTTCTCCAGTGCATATTGAAGCTTTTAATTGGCAGCTCAAGAATGCCTTAATTTATTAATGTTTAAGAGGCCACCAAAATGAGTTTCTCCTCCAGTGTAACTAAAATGTGAAGCAATTGGGTGTAGGTTTGATCAGCTGTATGTATATTAGAATATACCTAGTACAGCTGTAATTATGGCAAAATAATATGAGAGCTTTCCGCATCAAATTAAAATTTATCTTCACTGGTTCAGTGACTATTTTTTTCCTAAATGTGGCCTAATAGTTATGATGATTAGACATTTTTTCAGGCCTTTTTAAATGTTTTATTCATATTACAGTCTAACCAAGGTCCTTACAGCTATTTACGATGAGATTTTTTTTCCTCCTGAGACCTGTAGAGGACCAAAGAAAGATACAAGATAGAAGGAACTTTGATTGTTTTCTTATCTTTTTTTTTTTTTTTTTTTTTTTTGTGGGTGGGTGTGGGGAAGAGAACTGCTTATTTCTGATGAAAACTTCTATGCTATTGAAGGTGAGATCTAGTTTGCAGTTACCCGCTTGGGGCTCAGATTCACTCCAAGATAGTTGGTGCACTGCAGCCGGAACATCCAGAATAGACCAGGTAGGCTGCACAGTGTATGTTCTTCAGGATTTTGACTAGGAGTTTAGTGTTGATTTTATGAGTAAGATTTATTATTAACTTTACAATTATACCTTTGTAAAGCCTGTGTCAGAGAGCAGTAAAGCAATTTATTTTTAAAACGTCATTCGACTTAAACTATTCAACATAAAATGCTTCTTTTTCAAATTTATAAGTAATTCATAATTATTTTATTATTTCCAAAACATAAAAATTTTGTTTGTGGACAAAGGAATTATATACCCAAGAGCACCTGACTTTAAACATCAATCAAACTGAACAGATTTTATCTTTCAGAGTTGTATTCAGTTAGGGACAAAATTATGGATTTGCTTATCATTCAATTTTAAGTATCATCAATGTTTTACAGAATTTTTTAGTAAACTCTTATATGAAATCTGACATTTCTGTTGAGGTATGTTTCTAAAAAAGCCAGTCTTTAAGTTTTCAGCTGTGTAAATAAACCTTCACATATAGTACTTCTTTATTCTAAAATCTGCCTCTGTTTGTATGTATTGTTTTCTTCCATATAATCAGTTTCCTATAGAAAAACCCTAAATCAAAAAGCTAGGAATCAATCTTAATCAAATTACCTTCAAGCTCTTTGTGGTCAGAAAATGCTATCTCTTTTGCTACAGACTAAATTTGAATTCAAATTAGGTACCAGTGATGAGAATTATTACAGAATGAGTAGAAAACTCAGTCATACATTAGGATTCTTTACTATAGAGCTGAAGCTTGAATGAGCATAGACTTGACATTGTGGGAGCCCACTGAATGGAGCTATGTTGTCTTTAGCTAAGGCTCTTCCATAGTTAATTTATCAACATGAGATGATTTTACAAGTAAGGACTGTATAGATTAATAATACATTTGTAAAATCACTTTCTAACCTGGAGGGTTAGCAGTAACTTCAATGATCTACCATTAGTACTTATTTTAGACAGATCTTACCTATTTACCAAAATTGTGCTGCCAGGATCTCCACTTAGAAAAAATAGCTATCTCCTGTAATTTGTAATTTATTGTTTTGTTAGTAATGTAAGTTAGCTATCCATCTGTTTCTACTCTCTTCTCCACTCTGGCTCAGTTAGGCCGTATTAGTGACATTTTTATGGTAGCCCTTTTATGTTCAAATTGAATACATAAATGCCTAGGAGATGGTATGTTTGAAGAGGAAAATTATGATAATCATTTTGAAGGTGGCAAGGGACGTGTTTTTAGAGAGGGAGAGACATAATTATTTGAAGAGCAGGTGTAGGAAGAAGCAAGAGGATCCATATATGAGGGATATTAACTGTGGGGAAGAATGAAGACAGATTAGCTGTCATAAAGGGACCCCGGGGGCGGGGCACATGCTGAGAAATGAGGTTATTGAGATTGTGTCAGTGGGTGGCCTGCTAGCGTGGATAGAAGTGATGATGAAAAGACGGAAGTTTTCAAACTGGGCTGTACAGAGGTGCCCATGGCCACTCTAAGAGCAGGGCCTGTCGCGCTCCCACGTAGACTCCAGCCAAAGCCGCTCTTACCTGTGTCATAACCGAGCATCTCACATAAATCCATCTTACCAAAAAAACATTTAGGTGCTTAAAGATTGTTGTGTTTTTTTGTTTGTTTTCTTATGGTAAAGTGTGAGATATTGGCATTCCCTGCAGATCCTTGAAGCAGAGGTGCAATGTGACGAAGTTGAAGATTCGTGAAGAAAATGATAGAGGAAAGTGAACAGAACTAGAAAGAAAGGAGGTCTGAAACCCGAACCTCCTTCCTCTTTCTCAATCTTTATGACATCAGAGGGTATAGTTTATGGGCTTTCATCTCTTTGGGTCATAGTTTCCTGATCTATAAAAGGAGAACCTTGAACGAGATCATGTAAGGCCTTTTTAGCCAGCTCTTACACATTCTCTGATCCATTTTGGCCATTTTTTTTCCATATGCCCCCCCCATACTTTATTTTTAGAATACAAGTGTCTTGGTTTATCGGGGAGAAGCCGTGGAAATTGGACTGAAGTGGTCCAGGTGTACTGTATGGCCTCCCAAATAGTCTTAAAAGCAACGTTGTCTCTCTTTTGAGCACCCTATGGTACTTACCACACAAAATTTGTTCTGTGTTTCTATCTTTCCATAAAAGGTTGAGGTATTTGAAGTTGAGGTTCTTAAAAATACAGCAACAGCTACACACTTTAATTGGTATCTTAAACCATTGGGTAGTCTCTCACTATTTGACAATGTTAAAATTACAGAAAATTCTTAAGCACTTAAATATCTGGGGAAATAGTTTTATTCTGACTTTTTCCCCTACAACATACAACATTTTAATACTAATAAATATCAGTTACCAATGATTTGTTTTAAAACATTTAACTTTTTATTGTTTTTTAGTCTCAAATTGAGTAGGCCTATAAAATATACTGAATTATAAAACCACAGACTTAATTCTTGAACCTGCATACTTGAGGCCTTACCTATACCAAGAACTGGACATGTAGTTAACAGTCAGTAAATGGGAAAGAAATAGTTTTGTAGATTGGTTTTATTTCAGTTGTATGTAACATTTTTAGGGTTGGTTGGCATTCCCTTATTTTAAATGATTATTTTCTTATGGAAAAGCTTCAAATTTAAAACTTTTTAAAAACAAAGGTAAAGTTTTATACACATTTCTGACTTTAAAATTAATATTGGTATTTCTTTTAATTTCTTTAAATCTAAGAATACTTTTCTTTAAAATGCTACTAGCTAGTTTACTCTTGCCAGAAATCATACTTAGATGTGTGGTTTTTAATTACCTGAAAATTGAATTTTCAGTTAGATATTGAGATTACAGTATATTTATTCATTAATATTTGAATTTTTTAATCAAAAAGTAAATATACTTGTAGCTGAGATTATTACTTACAGGTTTATGTATTGTACATTAGTTCTCTCTAAATAAAGCAACACGATACCTTTAAAAGTGTAACATAGCCATAAAGCCTATGAGATGGTATGTAGGCCTGTCCTCTGGCTAAGGGATTATCAGTATAATTAGTTCTGTGTTTTTGTTCCTATGGAAGTTTTTGAGTGTGTCGCATAAACTACCTTAAATTAATTGAAGATGCTTTCCACCAGTCTTTAATATCCAAACTGTTAAGTCAACATGATAGATAATAATACGGGGGTTTCTCAGAAAAAATATTTTATTTGGTGTCTTTATTCATGTCACACAAAAACAATATATAATAGCAGACCAAGTCCAATTTTTCATTTAATAAAGGATTCCATAAATTGTGGTTCTTAAATGAGATGAACCTCATTTAAGGACATTGGTAGTCATCAAGCTGTAAACACTTACTGAAAATGAGAGAGAATGGGTTCTCTTGTAACCTGCTTAGGTAAATGGATGCTTTTTTTCTTTTTTTTTTAAGTTTTGTATCCTGCCTTCACTTCTCTAATTGTACTTGATATATTTTTATAAGTCTGTTTATTTTGGGAGAGTGACAGAGCATGCATGCCCACAAGCTGGGGAGGGCAGAGAGAGAATCTCAAGTGGGCCCTGCACTGTCAGTGCAGAGTCCTAGGTGAGGCTCAGACACACAAACCTTGAGACCATGACGTGAGCTCAAGTCAAGAGTCAGACATTCAACCAACTGAGCCATCCAGGAGCCGCTGTACTTGATACATGCTTATACTGGGAATTTTCTACTTGACTTTTCCTTTAACCCTTGTGGATACTAGTATACCTTTGGCCATTTGGGGCCTTAAAAAAATTCTTTTTAAATTCTTTTCAGGTTCCTATCATAGCACTTAGTCAAGGTTCAGATTCAGAAAGGAAGTTCAAAACATGTTACGGTTGTTATGTGTGAGGTAATGTTTTAATTACCCTTGGGAGGTACGGGGAGAAGTTCTGTCCTCTGCCTTGGAGAAGGTGAAGTCCAGTTGGATGAGGAAGGGGGTCTGTGTGACAACCAGAGGCGGATGTGAGAGAGCAGGGGACTGAGTGCTCCATTGGGCGGTAGGACAGAGCATTGCCTGCTGCCTGTTCACTGTAGTGCAGCAGCAGTGTGTCATCGGGGATGTAAAACCAGTATTGACGGAAAACTGACGACAATATTAATACAACTTTGCTGTTAAAGCAAAAATTGTAAAACCAAACAAAAATGCAACAAAAGCTGATCTCTCTACATTAGTCAGAAGGATATGTGTTAAAGCATCTGGCATATCTTTAAACATGACAGTATAAGGTTTTTCTATAATCCATCTCCTTATTCTTTGGGAGAATATTTCATTTTCAAGAGGTAAATGTTCTGCATGAGCATGTCTTTTGAAATGAGGCAAGATTTTGCATATATCAAAGTAAAAAATAACATCCCACTGAATGTTCCCTTTTGTTTAAGTTCAAGTTATTTTTGTTATACTAATTTTAATATTCTTGACCTCTTTACTTATTTTTCAGCATTTATAATTATATTTTTAGGTTATCCTACTTAACATGAGGATTTAAGATTGGATTACTTTGTTCTTTCTGTGTCTTTCAGTCTTTCTAGGACTATATGGTTGCTTCTATAAGTCTTTATAGCAAATGTCTGGGTTTAAGAAAATAACACAATATTAGACTATAAGAGGTTATAGTTTTCCTACCAGTGTTTTCTGAGTTTTGCCTGTTTGTTGTTGTGGGATCTGTAATCTCAGTGTATGAAAACCCATTTAAGATTCTTTGCCAGATAATTTTCATATTTAAGTTAGATTGCTCATAGTGATTCTTACTTTTGAGAAACTTCTTGGCTGTTTTCAAATAGTTATGTAGTAGTAATAAATATAGGTTAATTTACATTGCTATGATTTTCCGTATGTAAGCTAATCAGTTTTGGTGTGTTTATGTTTACCTTAAAATGGTTTCAAGATTTTCATTTAGTTTTTAAACCAATGGCAGTTTTTATGAACACAAATATTTCTAATATACTTATTTTAGAAAAATGCATGAGTATTTGTTGTATAGTTAGATTTATTTCTGTTTTTTCCAGAAGTTACATTTTACTACCTGTAATTTAATTAATGGAATTATCTGTATTTTTTTTAACATGAGCCTACAGGTTTCATTAAACCCGGAAAGTGATTTTGAGATGTCAGGAGCTCTTTGCCTGCTCAAGGCTATTTTGTGTTTGGTGCTTTAAAACTCACATGGGATGCAGCCGAAGCGTACCAAAGCCAGTATTTGTATCACAGCTTTGTTATTTTCTTTACTAAAGCGGGAGTTTGTTTCATGATGAAGACCTGAAATGCAAGAGAAAATAAGGGACCTGATACGTGGGCATCGCACTATTTCAGTTATATGTAGGCTTTAAAACTAAAACTTAATACATGCCGCTTTTCTGAATGACCATAGTCAGTTGATTATCTGGTGATGGCTGATATTATCTACCTTCTCCGGCCCATTGACAGCGCGTATGGAATTACTTCGTGGGTATTACTCTAAATCTTGTTCTAAAGCAAGACTTAGACTTGAATGAAGACTTAGCCTTAGACTTAGACTCAGACTTCTTTGAATGAAGTTAGAGTGTGACTACAAAACAAAAAACAAAAACCAGAAGTCATATGGGTGGTGGTAACAGTCACCATTAAGTTCATAGGTCGGTTAGGATGGGATGTGGTCTGATGCTGTTGAAAAAAAAAAACCGCCTGAGAAGATAGCCCTAAACTATAACATAGTTTCTTTGTAAGAATTCAAGGTAAATAGATTAGATTATGAAGTGTTTATAATATATCTTATAACCTATATGATACAGCGTACCTAATGAGGTTTCTTTGCTTAATTATGTGAACAGGTTTTATCATGATAGTTTATGTTTTTTAATTCTGTTCTATTTTAAATACATCTTTAATACTTCTTGTCTTAGTCAGCATTTGAGTCCCTATTGCTAGAGGATTTATGGTCCTGTATAGTCTTTGCCCTCACAGAACTCAAGTTAAATTTGCAGAGATTTTTAGTAAAGTACTATTCATGCAACAAATATTTGAGAGCTAGCTATATTTCATAATTAGAAGGTCTCTACCCCTAATTAGCTTAGTTTAGTGGGTGAAGCAGGAAAATCAACAAATTAAATATGCATAAAGTATAATGGAAGCACAGAAGGTGGAAATATTTGGAGAGATCTCTAAAATTGTATGTCATTGTCCAAGGGCCATGTTCTTCTCTATTCTAGTTTTATTTCACTTATTACATAGTATTTTTAGTCTTTTGCTTTTCTATTATTTCTAAAGTAGACTTTAGGCATTGTCTAGTCTGAAATAATTTTTTTCTTATCTAGAAGACAGAGTACAGCCTAAAGAGGTTTAGTAAAATATGAGATCAAGAAGCCCAGCACTCCTTTAAGTACGGTCTCTGGACTAGCAGTCTAAGTATCACCTGAGAACTTAACTGTAAATACACATTCTCAGGGGCCTCTCTAAACCTATTGAATTTCAGACTCTGAGCAGAGTCCCGGCAGTCTGGGTTCCGGATGATTGTGAAGCATGCTCATATGTGAGAAGCACTGTTGTAGTTCAGTGATGATCTGTGCCTCCTTCTCCGATCAGAGCCATGTTAATGATGTAGAATAAGTAAAGACAAGGAGGACCAGTGCAGCTGTGTTGTGGTAATGCTGGAGTAAGAACATCTGGTCTAGCATTGTACCTTCAGTGTTACTTTGCACACTTCTACATTCCTCAACAGCAGCCTGTTTAGTCTGTAATACTGATTCTGACTCCCTAGTTTTAAAAAGTTCACAACCCTAATTTAAACCTCAAGTGGAGTAAATGACTCAACATATTTTCAGGAAAGCTTCTTCAGCTTTCCAAAAGACTGGCTCTAAATCATCCCTGGATTGTGGACTCCTTTGGAAAACTGATGAAAGCCATACCCTTTTCTTCAGAAAAAAATTTATGTTTATTCACACGTACAGGATATTGTGTATAATCTCAGAGATTTCATGGTCCTTCTTGGAGCTCATGGACCCAGATTAAGAAATATGTAATTTTGACTTCTGCAGAGAATTTTTCCTCTACTTTTTTTATTCCTCCCTTTTTCTGTTTTAGTCTTTTTTGTTTGTTTGTTTTGAGAGTTAAAGATGGCCTGGCCTGCCTCTCCTTCATATACAGACACTTGTACGGACGCCTACACACACTGAAGTGGGTGGGGGTCCCCCTGACATGCTTCGGTTTGGTGATCTAGGGGGCATGGGCCCGAACTTGTTGTGGTAGTTCCTCGTGTGTGTATTGTTCAAGTACATTGAGGGCGTGTTGGGCAGAATAACAGCATAAATTCATAAGCATTAGAGAATCGAATTCCTTTTAGTAAGCAAGTTGAGAGATTTAACATTTAGCAAACAAGACTCCCAGCTACACAAAAGACTTTGTTCTGGGCCTTGATGAGGCAGGAAACTTGTGAGGTGGGAATACTGTCAGCCTTTACTCCCTCCGCCCCTGCCTTTCCTGCAGGGTTTGGAGAACAGATTCAGAAATGCAGAGACCAATGGGTGAAGACTTCAGACAGCAGGATTTGAATATATTTTTCTAGGTGTTAGTTTTTCTTCAGGTATTAGTAGTTTCTTCAGATATTAGTAGTTTCATGCTTTTGAGTTTTACTATATGAGATAGATGTTCATGCATTTATCATTGTGAAATTCTGACAAGGTCAAATAACGTACACTGTTTGAAAGATATTTAAAGTGTGGTGCCATTATGGGATTAATTCCTTTCCCCCAAAATACTTGTTTTTCAAGTGCCAGGGTCTACCTGGATATATGAAAAAAATGTAGAAGTCAGATAACTAAAACTGCTTCCTACATGTATAACATCTCAGAAATCTTGTTGAGAGTGATAACAGTAGAAATTATTTTACTGTGTTAATGCTGCCAATGAAATAAGATTACTTTTGGTATGTGATTTTGGAGATATTAAATGTAGCAGTCTCTCCAAGAGATATTGTAGCTCGTGAGATTTTTAGTGACTGATACTGTCTTGGGATGCAAACTGATTAGTAGTAGATTAATCAGATGTCCTCTTTTATGTAAGAAGGTTTAGATGGTGTATTTATCATCAGTTTTTGAAAACTTGCATAGATCATATGGAGTCTACTTTTTTCTCTTCTTCTAGGATCGAAGTAGAATGTATGACAGTTTGAATATGCACTCTTTGGAAAATTCCCTTATTGATATTATGAGAGCAGAGCATGATCCTCTCAAGGGTAGGTGACTTTTTTTTCTTTTATTATCCACTGCTTTGTCCTTATCTCATTAAATAGGAAAATGAGCACTAAGTAGCACTTATGTTATCTATAAAACTGTACTATGTTTGTTAATAAAAACCTTTGCAAAATGTCCTTTTTCCTTTGTAGCTTATGTAGATGTATGCTGATTTATGCAAAGAGAAATGTAAACCTATGTCTCTTGTTATTTAAGAAAAAGTCACTGTTGAGAGATACCTTGCAGTTTACTAGAAGTTGAAGAATGGATCTAAAATTGTTTTGTTAAGGGGCATTTGGGTGACTCAGTGGGTTAAGTATTGAACTCTTGATCTCAGTTTAGGGCTTAATCTCAGCTCAGGACTTGATCTAAGCTCAGATCTTGATCTTAGGGTTATGAGTTCAAGCCTTGTATTGGGCTCCATGCTGGGTGTAGAGCCTACTTTAAAAATGAATGAAAATGAGGAACACCTGGGTGGCTCAGTCAGTTAAGCTTCCGACTTCAGCTCAGGTCATGATCTCGCAGTTCATGGGTTTGACCCTGCATCAGGCTCTGCTGACAGCTCAGAGCCTGGAGTCTGTCTTCTGATTCTGTGTCTCCCTCTCTCTCTCTGACCCTCCCCTGCTCATGCTGTCTCTCTCTCTCTCTTTCTCTCTCTCTCTCTCAAAAATAAATAAAACATTAAAACAAATTTTTAAATGAGTGAAAACGAATGAAGAATAAATACATAAATAAATCTGCATGCACTGTATTAGCTGCAACCCACATACTTGAAAAAAATTATGAAGTAAGTTTTCTAGAATCTATCAAATACAGAAATAAAAAATGCCTTGGAATACTTGTATTTACAGTTTGCAGTGATTCCAACCTATAGTTGCCCTGGGTTAACTTCCTTTCCCCACTCTTCTTCTCCTGTCGTAGGATTTTGAAAGGGGATATTTTATAGGAGCTTCTCTGAGGGTTCATAAAAGTTGGGGTGAATTAGGAAAAAGTCAGCCCCACTGATCCTACAATATGAGTCTTACTGTTAACTTTATCCGAAAATACTCCATTAACATACTTTTTTTATTTGTACATTATTTGTTATTATTTTACATTTCTTTGTACAATATATCTCCTTGCCTTTTATAACAACGGTGAAAATCTAGCAAACTGTGTGCATTTGGGTAATAAGAGATAAGTTATTTATTGCTGCATAATAAATTATTCCACAATTTAGCAGCTTAAAACAACAATAAATATTTATTACCTCACATAGTTCTGTGGGTCAGGATTCAGGAGCAGCTTAAGTGGTTGGTTCTGACTCTCTGGAGTGAATGCAGAACCATGGGTTACTTGGTAATTTTTCCATATTTTTAATTCTATAAAGCCAAATAAGAATTCCCGTATAAGATTTTGGCCCAGAACTCTAGCACTTCAGTGTTGGCAGCAAGGCAGTGTCTTGAGGCTGAGTTGGCAGGACTGGTCCGTTATCTAAGCAATTTGTTCTGTTTCTGGATTTTGTTTGTAAAGGAGTTTCTTGTCTCTCTAATTCCCTTATTTTTAAGGAGCTTAAGAAGTTCAAGGGATCATCATTAGTGATTGTTAACCCTGTGTGGGGATGGTGATACTCCTCACAAACTAATAGACTCTATTATACTTTGGTTTTTTGGTGGGTGGGGGGTGGAGAGAGGTGCTTCTAACCAAAACCCAGTCTAGTCTTTTTCTCTTTACTGTAACTCCCAACAGTTCCAGTGGCATTTGTCTTTGATCCATGTTTAATAATAGAATCCAGCAGTTTATGGTTACGAAGAAGTTCCCTCTATTTATTTCTTTGGCTTACCTAGAAAGACAACTCTTAGAAATTCTAATGTAAGATAAAGTCATCATCAGCTGTTACCAGCGAATAATGAAAAGGCTTTCATTATTGTTTCTCCCAGTCTTCTTTAAAAAGGCCTTTTGAAGGTGTTAAGAGAAAACACTCTCTGCTCTCAAGTTTTCTTTTTTTCTAAAGTTTATGTTACAATAAAACTGGAGGGAAACCTAGAAAGAAGACTTTAAAAAGAAAATGGAAGCAGCGTAAGACCAAGAGGAATTTAATAATTGAAAAGCAAATCTCAAGTGAATGCAAAATTCTTTTGTTAGAAAGGAAAGGGGGAAAATGTGCTCAGTCCCATCTTTAGGAATTACAGTAACAAATCTCTAGGGTTTTTTTTTAATGTTTATTTATTTTAAGAGAGAGAGCGAGCAGGGTGGGGGAAGAAAGAGAGGGAGAGAGAGAATCCCAAACTGCTCCACACTGTCAGCACGGAGTGATGTGGAGCTCACTCCCACCAACCATGAGATCATGACCATAGCCAAAGTCAAGAGTCAGAGGCTTAACTGACTGAGCCACCCAGGCACCCCACAACTCTCTGTTTCTAATTAGGAGTGTTTTATGGCCTATGTTTATTATGATAGGGAATAAAAAGAAAAAAATATAAAAGAAAAACATTGGGAAATCTTCTCTCTACAGAAAAAGAAGTAAGACTGGTACTCATGCATACTGCCATCAGATAGCTATTTAAAATGATCCTGATCCGCCACATTGCTACTTACAGACTTTTGTTACTCGTATAGACCTCACTGCCTTCTGGGGTGTCCGGTCATCTGTCTTCCTCCTCGTCCTCTGATCTTGCATGTTCCTCTGGGTGGGACCTCAGTAAAACCTGCTGAAGCAGTGTTGTGACAAAACAGAAGAAACCAGTCTGGGAACATCCTCCTTTCCGAGTCCTCCTCTTCAGGACAGCACTGCAGCCCCTGTCCCGTCTCTTCCATCTCCTCTTTCCGTTCCTTGCACAAAATTCTGTCCACTGTTTAATATAAGGAAATTGTTTCTTTTTTTTCCCCCCAAAAAAGGAGTTAATCTCATTTTATCCTTTTTAGATGTTTTCAAAAGGCAGCCATGTACTTTGTCTTCCTTATGGGATCTCATGGGAAGGGAGAAGGGAGAAGGGAGTTGCAGTATAAATTTTTTAATGAATTTCTTGTTTACCTTTCTATTAGTGATGGAAGTTTCTAGGAAATTTTCCATGTGCACTTAAGTGATGAGAGATATTGTTGTCTACTGCTGTGTAACAAATCACTCCTAAGTTGAGCAGCTTAAAACAACAATAAACATTTATTAGCTCCATGGTTTCTGTAGGTTAGAATTCAGCAGTAATTTAGGTGCTTGGTTCTTGCTGAGGATCTCATGAGGTAGCAGTCATGTGAGGGCTTGACTGGGGCTGGATGCTCCTTTTCCACGGTGACTCACTCACGTGGCTGGCAGCTTTGCACAGGCCGTTGGCAGGAGAACCCAGTTACTCACCACGTTGAGCTTTCCCCAGGGCTGCTGGGGTGTCGTCACATTGTATTTTCTGAATCCCCCCCCTCCACCAGCCCCTAGAGCAAAGATCGGGCTTGAGGTGAATGTTTCAGGGTCTTCTGTGACCTAGCTTTGGAAGTCTTACACCATCATTTCCATGACATCCTATCAGCAACATAGGTCAGCCCTACTCAACTGGGGCTTGGGGGCTGCTACTCAAGAAATGTGAGTACTAGGAGGCAAGCCTTAGTGGAGGCTGTCATGGAGGCTGGCTTCCACAGAAATAAAAGGCAGAAACCATAAATTTGCATTTGGTTTTACTTTTCTAAAGGAAAAGAGAAAACTGCTCAAGGTAAGAGTTAATGTTAGAAGGAGAATCAAGCAGCTCTCTGGAATCCAAAGTCTGGCAGGTTCCTGGCCTAAGAACTGACTGATTGTAGGAACAGAGGCACCTCCCATCCCCACTGAGGCCCAGAACACTTCAGTTTACAGCTTCTTTCCATTTTCCCACTCTCTAGTGGTTTTTACAGGTCAGTAGGAGAACCTCTGTTATTTACCGTTAAGGTTCTATGGTTTAGCCTAGTAGGTAGGAAGGGTCTTGTCTCCTTGGGCCTTGCAGATGTGAAGTGACGGCAAACAGAGATGGAGCTCTGGATGCGCATTAGTCCATAGGGTGTGCCTAAGACCTCGGCTGTAATTGTGTGAAACCGATACAGTCTCTGTTCTTGTGGGATTTATAGCCTACTAGGAAGAAAAGAGCTTATAGTTATATGTATAACGTACAAACGTATGTGTAATATACTAAGGTCTATGTACATATAAACTATAACCAAAGTGTTAGAAGTACTGTGGAGGGAGACGATTCGGTGCTTGGGTAGGTTGTAGGTAAGGGGAGAGAGGTACTTAATTCATCTGTGGAGTGAAGAAAGCTAAGACCTTAAGCTTGCACAGCACAAAGATGAAGAGTTACTGGGAGAAAGTGTTAACTAGACAGAGGAGCCAGGATGTATGCAAGAGCTTGTCACATTTGAGGAACTGAAAGCAGACAGGTCCTGGCGAAGCTCTTTTAGGGCTACCTGATGCTAATGGGATGTAACTGCTTGGTCAGCCCTCGGGAGCATGTGCGGTCTTCTGCTCCAGATCGCGAGCACTAATGCACCGTTTCATGCTTTCCTTAGTATTCGTGACACTGATCTGTTTTTATTTACTCTGCATTGGTTCCTTGCCATTAACATCTCCTTTGTGATGACTGTCTTCATTCTTGGCAAATATTTTTCTTTTCAAAGGAAGAACAAATACGGATTCTTTTAATGGTTAAAGTAAATCATGCTTTGCCAACTGCGGTTTCGTGATTTTACAGTTTTGTTTTTGCATACCTATATTAAATAATCCGTGATCTTTCTATGTATGTGTGGGTCAGTTCATTCTGCTTTAAACAAAAGAACAAGACAGTGATTATTGTTAAGCTCTCTTTCCTCCCTGCCCTCAGCAGTTTGCAAAAAGGTCTTACTGTGTAAGCATTTTTACCAAAAATTGTAAGAGTGAACGAAAAAACAAAAAGCATAAGAGTAAACAGAAAAATTTAATTTCAGCTAAAAAAAATGATTTGAAAGCTGTGGGAAACAGTGCAGTTTAATATAACAGTTCTTGGAAGTATTTGCTTTAGCAAGTCACAATGACTTTACCAGTATTTCCTAAACAATTTAAAGGAATTCAGGAAAAAGGATTTAGAGAATGATTTTATGCCAACACATGTTTAAAAGTGGATGCCTCTAAAACTTATTTACTATGTATTTTCATGTCTAGCATCATTTTTATTACTTGACTGCTACGCGCCTATTTTCCAAGACTCCTGAAGTAGAATCTCTGCTATTTTAAGGAAAATAACTTTTGAGAAGATAAGGAATTGCTTCTGTGTATGGTGCTAAGTGGTTGTGGTACCAAATCAATTCTTGCCTCTTTTCTTCTAGTCTCCTTTTCCCTCTGGTTCTCTTTAGCCGGCCGTAATGTAAATTTGAAGTACAAAGTCAGAAAATAACTTGTATAAATTTCTGGAAGTCTCTGGTGTCAGAATTTACATTTTGAACCTAAGAACTTGTAAGCCAGGCAGAGATTCTCGAACTCGGAGAGCATATTTATCAGGCTGGTTTCAGGAGCCCAGTCCCAGAGATCGCACCCTCTGTATTAAAATACGGCAGGGTGCAGAATACAGCTAGTACCAATCATATATATGCCCAAGCAGGTATGTTGATTCTCAAGCCCCTGGTACACTGCCTTCACTGATTCTCAGGCAGAGAGAAGAATGCATCCTTCAGAACTCAATTTACTTTTCTTCAGCCCACTTGTGTTTCCTGGAGTCAAACTTTTCACAAATTCCAGAAAAGTATAAATGAAAATCATGTGTAATAGCAGGTCTTCAATGAAAGATAATCAAGGAGGGATTGCTGTGTGTGCTTTCAGTCTTTAGAGCAAATGTTGCTTTTTTTTCTTTAATGTTTATTTATTTTGAGAGAGAGAGAGCACACACAAGTGGGAAGGGACACAGAGAGAAGGAGAGAGAGGATCCCGAGAAGGCTCCACACTGTTGGCACAAAGTCCGATGTAGTGCCCGGACCCAAGACTCAGACACTCAACTGACTGAACCACCCAGGCACCTAAAAGTGTTTTTTTTTTTAAAAGAGGTCAAATTTACATATTCTTTCTCCTGGATTTCATTTGTTTTTCTTTTTCCTATAGACCATAAGCCTTGATAAATAAGAAAAAAATCAATTAACTTTGAAATAAATCATATTTACGTAGAAGCCATGCCCATTTTATTATTTTGACTTTAAGAGATGCTCACTGTTGATTGTTGTCATATGCCTGATACCTTAATAACTTTACCCTTCAAATGACTCAGAATTTAAATCATCTTAAGAAAGGTATACTTTTCAAGATTTTTAACTTTTGTTTTCTGTGAGAATGTCTGCAGGTTGAAGAGGAAGTTGTGGAAATGTGGTTGTAAAAGTTCTTGTTTTAGAAAACTTACTTGAAGTATAGTATCATGAATAGAGATTTCTAAGTTGTATTTATTTATATTTCTTTTCAGGTAGTTGCAATAATAGATAATTAACAATATTATTAAATTTTAAAACGTTGTTGTTACTTCTTCAGGCATTTTAGGCTATTTAAACAATTTGAGTTACAACAATATGCAGTTTTTCATCTTCAAAAACTAAAACCATTCAGAAACCACAGTGAATTTTCTTCAAACCACATTTATTTCTTCAGAGCATATATGGATTTACTAAAAGTCTGTTTTTACCACAAATCTTCATTTGGACTTTAATTATAGGCTTATAACTCTTATTTTTAAATTGAAAATAAAGCAAGAAATATAACATTTTTCATATAGAATTTGTCATGGTAAATCTGAGTGCTTGGTTTAATTAGGTGTGTGAATTTTAGTTGCTTATACAGTTTGAAGGGTATTTGAATCTCTGATGAAGGTTTTCCCACTAGAGTATAGGACTTTATCCTTTTTTAAAATGCTTTCTTACTACAACACAAATAATGTGTTCATTAAAGAAAATTTGGGAAATCTGGAAGAATTTTTCAATCATCAGTTATTTCCACAAACTAAAATAACCAACCATGTTTGATACCTTGGTGTCTAATATTTTCTAATCTTTGCGTATAAGCTTAAAGTATTTCCATTATCCAAATCTTTATCTTCTCTGAAACCTGATTAACTTTTTAAAAAATAATGTATTTTTTGAAAATATATGTACTTAGGTTAAAAATCAAATAGCTCTAGGGGGCCTGGGTGGCTCAGTTGGTTAAGCATCCAACTTCAGCTCAGGTCATGATCTCACGTTTCCTGGGTTTGAGCCCTGCATTGGGCTCTGTGGTGACAGCTCAAAGCCTGTAGCCTGCTTCAGATTCTGTATCTGCCTCTCTCTGCCTCTTCCCCACTCATGCTCTGTCTCTCTCCATCTCTCAAAAATGAATAAACGTTAAAAATATTTTGTAAGTCAATACTGCCAGTAAGGTTTTGTAACAAAAAATAGAAGTCTTCTTTTTCATTCTTTTCTATTTGCTTCAAATGCCCATTCCTCAGAGGTATTCCTTTCAACCTTTTTTTAATGGATTCTTCGTATAATCATGTGTTAATAATATGCTAAGGCTTCTAAATTTTTCTACATTTTAAGTATTATCTGTTGACTGTGTATGTACTTTGGCTTAACCATCCCCCACCACTTACCCTGCACTGTCCTCTCAAAATGATCCTAGGACCATTTTTTGTTTAAATCAGGAGGTATATTGCCGTGATAATGCAGAGACTCATGGGTGAACCTCATGTTTTGTACTGTAATGTAACTTTTTTCTTTTTCTTGGAATTAATCATCCTCTTTTGGTTTGATTGTGTTGTTATCTAAGTGCCTGTCCCTGATTCATTCTGAAATGTATCAATGTATCAATTGAGCCCTGAAGCTTCCTTCAATACATCAAATAATCTTAGATTGATTTTTTTTTTCCTGCTGTTGAAGGCATCCTTCTGTAGCCTTTCATAACTGTCACTGTGGGGCTTCCAGAACATTGGGAGCGTCTCTTCCTGTGGGATCCTTGTCCTGATCTCTATATCCTTTTCTTGATGGTCTGTACCTTTGTTTTATTGAGGCTGTTTTACAGTACCTTCTTTCAGGTGGGACACACATTTTAGATCTGATATGAATGAAAACATGTTTATTCTATGTAAGATGACAGGCTGGTGTGGAACTACATGTTTGTAACTGAGAATACTGAAAGTGGGCTTCATTGTCTTTTACCTCACAGGTTATGTAAGTGTATGACCATCACGATACCTGTTCATTTGTATGATTGATTGCCTTGCTTTGTGGTTTTTAAATTTTTGTCTTTCTGGAAGCTTTTAGGATATTTTCATGCCTGAGGTTCTGAAATTTCATAATAATGAAATATGGATCTTCTGATGTGTGTATGCATGGGGGAGCCCTGCCTATCTTCCTTCCTTCCTTCCTTCCTTCCTTTCATTTCTTAGTTTTATTTCCTTCACGGCACATCCATTGAGCCTTTTTAATTTGGAGACTGATTTCTTTCAATTCTTGAATATTTTTGGCATTTTGATAATTTATTCCCTTCTGTTTTTAATATTTCTGTTTCTGGAACTCCTGTTCCTTGAATAGTAAACTCCCTATACTCATCTACTTCCCTGTTTTCTATTGCTTTATCTTCTGTTTTACTTTCGGAGACATTTCCTCATTTATTATTTTTCAACCCTCTTATTGGTTTTTCTATTTCAAAATTTTTCTCTGAAGAACTTTTAGGACCCTCTTTAAAAAAGTTCATTGAGGGGCACCTGGGTGGCTCAGTTGGTTAAGCATCTCACTTCGGCTCAGGTCATGATCTCATGGTTCGTGGGTTCGAGCTGCACATCGGGCTCTGTGTGGGCAGCTAGCTCAGAGCCTGGAGGCTTCTTTGGATTCTATGTCTCCTTCTCTCTCTGACCCTCCCCTGCTTGCTCGCTCGCTTTCTCCCTCTCTCTCTCTCTCTCAAATATAAATAAAACATTTTAAAAAATAAAAGAAAAAAGTTAATTGAACTTTCCTTTTCTTCCTTGATATTGTTTTTCTGGTATGCTTATCTTTAAACATTATATTATAGTGTTTGAAGATTATTTTTCCATTTCCTTGTATTGTTTATACTTCTTCTAAATTTCTCTTTTCTGTTTGTTTGGTTTTGTTCTTTTATTCATGCTGAAGGTGTTCATCAAATATCTTATGGACCTTTGCTGTCTGTTCATTTTTAAAGATAAGATACAACAATGATGATTGGAAGCTCTATGTATGTGGTTGGGTTTGAACAAACGAGTGAACATTGCTACAAACCAACCATTGGAACTCTCACAATGTCTGTTTCTAGGTCTTTTCTTTCAGTCTGGGAAATGAACACCAGATGTATGTCATCCATTCTTCTGTCTGGGAGCTGGAGGTCTAACTTCTAGCCTTCTTAGAAAAGCCAAAGAGGGGGCTGTGTCTCTCTCTGATTCTTTTAAAAACTAAATGGCAGTCCTCAACTTTCCTGTGTTCAGTTCCACCCCACCTCTAGTTTCAGTGATAACTAGGGCTTCTTGTTCCGGAAGCTCGACTACGGTAAATGGCTTGTTTCTGGGTAGTCTTCCCAGGCATGCACCAGTACAGGGGTCAGAGGTTTCAGTGATTTCTGGTCTATAAAGGCAGTTAACCCCTCAGCCATTCCTGTTCACAGCTTCCAAAACTTTGGTGACATAGTTCTTCTGTGATCCTGTTTTATTTTCTTTGTCCTGATGGGGTTATGCCTCTTTAAAACCTCCATAATGTCGTTTTTAGGTGTTTTAGAAAGCAACAAAGATGGACACAGGCATTCAGTCCTCCATGTTCAATTGGAAGTCTCTGTAATCCCTAGTCTACTGAATCCTTTCAGTGAAGACCCCCAACACGCCTAGTCATTAGTAGATTACTTTATTAAAGATGATTGAAGAATTCTATTCCTCTTAAGTGGAGTGTTTTGCTCATTGATTTTTGATCCATTAGCTTGTTTTCTTTTCACTGTTTGTACCCTTCACTCGGTTCTGTGTCGTGGGAGCAGTGACCACCTGTTTGTACTGTACCTTGAATCAGCATTCATTATAGTTCAAAACAAATTGAAAGGGCTCGATAAATTATTTGTCAAATGACTGAGCAGTTTTCTACAATATTTCATATTTTTTGTCAATATTTACTTAGAACTTTAAAAAATTATTTACATGCATTTAAAATAGTTTACATAGCCATTTCCCTACAGTTGGAAATTGAGGTATTTCAAATTTTTAAATGAAAATCAGTGAGCTTTTCCTGTATTTATTTTCACAGAATAGACTTAATATTTTTGTTTTTGAGTTCTAGACATTTTTACCAAAATCTTTTTAGGTTTTATGCCAGTTCACACTGTCACTGGCAATTCTTGATTGCCCATTTGTTGTTCTTAGTATTGTTTTCATTTATAGGTTAAGGTTTTGCAACCATTAGTTCAACTTGATTTTAATATTCATTACATAGATCTTAATTAGTATCAGTTTTATTGTAATAACGTTATGATGGTACATTATCTTACCAGATGATTAATGACTTAGGTTTAGTCTTCTGTTGTTATTGTTTGTTTCTTTTTTGTGTTTACTTGAAACAAACCTTTTGATATTCTATATTCCTTGATGTTTCTTAGTTTATTTTCTAATATTAATTAGATAAAAGGTTGAAAAGTTGTAAATAATTATTCAGTGAAAAACATTTACAGTGGGACCTTGCTTTAAGAGTGAATTAACTAGATTAGTTTTCCTGGAAACTTACTTAGATCGATGGCTTTTATTAAGGAATGATTCTGTTGCTCTCTTGGGATCTGGTACTTTGGATCTAAGGGTCTTTTTCTGCATTTGTATGATCTTATTCTTAGGCTTTTATGAGGCTTACATTGAGATTTGGGAGTGAGGTCAGGAATGACTGTCCTGCCCCTTGGATCTGAGCAGAGATTGGAGTTATTCAAGGTTGGTAATGACCACATTCTAAGTGGATTTTACCAGACTTCCTATGAACCATTTTTTTTTTTGGTAATTAGATTTGGAAATATAGGTAAAGCATAGACAATGATAAAGTATTAGGAGAGTCTACCAAACCAGTGGGAGCAATGCTTTATATTTAAAGCATATAAGAAGGATCTTTTCATGTCTATGTTCATGTGAATAATCAACACACATACACACAGTATAAAAGGCATGATACATATCAGGTATTGAGCACTTGATGCATGCCATGCACTGCTCTGAGGACTTTACATGTGCATATTAACTTCGTGATTCTCACAGCCAAGATGCAGTTATTTACTCTTAACTGTACACTCGGGCGACTGTGGTGGCTTACTAACAGTTGTCCACGTTGCAATGTTAGGAAGGGTTGGAGCTCCTACAAGCTTGTGCTTGTGACCACCTTAGCATGCTGCCTCTCTTAGTATTTGGTTTAATATTAATTCTAACCTAATCCCCTTATGATTCTAATATGTGGTTTAAACATTTTTTTTTCTGTTAAAAGGAGTTAGCAGAATGTGTGACATTGTTCCTTAGTAATTTCATCATCACCAATGAAAAATGGGTTGGCACCATCAACTCTGAATATTGGGACTTTGGAGATCGTGCTTTGGATGTATTCATTAAAAAAAGAAAATATTTGTGGAGAAAGGGAAAAATTTATCTTGAGAGCAAAAACGAAGAATTGTCTTCTTCCATCTCCTCACCATTCTTAAGAGGTTTAGAAATGAACTGATAAAAAATTACCTGTAATTTTTCCATTTACTGAGAGAATGTCCTTCCTTTGCCCCACATATGAATACATATTGAGCACTATGCTTTTGGTAAAAGCATGGGTCACATAATAGAATGAGATACTCATTCATAGATTTAACAAATACTTAAGTGCTTGTTATATATTAGGCTTTATTTATTTATTTATTTATTTTTGAGAGAGAGGGAGAGACAGAGCACGAGCGGGGGAAGGAGCAGAGAGAGAGGGAGACAGAGAATCCGAAAGCAGGCTCCAGACTCTGACCTGTCAGCACAGGGCCCGACACAGGGCTTGAACTCAAAAACCACGAGATCATGACCTGAGCCCAAGTCAGATGCCACCCAGGCGCCCCTACTAGACTCTGTTTTAGGTGGTAGAGATACAGTAGAGAGTAAAAAAGAGAGTCCTGCCCTCATGGGTCGTCTGTTTTAATGAAGGACGGGAGTAAGAATCAGTGCTATGAAGAAAAAAATATAGTGTCAAAGGGAAAGAGAAAAAAGAAACTGCTATTTTAGGATGGTCTCTGATGGCGTCTTTTAAACACCTGAATGAAGTGAGAGGTACAGGCTTTGGTCATATCTGGACAAATGCCTTTTAAATAGAAGAGGAAATCTACAGATCCTGAAATGACAATATGCCTGGCATGTTTGAGGAATAGCAGAGAGGCCAGTGTGGTTAGGATGGTCGGGGATGAAAGCCAGATATTCTAAGCATGGGAGGATTTGGGGTAATAGAGAAACATGAGCTGATTGAGGTTTAAGGAGGATCTCTCGGGCTGCTGAAGGGAGACTAGACAGTCAGGTTATTCTAGGAGTCTGTGAAGAGATGGGGATGGCTTGGGCTGGGGAAGCCAAGAAGGAGCTCATGAACAGTCAAATCTAGGTCTGTGTTTATAAATCGAGTAGTCAGGATTTAGTGACGGATTTGTACAGATTACACACAGTGAGGTGCGGAAGTAACCCAAGGTTTGGGGATGAGCAACCATATGGAGGGAAGACCATGCTCTCTGCTAATCTGGGGAAGTTTGGGGTTGAGGTAGTGAGGTTGTGGTTAGAGACACAAATGTGGGAGTTGTCAGCTTAGAGATGATGTATGAAGTTTCTGTAGATGATCCCACCTAGGGAGGCCGTGTAGAAAGAGAAGTCCCAGGATTGAATACTGGGGCTCCAGCATTTTTAAAAGCAGAGGAGGAAGACAAAGCAGAGAGGATTTAAGGATCAGTGAGAGGAAACCAAGAGAGTATGATATCTGGGAAGGGAAATACAATGCTTTAGCAAATGGGTTGCTAGAAGTTACTTGTTCTAGGGGCTTTCAGCTTAAGGCTACACAAACATTAAAAGATGTTGGGAAAACGATTGCTGCATTTTATCCTTTCTAAGTCACATTTCTATAATTTTAAAAGTATGTTTCAATCTGAGAAGTGTTGTAAGTGTCATTTTTTATCATCTCTACTTTCAAGTTCTTTTTATTGAGTAAATAGGTAATTTGGTAGAAGAACTTAAATGTATATGAAATCATTTTTAATGCTGACTTAATGTGTGTCTTTAAATACAGCATTGTTTCAAATTTTAGTAATTGGTGATTTGTGATGAGTTGTATGCAGTTGTCATACTTCTGTGTTTTTGCTGTTTGAATATTCATCTGCAATGGCTAACATGCATTGCCTTGTATATGTGTGTTATACAGATAATTAAAACCACAATAGACTGAAGAGATCATTTTAAAGATATTGTAGGTCCCGTAATTATTCACCTGACACCTAAGAATAAATATATGTTTTTCAAAGTTACTTATCTTAAATTTCATAGTATCTTAATGTAAAAAAAAAAAAAGTGCCAACAGGTAATAGATGCCCATTAATTGTACATATATTACAACTATAATGAAGTTATTATACTTTA
Source organism: Suricata suricatta (assembly GCF_006229205.1). Classification (NCBI taxonomy): domain Eukaryota; kingdom Metazoa; phylum Chordata; class Mammalia; order Carnivora; family Herpestidae; genus Suricata; species Suricata suricatta. The sequence goes on along the minus strand of NC_043700.1, from coordinate 183,827,803 downwards.
TCATATTTTCACAATAATATATAATAACGTGGTTCCCTAAAATTCAGTTGGCACAGATTTATACTGGAGGGCTTTCTTTGTAAGGTTAGGTTCTTCTGGGACAACAGAAAACACATAAGCAGCTTAAACAGGACAGAAGTTCCTTCCTCTTCCAAAAGAACCCCACTCCTAGAAGTGGGGTTCATGGATCTAGGCTCCTATCTTTTTGCTCTGCTGTCCTTGCCGCCCAGCTTGGGGCGGATAAGCTAATACTGCTGATTCGGTTTAGCCATCCACATCTGCATTCTGGCCAGCAGGAGGAAGGTGGAGGGAAGGGCAGATCTTCCCTTCCCAGGGCACTTCCCAGAAACTGCACATGACAATTTTGTTTTGCATCCCATTGTCCAGATCTTACTCACATGGGCACACCTTAACTACAAGGGAGGCTGGACAGCTCTGTGCTTATCTGGGATTTGGGGTTCCCATCATTGGCAGGTGCACGTGTCAGTGTACAGCTAGCCGTCTCTGTGCCACGGGGCTTTTACACAGTAGGGAGAAACTGATTTTATAGCAATGTGTGTTTTTTTCTGTATTAAAGTGTAAGTTACCTAATACATACTACATAATCAGTGCAGGAGTTTTTTTAATGGATTTAGTATAGGAATTTGCCGTGTAACCAACCATACATACCTTTCTCTATATTTTATCAACTAGGAAGTCATTACAAGGTAGTGATTAAGAGTATGGAGCCACACCGCCTAGGATCATATCCTGCCAGTGGTTGTAACCTTGAGCAAGTTGTTTAACCTTGCACAGTATCTTTATCTTTGGATGAGAAGATAATAGTACCTAAATCACAGATCGGCCTAGGGATTAAATAATTGGTTGTAAAGAACTTAGAAAAGCTCCTGGCATGGAGTGAGCCTTCAAACTTTAGTTATTACTATAAATTGGCATGTTCTTTGTGGAAGTAATTTTAATACTATTCTAGGTAAAATTAAATTAAATTTAACTTGTAAATATGTACTAATATTTCACTGTGATTGAGGAAACGGGATCAGATCATTTAAAAAGTCTGAATTGTTTATTTCATTTTGGTGTATTTGATTAGTTATATTGAAAGATTTTCCTGTTGGAGAACTGTATTTTAGAACATATATACAAATACACATCCTACAAATAGGTATCTATCTTGAAATTTTTGTATGAGGTATGCCTTTTAAGTCCATTCAGAGCCAAGAAGTCAAAAGACTGTTCGCAGTGAAAATACCTTCTTCTTGTGTCTTGGGAAAGGAAAGCGAACAGCCAGCCTGTTAGAGGATAATTACACGGCATTGAAAGTTGGGTGTCTTTTGACGTGAACTGCGCTTAAAGCTTTGCTCAGTTTACTTTTCTAGGAAGTCTTGCCTGAATCTATAGTCTTGGTTAAATATTCCTTGTGTTTTTTATATAGGATACAGGATACTATACATAATTCTTTTACAACACCTGGCAAGCTTTATTGAAGTTGTTCCCCTGTCTTTGGTACTACATCATGAACAGAGACTCAGCATCTCCTGCACACTTGTAGGTGTACGAGACCATGAACAGCAGAACAGGTTGCCACTTTTGTAGGGGTTTTATTTCAATCTCAAGTCAGAAATAACAGTATGTTTTCACAGCCTTAATTTATTCTCTAAATTTGGTCATGTGCAACAAGATGTTTAGAAACAGGCATATTTCCAAAATAAGCTACGATGCTTCAGGCAAAGTAATGCTCCTTGCTGTTGAAATCCAGTTTAGAAAACTTCTGCTTTCCAACTCTTTATATTTGGTGACTTTTCTATGTACTCACTTATTTCTCATTCCACACTAAAGTATTAACAACAATAAACTTATTTGTGTGTTTAGAGTATGACAGCTTTATTAGTTTAGCTAGTGTCATGTTAAATGCAGAAGTAAATAAGAGAGAGTATGGTGTATTTTGAAGGACAGTAAATTTGTTTCACCATGTTAAGTCTGAAAACAGAACCTGCTGCCGTTAAATTAGAGCCCAGATGAAGTGTGTTTATGCGTAGGTGTATGTGTGTATCTATAACTGTATGTCTAATATGTATATTTTAGTATGAGAATTGGATTATCTCCTCCATTGGCAGATGATTGAATTCTTTAGTTTCATAATTAAAACAAAAGCCTGTGTTTTGTATGGGGTATTTGGGCGTAATACAGGGCCTTAGAGGGCAGCGTGCGTGCTGAGGTGGTCCAGGCAGACCCGGTTAACCTGCCCCCCTTACTAATCATGTCGGATTCACACAGGTAGTTACTGGTCACCATTCCGGCGGCCGTGCATCTCGCACTTTCACGGGTCTGTGAAGGGGCTGCGCGGAGAACTGCTGACATGCCATTGCACGAACATTTCGTTCTTGTAATTTTCTCAGTGGATTTTAATGAACTTTCCTAACCGTCCGTCAGAGATTCAGGCAGTAGAGGAAAAGCCTGTATTTTAATGGACTCTAAACAGTGATCATCCTTACTGTTGGCATTGAGTCAAACAAGCGTTACAGTCAGGGTAGAAATGCTGAATAAACCACAGCGTGTCCCTGCATACCTTTTCTTTGCCACAGTGTCTAAGGTCCTGTCGCCCTCTCTGCATGTGTGAAGTGCAGCGCTCTTGTATGAGGAGTGGCTCCGAGGAAACCGGAGGCTACCATGCTCTTAAGCCTTAATATTTTCATGTTTTATAGTTTTATTATATCAGTTGTAAACATTGAACAGATCAAACTTGCAATATAATTTGTAATAATACATTTAGGATCTTTTTTCATCAAACTTATTTAAATACAACTATATATAAAATCAGTGAATTAAATGGCAAGTTGTGATGAGTTTTTGCTACTCATTTTTTATTTTAATATTTTGGTTATTTTCTAGTGAGGATATAAATTCCTTCAGATTTTATTTTTGGAAAAAGAAAGTTGTGGAGAGAATTATAAACAGTTCTGAAAATATTTAAAAATTTTTACATTCTATGTTAAGTTTGAAGGACTAGGATACCTACATTGTTTTTACATTTCAAAAAACAGATAGGTTTATTCTCTAGGCATTGCTCCTAAATCACATTGTGGTCTTATGATCTGGGAACTAAGGTTAACTGTTTTATGTTTTGTTTTCAGATCTTAAAGATGATTTTGGTTAATATGCATTGAGTTAAATATTAGCTTTTTATTTAAGAAATATACTGTGTTCAGTAATTTCCTCCTTATTTATTTTCTCTTTTCTGTGCTTTTCAAATAGCTCCATAATCTTCACACTTCCCTTTCGTGTCTTTTTAAAGGTCGATTGAGCTATCCACATCCAGGAACTGATAATCTGTTGATGTTAAATGGTGAGTTTTATACAGATATTTTGTTTCCAGTTGATGTTTATAAATAAATGTGATTGAGTACATGGTTCTTAACACCTTCCACATACATAGGATTTAATTATTTTATAAGTATAAAGGTAAAGCTACAACATTCCTGTACAGAAAGCAGAATTAGGAGACAAGAATGTGCCTGTTTCTAAACTTTAGAGTATAAATTTTAGCTGTCAAAGCAATTATTGCAATGTATTTGTGATAGTGTGATTTAATTCATTGATCACAGACTTTAGAGATAGGCCTGAGTTTGAATATTGGCTTTCTGGTTTTTGGTATAACTTTGTTTAGAAACTTCTGTGAGCCTTCATTTCCCATCTATGAAATGGGAATAACAATCTCAAGGAATATTATGAGAATTAAGTGAGATAATGTTTGCAAAGTGGGTAGAACTTGTTACTTAGTATAGCAATGTGTGCTTATGTTAACTAAGGAATGAATATACTTGTGAGTCTGTGAAAATATGGTGCTCACACTAACTTAATTTATTCTAACTAGAAAGTTTACACAGTGAACTTCACCGGAGTTAGAAACAGGATAAATAAACTTTCATTAAAGTTTGTTTTCTTTCTGTTGAAAACAAACGTTGTTTTCAAGTCACAGTACTTAGCACATCCACGACTGTGGGAGTAGACATGGAGGATTAAAATATCATTCACAAAGGTATTTTTAAGTCAGAGGGTGAACACAAAGAAAGGAGTAAGAGAAGGAAGAATGGATGTAGTACTTACTTTAAAATACAGAACCATATCATGAGAGTGACTTGGCTCTTCCTTTTCAACTAAAGCTTTGTTGAAACAGGTGATAGTGAGGCTGGGGAACAAAGACTGAAAAAATGCCAGTGTAATGCTAGACCATTCGAACTCACACTAAGTAAAGACTGTAGTGACAGAAAGGTGAGAATAAAGTCCAGGCCCCCTGGGAGATTGTCAAGGTATCAGAGAGGATGTTGGAATGAGAGAAAAACTGAAGGAGCAGAGTGTCTGGTAATGTGATTGATTGCTTCATTCAACATTAGATTGTTACATATTGAGGTGCCCACCACATGCCAGCCTGATCTGAGCATCAGGGTACGTGTTAGGATCTTGAAGGATGGTTAGAGGTCAGATTGTCAGGATTCTAACACTGGGGCCTTGATTGTGCTCTCTAGGCTGAGGCCATGTCTGGGCTGAATCTTAAAGCAATCCAGCAGGCCACATTCATGGATTCAGTAAATTATGGTGGTTACATAGACTTCGACCAGAAAGGTACTAGAAATCGCCTTCCAGGACTTCTTTAGTCAACTTTTTTCTACCATGGAATTAATGCATGTCACTTGAGGAGCTGGTCCCTAAACTCTGTATCTGTGACTGAAACTTACATTGATGAAATTGAGTCTACAAGCTGAAAATAGGTCATAATTTTTATTCTCCTCACAACTTGACTTATAAAATAACGATGGAATTAAGTAACGAGCTATTTATATATTGATCCTGACTTTGTTAAATAATTTTCTTTTGGGACATTCTGTGTGATAAATAAAGATCATTTCTATTTTAACTTCTAAAAACAAGTCAGTAGAAAAATTGAATTTGTGTATATTTCACATATTCTGTTAAGATCCATTTGAAGGAAGGTCCTGTGTAGACAGTTAATTAGATCGTTCTCAGATGTTCTGGGATTTCTGTGTGCATACTACGCTAGCATGATTCAGAACTGTTGTAGTCACAGTAGAATACACCAGTTATGTATCAGGAAAGAGCCTAGGAGCCACACTGTTTTTACACTAAATATTATTAAACTAATTGAGTTCATCAGTTGCCTAAAGCCTTCATAAATAACCTAGGTGTTAGGTTATAAGTGTTTTCTCACCTAGTAGAGACAAGAATATTGTATTTCAGGCAGGCGCTGAATCATGTGGTCAAATCTGCTTCTTCACTCTGTGAGCACTCTTCATAGCCTGCCACCTCAGAGCCATGTAACATGCTCAACACAGTAAGCTGACCTGGATATCCTGAAGTTTTTCTGGCAGGGGATAGGGGAGACAGGAAAGATAATGAAACTAGGAAATCAAATGTGTTTAGGTCAGTAGGGACAGTTTGATCCAAAGGGGGGAAAGAAATCATTTTGCTCCTTTGGGATCATTGTTAAAGGGGAAGCAGAAATCAAGAAATTGGGTATATTTATATGATAGAGAAGTATCTGAATATTAAAGATTTAAGTAATTTTGACCTCAAGGTCATTGAAGAGACAAGTGGGCAAATGGCAATAAAAAGTAAGGGAAAATTTTCCTTGAGCAGCTTTTAATTCTTAGAGTTCAACTATATTCTTAGCATATTGTCTCCCTAGGAAATATGGGAACTAAGTGATGCCAATACCAGGCCTCTGCCTGTACTTAATTATTACTAAATATTATTGTTTAAAGGAATTATAGCATCTCAAAACATAGACCTACTTTTTAAAGAATGTTACAGATTTGAACTCATTACTATCAAGTAAGTTGTGTTACTTAACCAATAAGCATACCTAATATTATCAACTTTGAAAATCAATATTTGGTAATAAACTAAGTCGTCACCATGTGTGTGTGGTGGTTTAGCAGTAGTTAACAGTAGTTGGTACTACATACTCTGGAGCTAGATTATCTGGATTTAAACCTAACTTTGCTATTTCTAGCTGTGTTACCTTGGATAGCTTACCTAACTTCAATTCAACTCAGATTCTTTATTTCAAAAGGAGATAAAATATAGCCTGCTTCAGGGGATTATTTTTTTAGAAGTGAGGGAATTCATTCATGTAAAGTGTTTGGAACAGTTTCTAAAAGTAAGTTAGCTGTGGCAGTGGGTGGTGGTAAGCAGTGACAAAATGACTTTGAAAGAGTATTAATCATGTCTTGTGAATACATAAATTGTTGGAGAATAGAAATTAAAAGATGATGTAACCAAGATTTTCAAGTATTTGAAGGATATTCAATGTATATATAGTGACCAAAGAAGGTTTGTTTTATGTTACTACAGAAAGTCCCACTAGATCCATTTGGAAGAAGCCATGTAAGAACAAAATGTGGGTCAAAAGCAAAAGGACTCTCTGGCACACGTCCTGTGTGGCACCCAAGGCAACCTTTGGTGGTGCACAAACACATGTTAAAATAAATGCATGACTATTACAATTCACGAACATTCCTTAGAAAATACAGAACTGGAAGAAATCTGTGATGTTACTAGGCAATTACTAGGTGCTTGAGTCCATTTAATAAAAATAATATTAGAAATCCTAGTGTAGTTCTTATGCGGATAAGGCTAATGTTGTAAAAAGCTTTCATGATTCATGATTTCCTGGTCAATTAACATTATAGTTAAACTGTGAGATATTCCTTTAAGGAATAAACAGGGAATGGCGTGAAGGTCAAGAAGATGGTCAGACTAGGAAAACTGTGAAATACCTCAAGCAGATCCTTATATTTGAACCTCTCTTAACTCAGAAAAAGAGCTATAATCCCACATCTAAATGTCTCTTGAAGTTGAGTAGATAAAATAAAACTTAACAATAAAAAATGCCGTAGAAATGTAACTGCAGGTAGGCTCCTGAACAGACCACGTTCCTCAGTCTAAGTAGGAATCAAGTTGATTTGACTGGTGGAGACTGCTACCATTGAATAAATATCGTGGAAGAGTCCACATCTAGCATCCAGAAGCACTTTAGGGAAGTAACATTATATAGGAATGGGTAGATTGTCTTAAGACCAGAATGTAAGTACTATCTGAATTTAGAATGACAGCTTGAATGTTTGTACTTCTCAGTGTGTAAATCTCACGGGTTTATTCTCAGTAGGGAAGAAAAATAAAGCCACCCTAAGAACTTGTTTCAGTTTGGATCATGTTGTGCTCCCCTGACCCCTCTCCCAAGAGAAAGAGCTTATATTTTTATAAGCTTTTCAAAAGGGGGGACAGATAGCAGAAGCATAGGGGGATGCAAGCTAGTTTGAAATTTAAATGTGCTGTGATTAGCCATATACAGCTATGTTTATAATCAAGAGCTTGCTCTACTTTTTGGGAGGAGAGAAGTTATGTTTCTGTTTTAATTAAGAAAACTTAGTAATGAAATTGTATTTCTGAGGGCAGACACTCTAAATGTACTAAGTCCTGAAAATAGGAAATTTGAGTATGCAGTCAGTTCTTGGTTTTATGCTAATGGAATAAGTGGAGTGGGTAACAGATTTATTTTAGATCTTGACAAGGGCAATTTGGGGGTATAGTTCTCTCCTGGTTTTTGGTTTTTAGAGCAAGAAATAAGAATTTCTTTAGTTTCATACCAAGAGAACTTTAACCTAAATATTTCCAGCTAATTTGGTAGGTTTCCCTATCTGTTCCTCCAGCTGCAGTAATTCCGGTATCACAGCCATTGCTTACAGCCAATATATAGGGGCACAAAGACATTAAAGAGAATGTCATAATCATCCTATCCTTTTTTAGTAGCTGTGGGTTAGAACCTAAATAAGATTACTGATAACTCAGGACCAAATTTTAAAGTCACTGTGCAGGAAAGGTCTTTTTTCATAGCCTTCTCATTATCTTCATTAAAAAACATATATGTAGGGGCTCCTGGGTGGCTCAGTCTGACTTCAGCTCAGGTGGTTAAGAGTCCAACTTCAGCTCAGGTCATGATCTCATGGTTCGTGTGTTCGAGCCCCGTTGTTGGGCTCTGTGCTGACAGCTCAGAGCCTGGAGCCTGCTTCAGATTCTGTGTCTCCCTCTTTCTCTGCCCCTCCCTCTCTCACACTCTCTCTCTCAAAAATAAAATACACATTAAAAAAATAATAAAATAGAATGCATATGTAAAAAATATAATCTAGCACAGATGCATATATGTGTATATATACACATATTTACACACATATACTAAATAGCCAGTTCTTTACTTCAGAATGAGTTGTACTTTTTAATAATGTTTTATAAAACTTATGTGACTGAAATTTAATATTCTAAATAGTTTTTATACAAACACTGCTCACTTTTTCCCCCCTAAGTCTTATTCTAGATGAGTTTGGAAGGACATATTGTTTAAAGAAGGCTTCTTTAATTAAAACATAATGAGTAGTAATTTAATGATTTTCTTTTCTCATTGGGGTTTTTGGTAACTCTAAATCAAAGTGATGGTGGAACAGAAATTCATGTAAGAAGCACACGGGTAGGAACGCGAGTTCATAAACCTCATAAACCGTTGTTGGGTGTGGCCGTGGCAGATTGGCTGTCTCCATGACGAGGGGTAGGGTGTGTTTCAGACGGTCTAGCTTCAGCTGCAGTCAGCTCTCTATTTTTGGTGATGTAGAGAATTGGAATTTGAGAGTTGTCCAGAAAATAAGTGGAATAGTTCTTTACAGGATTCTAAAATTCCTCAGGTGTGAGATAGTTGGAGAAATTTTCTAAATAATGTGTTCAAGCCTTGGAATGAGAGGAGACCTAAGACGCTATGAACATTCATACATATTTTGACTATTTTAGTATTGAGTAACCTCAGCAGAGAACATAACAGCTAAGGATATAAACTGGTTGTGATGTCATTAATTTTCTCAGTAGGTCAGGAGTCATGTGCCACATTATTACTTTGTTATAATTCATAACTTGACCTTAAACTTGATGAGAGTAGTTTTATTTGCTTTGTAAATGACCATCTTCTACACCCATGAGTGAAATCCATAAAGCAAATTTATACTGGCTTTTAATATCATTTTGATCATGCCTAGAGATAAATAGGAAGCCTAACTTCTTAGACTTATGCTGTGACTGTTTGGGAGCCTGCTGACCATTTCCACACACTTAATACAATGATTAAGACTGCAGAGAATTCACTCTTGTATAGTCTGTTCCTGACAGCTCTTTAAAAATCCTTATTATATTTTCCATAGTTGATCTCCCATCTCTTTGTGACCTTGTGTTTTTAAGGCCTTTATAAGTCTTGCAGGAGTTCACAGCATAATTCTAAATGTTACTTCCACCCCTACCTCACTCTAAACTAGTATATATGTCAGGTAAGCTATATATAATATATACAGGTAAGGTACATATACACTATATAGATACACAAAAACGCACACCGGTAAGCTTATATATAAATGAATGTACAGTTGGGTGAGGCAATCTGCTAGGCTGTGAAGTACTTGGAGCTTCGAAAAAGGTTAAATCTGCAGCAGTTATAGCTAAATAAAGACAATAGAGAGGCAGAGATGCAAATGAAGTTATCTTGTATAAAAGACTCTGATGCAAGGCTTATAATTATTGATTTAAAATGTAATGACTAAGTGTTGGCAAGTTTGTTTCTCCTGCTTTTACTGTAGGGTAATTAATCCTATATTATCACCTGTGGATACACTTCTTTATATTAAAAACTTACATTTTTAAACGTTCCATAGTAGAATGTATTTAAGTAATGTGAAATGTCTTCCTTTGGTCTTTGCTTTATACTTTCGGTGAGACTACATTTCTGACAACTGTTAACATCTGTTTCGATTTGAAATTTATTCAGAAAGAAACTTTTCCAGGCCTAAAAAATTCATGAAACATGGATTAAGATCTTGATTTCAATAGTGATTTTGTTTTCTTTTGTTTTAGTTTACTGCTTTGATTTCACACATTAATTCCAGGGTAAAAATATTCATTATATACTAAGATTTGTAGGGAGGAGTTATTTAAAAATAAGTTGTGGATTTTATCAAGCTGGTAGTTTATTATGGAGAATTAATTGCAGTATTTTTTCTCCATATGGAGTTATGTAAACTGTTATTAAGGTAGTTTGAAATCCCTTTTTGCTTTATACTTTTAGAGTATTTAACATCTGTGCTATTCTATGATGATACTAATAATAATTTGTGTCTGAATCCCTTTTACCCCAGAGACAGGACATAAGCACTTAGCTAGAGGTTAGAAAATGTACCAAATGGATTTAAAGCATTGTTAACTGTAGTATATCATTAATCATTTTTTCAACTAAGCAAGTTTGAGCATGGACTGATTTCTTTACCTTCTGATGAAGCTCTACAGGCTTCAGAGTATCAGTTTAACATCTTTTCATTCCTCTGTGTCTTCCAATACTTTCTCCACACAGGGCTTGGTATAATGTGAATTGGATTTGAATAGCTGTCTGTTGGACTGTATCTGCTATGTCTCTCTTTATAATTATTAAAATGAGGATTTAATACAAGTTGTTTGCATTCATTGCTTGGGATGCTATTTAACCGTAAGGTGTTACATATTACCATCCTGATCAGATGAAAAAAATATTTACTCATGAATTTGAGCATGTATGAGAATAAATTGTATATTTCCTGTTAATTTCATTTTTTGGTATATTTCTGAAAAAAAAATATATATATAATAAAAGTGGTTTGTAAATGGTAAAACACATGCAGATAGTACACAGTAACATTGTCCTAGCCCTTAAAACAAAGTGGCCCTAATTACTAGATGCCCACTTAGCTTTTCATATCACAGATATTTGTATGTGTGGGCTTGTTTTTAGTTCTGACATTTTACAATTTGTCCTTTGTTTACATGCAGCAAGGAGTTATGGGCGAAGACGAGGTAATTCATTTCTGTTTGCTATGGTTTAACTGTTTTTAATTGGGTTTTACTGATCAACTCTATAATTAGCCTAGATATTTTTTATGCACTGTCTGAAAACTCACAGAAAAGTTATATTTTGATTTGCACACTTGTCAAATTGTTGAATCTTATATCTCCTAACTTTAAAGCACATTTTCATACTAATATGGTTATTTGATAAATGTTTTCCTTTTAAACTATTTAGATTTTAACATTATAAAGTTATTTTTATACCTTTTAAAATAAAGCTGCTGTTTACACTTTGGTTAAGAAAAATATTTAATAAATACTAGTGAAGGTGACATGCAATATGATTTTTCTGCTAAGTTACAACTGGTTGTCACTTCTATAAGTATATAATTTACAACCCTAGCTTATTAGTCTTATGTTTGACCCAGTTGAAAATAAATACCAAGTAGGCTATTGTTAACACTGGCGTATAGAAATCATGTTGCTAACATTTCTCTGTGTCTTCTGAGAGTATAATGCTTTCCTTCTCCCTCCCTGCACCAGGCAGGCATGCTCATGCTCCTTCACACACCCTCTCTCTCCCCCACAACAGTCTTCCTCTTTGGGTTCTTGCTCTCTGAAGGACAAAACGAGGACTGTGAGATGCCGGACTACTAAACCTCTTTGGAAAGCAGCTGACAGTGTCTGTGGCTTAAACTTAGCTTCTCTTTTGCGTGTGCTAAGAGACTGAGAGGGAGAAAAATAGATGGAATGAGAAGAAGCAAAAGTAACTTAACACTGCTAGCTTATCCTCAAAGTGTGCAGTGGTCATGATGCTTCTCTAGCTGTCATAAGTACCAAAATGAGTAAAAACGATTTGCTTTGACCCCTAAAATCTCCCTTGAGCCCTGGAGGATAGATTGTAATAATAGTGCCTTTGGATACATTTTATAAACGTGTGCCAATGCTTCACTTTCTTTTCATATACAGGAGTATGTGCACTTTGAAAACAAACAAGCTAAATCTTTCTGCCACCACTGACGACAGAAACGAGTATTCTGTATTAAGTGTATTTCCAGTTTTGTATTTCACAGTGAATATAACTTCATTTTTGGAATCCGATTTTTTCCAATTCTTGACTAAATCTCTTGGTTCTTTAATTTTCTAATGAAAAAAATTATAGGATATAGAAACTCAGAACTCAGAAACTAAAGCTGAATTACTTTCTGAAGGTTGTTGCTAGCAACTGTGAAGAGCAGGGGAAGGTTAGAATTTTAGTGCCTGTTTTCACTTCTGTGGACTGTCCTGTCTCACTGTGCTTTTTTCATTTGGAGCTTCAGTCCATGTGGGAAAACCCACTTACTAAGCTATGATGTTAAGGTATTTTTTAAAGTATAGAGCAATTTAATTTAGGACCTTTTCCTTTTATACATTTTTCATCTTTTAACCTTAGTGACTTATTCTTAACTAATTTGGCATACTCCAACATAATATCATGACCTCGGAAGTTCTCAGGAGCAACGTGTCAGAAAGTCCTGTTACTGCTTACCTTCTTTTTTCTCAGTTCAATAATTGTAGATTATTATCCCGAGAAAAAGCAAGATTTTCTACTTTCAGATAGAAACCTATTACTGCTCCTTATGGCTCTCAGAGGATAGAGATCTATAAGATCTCTTGTACTTCAGGACAGCATGCCAGCTTTGGAAGAAAGAAGGCTCTCCCACAGTTTAAGCCTTCCACAGAAGCTTTCTTTAGGACAAACTGACTGCTGTCACACTTACTTGGCTCAGTATGGAGAAATAATGTCTGAATTTTCCTCTCAAACTGTATGGCATTAGTAATTCTTTAGCTGGTTCTCTGTGACTAGTCAGTCTGCTTTTAAAATTTCAATTTTGATTATCAAATGAAAGTGCACCTATTAGAAATACCTATAGAAAGGGTTCATGTGAATTTGAAAGTACTTTGATACAGTACATAATAAAACGTTAAAAAAAAAAAACCCACACATACCAAAGGAATGACTCAGAAAAGACGAGAAGTAGCCTGGCTCTCTTCCTATTTTCTACTCATTTTTCCCCCTTCTGTGCCAGATACAATGCCATTATTGCGACTGATAACTTTTCAGCTACCAAGATCCCCCTTTTATGGGCTTCGTGTTCAAGGTTTGGTCCATCAAAGAAACTGCATTTACTAACTTCATTTAGTCATTTTTTCTTTCTTAAAAAAGAAAGTCTTACACATATCTGATCTACTGCTCATGCAGGATGTGTCACAATGAGTTGATATGGTTCTTACCAAAAATGAGACCTCACCATCTACCCATGTAATAGTGGGTGAGCAGTATTATTTTTCGTAAGACATTTTGACTTTGTAGTTCACTTGGGGAAGAAGTATTTTTTTCTCACTTGACACCTTTGACTCACCTTTAAGCCCGGGCACAGAGAAGCTGTTTTCATTCAAAAGATTTCCCACTGGAATCCCACTGGACAGCAATCAAACCAAATTACTGCCAAAATGACTTTATATATTTTAATTTCCTTAATAATGTCAATAAGAACTTCACATCAAGCTGGTTCTAGATATTAGTATACGAAATATACCTTAGGAACATTCAAAATATAACTACTGGAAGTAATTAAGAAAGAGCAAATATTTCTTTCCCTGTTTTTCAGTTGCAACCTGCCCCAACTCCTCTGTGTGTCTACAGCCCAGGAGCCAAAAAAAGTTCTACCTCTGAGCTGCCTGTGGGGCAGGATTAGGAAGGAGGAAGAGTCTCATATAGGGGGGGGAGAGGGGGAGAGGTTAATACATGGAACACTGTCATTTTTATTTTACTGTCTGTTCAGCATTTTTTCCATTCTAGTCTAAGAGTAAACGTACTGGTGTGGGGTTGGGAATAGGATAGGAGTGTGAAGAAAAGTGTGAAGTGTAATTTAAGTTCTATCTCTCCACTTCAAATATTTTATATTGCCATTTATTCCTTTTGTAAAGGATTAAAGGGCTACTATGCTCCCAAAGGAACAGACCTGTATGGGGCATTTTAAATAATAGAAATAGAGCCTCTCTTAGTTAATAGGACTAAACATTACAATGCAATACTTTCTAGCAGGTAATCCCAAAGTGTGAATTAATAGCTTGTATATGGAATGAGAAAGGAGAAATTATTTTAAAGGGAATGAAATAATGGAAGCTCAGGGAGGTTGAATTTATTTATACTGTGTAGCCATTCAGATTTATGCACTGTAATAAGCAAGGAATTATAAATAACATAGTACACTGTGTGTTGTTTCAAAATTGCCCCCTAGGAGTTCCGAGTCGATTAGATTTGATTTGAATCTATTTGACTTTTTTAAAAAATTTTTTCTAATGTTTTATTTATTTTTGAGACAGACACAGAGCATGAGTGGGGGGGGGGGCAGGCAGAGAGAGAGGGAGACACAGAATTGGAAGCAGACTCCAGGCTCTGAGCTGTCAGCACAGAGCGCGATGCGGGGCTCGAACCCATGAACATGAGATCATGACCTGGGCCGAAGTTGGAGGCTTAGCCAACTGAGCCACCCAGGCACCCCGAATCCATTTGACTCTTAAACGATCTTGTGAAGTAGCCTGAGTATGGGTAGCGCCCCTAAATATCACTACTATCAAATCCTTTTGTAATGAAATCAAGGCTGAAATTCTTTATCTTTGGTAAACACTTTTGATAACTGTCAAAGGATGGGTAAAATCTCCAAAGCCACAGTAATACTCTAAGACAGAGGTCAGCACACTGGCCCACAGGCCACACCTTTGGTTTTTATAAACAAAATTTTGTTAGAACACAGCAATGTCCATTCATTTACTTTTTGTCTGGTTGCTTTGGAGCTACAATGATGTCAGAGGAGCATAGTTACAGCAGAGAGTGTATGGCCCACAAAGTCTAAAATATTTTTTACCATCTGGCCTTTCACAGAAAAGAATTTGTTTACTTCTCCTTGAAGAGACTTACTCTGCCTACTCTACACCTATACCCAGCCAGACCAGTTTCTAAAAGATACAGAATTTCAGTGAACTTATATATGTTATTACTATATATAATATAGTATGTCTAGAAGTTAATTTATAAAGACATGCTAGGTTATAGCTGATGATTAAAATTAAGTATCTTATCCATCCTTTATGTGAAAAGGATGAACCTGTTATTGGGGCAAAATCTCTTTAGGTGATAAGGGTACCTTAATAGCTTCTTCCTCGGTTCTTTGGAAAAGCATGTCTGATCAGTGATTCTTTCTGATTAAACAGGTAGTGCTTGAGAAAGTACGGTCTCAGACCTACTTTTATTGTTGTGATAGGCTTTTTTAATCCTTTCATATTAAAGAACAATCATGCCATCACATTGTATTTTTTCTACTCCAATAGAGTGACTGCTAAGATCTTAGAAGATGGGAAGAATATTCATATTCATGAATATTCAAGACATAAATTGCATAGTTTTGTACAAATGTTTTCCTTTTCCCGCCTCCCCCTTTTTGATACGTTGAGAAATTTTTCTATTCTGGACTTCTAAAATAAGGACAAAATCTGAAAAGTCCATATAGCTGTGGTTTGGGCATATGCACATAGCTAGCAGAGTAAAATTATTAATTGCTTACAACTCCTCTAACGGCACATCCCAGAAAATCATGCACTGGGAACTAACCGTCAGTCTGTCACACAAACAGCCCCATCTTCAGTTTAGGACGCTCCTAATCTAGCTTTTATTATATGGTGAGGAGTAAATATTATTACAGAAATATAGAAAAATCTCATGCAGTCTCCAGTACTTTTTATTTAAAATATTTTGAAATGGGAGCGCCTGGGTGGTTCAGTAGGTTAATCGTCTGACTCCTGCTCAAGTCATGATCTCACAGTCCATGAGTTGGAGCCCCACATCAGGCTCTGTGCTGACAGCTCAGAGCCTGGAGCCTGCTTTGGATTCTGTGTCTCCCTCTCTCTCTGCCCCTACCGTACACATGCTCTGTTTCTCTCTCTCTCTCTCTCAATAATAAATAAACATAAAAAAATAAAACAAAACAAAACAAAAATGCCCTCCTTTAAAACAAACCAAAAAAAGAATTCATAGATGGTCACTCTAATCTTGGTTGTAACTAACCTCATTTTAATTCTCATGTTTTTATGTGTGTATGTGTTATATTCATAATACATATTACATATTCATATTACAAACAAATCTGGATGTATATACATTTTAAGTTAGAATCACTGAAGTAAGATCTTTGTGTAACTAGTCATCCCTGTTGCCTTACACTATGAGTCAGGAATGTCATAACAGTAGTTAGAGTGTATTATATGAGCATTTGATGTCAAGGTCAAATGATGATTTCTAAAAAAGAAAAAAAAACTCTAACCCTTCAAACAATGCAGTCTAATTACAGTTTAAAATTCTTTTGACTATAGAGCTTGTTGGTCAGTATCCTTACTTAGTTGCTAGTTTTAACAGCGTGGAACTCTCACCTTTAAAATGATTTATCTAAAGAAAAAAAAAATGCCACTTCTAATTACTGTGGTAAGAACCTTAGGAACAGCTATATCCAGTTCTTCTTTTAAAAGAAGAAAACATTTGGGGCTCCTGGGTGGCTCAGTCAGTTAAGCGTCTGACTTCAGCTCAGGTCATGATCGCATGGTTCGTGGGCTCGAGCTCTGCATCCAGCTCTGTGCTGACAGCTGGGAGCCTGGAGCCTGCTTCAGATTCTTTCTCTCTGCCCCTTCCCCACTTGTAATCTGTATAAATAAACATTAAAAATAAATAAACATTAAAATTTTTTAAATAAAAAAAGAAAACATTTTAAAATTTCATAAGTAATTGTTATAAGATACTTAAAAATTTCAGTCTCAAAGGGAATTTGTAAGGATTATGTAGGACAGAAATCACTGTCAATAGTTATTTCTTTCTTATTGGTGAATAGAATCGTATGAGTATACCAAAATTTGTCCATTAACCCATTAACCTACTGATTGACATTTGAGTTGGTTTCCATTTGGACCTGTTCTAAATAAAATTACCATGAACATTTTTGTAACCTTTTTTTTTTTTCTGTGTTAAGTGTGTGTGTTCATGTATCTCTTGGATTTGTGACTAAGAGTGAACTTGCTGCACATTTAACACATTTAGAATGTGTTGCACATTCTAGAATGCACATTTAACGTTATTAGAAACTACCAAGTAGTTTGCCAGGTTTATACTGCAACAGAGTTTTAATAGTTTTAAAGACTGACTTTGGACTGTTAGCTTTTTAATTTTACCTACTCTATATTTGATGTCTCTAATCTGCATCTTCCTGATAACAGTGTTGTGAAGCACCTTGTCATATGCTTTTAACCCATTTTGTTATATTCTTTTGTCAAGTTTCAGTACAAGTCTTTTATCCATTTTTAATGTAGTATTAGTCTTTTGTCCATTTCATTTACAGGAGTTCTTTGTATATTTTGTCCTATTTTGTGGTAGTTGCTTGTCTTTTCACTTTACTAACACTATCTTGATAAGCAGCAAAATATTTAATTTTGATGGAAGTCCAGTTGTTTTATCTTCAGTTCCTTTTAATCCTAAGAAATTATTGCCTATCCCCAATTATCATGAAGAAATTTTGGAAACTTTGTTTTATCTTTCACATTTAAGTCAGTGATTTTTCTTGAATTTATTTTTGGTATGATGTGAGAATAGGGATCAAGGTTCCTTCTCCCCACCACTGCTGGATATTTATCCATTGGTTCAACACCATTTTTTTAATGTTTATTTATTTTTGAGAGAAAGAGAGAGGGAGAGAGAGAGAGATGGAGTGCGAGCAAGGGAGGGTCAGAGAAGGGGACACACAGAATTGGAAGTAGACTCCAGGTTCTGAACTGTCAGCACAGAGCTCAACACGGGGCTCAAATTGAGAAACAGTGAGATCATGATCTGAGCCAAAGTTGGATGCTTAACGAATTGACCCACCCAAGTGCCCCTGGTCATCACCATTTATTGAAAAAAATCTTCCTTTCCACATTGAAATGCATGCATGCTTTTGAAAACATGAAGTGACTGTAAATGTGTGAGTCTCTGTCATGACTGTATTTTGTTCCAGTTAGCTATTTGCCTATCTTAACATTAGTTTTATATTTTTTTAAATTAAAAAAAATTGTATGTCTTTATTTTGAGAGAGACTGAGAGCAAGTGGGGGAGGGGCAGAGAGCGAGAGGGAGACCCAGAATCTGAAGCAGGCTCCAGGCTCTGAGCTGTCAGCACAGAGCCCGATGCAGGATCGAGCCCATCACAAGATCATGACCTCAGCTGAACTCAGATGCTTAACTAAGTGAGCCGCCAAGGCGCTCCCATAAGTGTTACATTCTTAATAATCATAGCTGATCAGTAAATCTTGAAATCTGGCCATATAATCCTCTGACTTTGTTATCTTCTGTAGATTTTTAAACTTTTGAATCCTTTCATTTATCATAAATTTCAAATCTTGCTGGCGAGTTTCTAGAAGACAAAGTGTGCTTGGATTTTGAATGACATTGTATGAAATCTGTACATAAGATAATTTGGAGAGAATTTACATCTCACATGTTGATTTCTTCTCTCTATTCATTTATTTCAGTCTTGTAGAATTTGTGAGCAAATTTTTGTTGTCAGTGTAAAGGTCTTACATCTCTTTGGCTTAATTTATTCTTAGGTATTTGATGAGTTTTGATGGCATAAGGAATGGCACTATTTTAATTTTTTTTCCTATTATTACTGTCATTTGGAAATAAATTGATTTTTGTAAGTTGATTTTGTATTTGTCCCATAGCTAAATGAACTTAGTTTGAGTCTTTTGAATTTTCCATATGAAATCATGTTCTTAACACAGATAGTTTTACTTTTTCCTCGCAAGCATTAGACACTTTTTTTTTCATCTTCTTGCACTAGTTCTACTGCCAGTCTAATGTTGAACATTAATAGTGAACATCCTTCCAGACCTCAGGGAGTAAGCATTTAGATGCTCTGGGTTTTCAGTGCTCTTTATCAGATTGTGGAAATTCTTGCCTATTCCTAGTGTGCTGGGAGTTTTTAATCATGAGTGGCTGTTGAACTTTATCAGATGCATTTCTTACATCTGTGGAAATGATTGTTTGATATTTCTATTTCCTTCTCTTAATATGAATTACAGTAATTGATTTTCAAATGCCAATCAATCTTATATTCCTGAGGCGAACTCCACTTAATCATGATGTATTTTTCATTTTCATATATTTCTAGATTCAATCTGTGAATATTTTTTTTACAATTTTTGCCTCCTGTGTTCATGATATATAGTTTTCTTATAACGTTCTAGCCAGGTTTGTACTATGAGGGTTGCAAAACTACTTAGGAAGTTTAGATATTTATGTATATCAGCTCCATGTTGGTTGATGTCCCCTTTTTCACACTTAATATTGGTAATTTGAGTTTTCTCCTTTTTCTTGATGAACTTGATAAACTTTGCTTAGAGGTAAATCAATTTTATGGTTTTGAAGAGCCATTTTTGGCATTGTTAGCTTGCTTTCATGTAGTCTATGTTTCATGTCATTAAACTTTATTGTTTTATTTCCTTCATCTTACTCTCTTTTTATTTAATTTGTTATTCTTTTTTCTGTCTTTTTGTGTCATAAACTAGGGTTATTTTAAGCATTTCTTGTTTTCTAACATGCATGTAAAAGTAGAAGTTTTTCTCTAAATATGGCAATTTTCCTCCAAATATATAGCTTTTGCTGAGTCCCACAAATTATATACTGTGTTTTCATTATCATTCAGCTTCATTCTTTTGAAGTGTAGGAATCTGAAAATATATCCTAGTTTCAGAGCAAAAAAGGAGAATGCTAATTGAGTTTTGGTTGAAAACTTTTGCAAGTGTTTTAGTCTAAATTATTTTATAATCAAATTTTACTTCTCTCAGCACACATACTTCTGCCTTTACTGTCCTTCTCATGCACAGAACATAGGTGTTTGTCATTTTCAGAAAGCAGGTTTATACTGTACTGTACATGAAATAAGTCATTACTTAGTGGTTCTCCTTTTAGAATTGTATTAAATTAGGTTATAGGAAAAGGTGATTGGCAAGATAAAACGTCATATTTTGGAGGGACCTGGGGGAGCATCCAACTTTAGCTCAGGTCACAATCTCACAGCTCGTGTAAATTCAAGCTCTGTGTCAGTTCTGTACTGACAAGTCTGAGCCCGGAGCCTGCTTCGGATTCTGTGACTCCATCTCTCTCCATCCCTCCCCTACCTGTGCTCTTGTCTCTCTCTCTCAAAAATAAATAAACATTTAAAAAAATTTGTAAGTGATATTTTTGTTGCTGGTGTATACTCAGTTAACTCCTCTTTTAAATGAGCATTTAATTCCATAGCTTTTGTTGCTTCTAGAAAGAAAATGGTCATAATTTTCTAGCAATGAAAGTTCTTATTAGTATGTGTAATATTTTCTTAGCCTTTCTGTTACATCCTTTGTTTAGCTGAGCTTTGGTTACTATATTTTAGACATATAGATGATAGATTTTTGATAGTTGTTTTACTAACTGTATTTTATTTATTAGAGCTAAAATGATACTATATTTTGTAATACAGAATCATTGTTAAAACGCAGTTACAATATGAATATGCTTACAATATTATAGTTAACACAAAAAATTTAAATCCTTTTTGGGTCATGACCTCTCTTGTATAGTGATTTCCTCGGTCAGTGTATTTAGTATTTTGATTTAGACTCTGTTTATGATCTGTATTTTTTCTCAAGATAAAAATTTGTTAGAAAGACTGCATGTCATATTCATGGGACTCCTAAATTCATATATGTGTTAGGGCACTTCAAGGTGAAATAATTTCCAATGTATTGGCATGTCTGAAATAAGAATAAAATTTGGATTTGTAATTTTTCTACTAAAAACTAATTAATATACATGTTTTTATGCCTCATTCTATTCGTTTTAAAATTGAAGTCCACCTTAGAAGTTGAACCAGTTACAGTGTTATTTGTAATGGATATGATGTTTATTTTGTTATATAGTTAGATAAAATACTTTGAAGGGCTTTCTTTCTGTTGATCACACAGACTATTGACATTTGTTTTTCATTGGCCCTTATTTCCAATAGCAAAGATATTGGAGAAGTTAATTACTCATAAGGTTACTCAGTGAACATGGGCATCTTTCAGAACATCTTATTTAAGTTAAATTTGAGTCTGTGCAATAATCTCTTATTCCTATACAAATAAGATCCTTCTACCTGTTTTTGATATTAAAAACTTCAAATTGTTATTTCCGTCATCCAGCCAGCTATAGTTCATTGTCACATGAGTCCACTTCTCTTCCTGTTTTCCAGACTCTGCACGCCGTCACATTTAACATTGCCATTGTTGATATCACTTGCACTGTTACGTGTCATATTCAAGATGATATATTGACTTTTTTTTAAGTTTATTTATTTCGAGAGAGAGAGAAGAGGGAGAGAGAGAATCCCAAGCAGGCTCTGCACTGTCAGCACAGAGCCCAGTGCGGGGCTAGATCTCAGGAGCAGGGAGATCATGACCTGAGCCGAAATCAGGAGTTGGACACTTAGTCGAATAAACCACCCAGGCTCCTTATTAAATGACATTTTAATGTTGAATATTACTTGTATATATTAAGTCACAACACTACAGACTCTATGCATTGTTTCTTCATCCAAAAAAAAAAAAAGAACAAAAAACCTTTCATTCCATCTTAAAAAAAAAAAATTTTGTCTGCATTCTTATTTTCTTTTTCCTTCTCTAATAAACTAAAGAATCATCTTCTTTTGATGTCTTTACCTTATAAAACTCTACGTGCACCATGACTCTCATCCAACTTTACTAAAATTGCTTATCTTCAAAGATCATGCCTGTCCTCAAATACACTTGTCATTTTTTTAATCATTAACATCTCACATTGTTATTTCATTGCTTTTTTTTAAGGCATTGATCACATTTTTCTTTGGAAATCTGTTACAATAATACTTGGGCTTCCCTCATACTTTTCTTACCACTCCTTTCTTGAGCACCTTGAATGTTCCCTCACTTTCTTTTTAAGTTTCCCAAGGAACTGCCCTCATCATTTGTCTCTGGAGTTTTCATCAGTGATACTACCACGAACTTAACCTGTCACCTTTGTAAAGTTGACTCTAGTCTCGAAAATGTGACTCATTTTCTTTCTTCACTCCCTTTGCATCCTCCCTCCTTACTTTTAACTCTGAACATCCTCTCGGCATATGAAGCACATATCTTTTTCTTCTTTCTTTCAAGATTTTACTTAAATTCCAGTGTGTTGACTTACAGTGGAATTCTACTTTCAGGAGTAGAATTTAGTGACTCATCACTTACATACAACAACCAGTATTCATCATGCCAAGTGCCCTCCTTAATGCCCATCACAGATTTAGCTCATTGCCCCACCCCTCTCCCCTCCAGCAATCCCCAGTTTGTTCTCCCTAGTTAGTTTCTTGGTTTGCCTCTCCCTTTCTTTCCCTTTGCTCATTTGTTTTGTTTGTTAAATTTCACGCATGTGTGAAATCGTATGGTATTTGTCTTTCTCTGACTGATTTATTTCACTTAGCATAATATCCTCTAGCTCCATCCATGTCATGGCAAATGGCAAGATTTCATTCTTTTTTTTGATGACTGAGTAGTATGCCATTATATATGTATATCATATCTACTTTATCTATTCATCAGTCGATGGACATTTTGGGCTCTTTCCATAATTTGGCTATTGATAGTCCTGCTATAAACATTGGAGTGCATATGACCCTCCGAATCCATATTTTTTATCCTTTGGGAAAATACCTCATAATTGCTGGATCGTAGGGTAGTTCTATTTTTAGTTTCTTGAGGAACCTCCACACTGTTTTGTAGAGCAGCTGCACCAGTTTGCATTCCCACCAACAGTGTAAGAGGGTTCTCCTTTCTCCTCATTCTCGCTAACAACTGTTGTTTCCTGTGTTGTTGATTTTAGCCATTCTAACAGGTGTGAGTTGATATCTCATTGTAGTTTTGATTTGTATTTCCCTGATGATGAGTGATGTTGAGTATCTATTCATGTGTCTACTAGCCATATAGATGTCTTCTTTGGAAACATATATATTCATGTCTCCTGCCCGTTTTTTTTTAACTGAATTATTTGGTCTTTGCATGTTCAGTTTGATAAGTTCTTTATAGATTTTGGATACTCATTTTTTACCAAATATGTCATTTGCAAATATCTTCTCCCATTTAGTAGTTGCTTTTTAGTTTTGTTGATTGTTTCCTTCTATATCTGACCTTTTTTGTCCCACCTTTTGGCTTTTATTGTCTTTATATTTAGTTAATGATTCTTATCATTCATGTTCTAATATCTTTTTAGTTCCTCCTTTCCATTAATTTTCTGTTTTGTTTCCCAGATATCTACTCTTTACTGTTATAGTATCTCCCCTGTCTATCCTCCCTGATCCAATTTTCTAACCACTGTAACCACATTTACTATAAGTTTTCCTAAAGCACCAGAAAAATTCTCTTGCTTGAACCCCTGTATTCAGTTTTTTGTTTTAATCACCCACTAAATAAAACCTCTCCTTTAACCTGACATTCAAGGCTAAGTATTCTGGCTAGCGTCAAAACTGTTTTCTTACCTTTACTCTCCTTCTTTCCAACATGTAATAGTCAACCCTGACTACTCCCTATTTCTTAAATAAATTCACACTTTGCTCCTTTCTGTTATGTTTCTCCTTCCACTTGGAAACTTTACTCAAAACCGTGTTCTAACAAATATTTCTACTTAGAAATATCTTACCCTCTCTAATGCACTCAGTAAATACCACTGCCTTCCCCTTTCTACCACAGTTGCTATCCAGTTTCATTTAAGGATTTAAGAAATTACCCAATTATTAGCCAGATTACTCCCTTCCTCCAACAAACTTCCTCTGAAGTACTTTGAAGCTTTCTCGTGGATATGTGCCATAGTTATATGTGTAGATCTTATCTTTTCTAAACGTACATTCCCTGAGAGCAGGGGACTATGTTTTATTAGGTCATTTTATTTTTCTGATCCCCACGGAGTCTAGCATCAGGATTGCTGTGCAGTAGAGGCTTACAGGATGTGCCCTATATAAAGGGTGCACCCCTGAAGAGTGAGCTCAGATGAGGACCAGAGGCTTAGAGGGGATGCCTTTTTCTGTTTTGCACATGTGCAGAAGCCCTGTCTACCCTCTTATATAATTGTCACATGTGTAATCAATTAATTCCAAACCTTATATGCAAGTTGTCTTGTTGCCTTTGTCTTTACTATAGTCTACAAGTGGCTTTTTATTATGTCTTCTTATCTATTTAGTCTGTGCCATTTCCCTTCTGCCACCAATTTCTCAGAGGTTTCTCCTATTACACATCCAATGTAACCATCCCCATACATCAGATTCTTGCTGCTTTCCATAAAAAATTGAAGTGATCTAGTGTTTGTGGTATAATTGTTGTCATATGACTGTTTATTTTTGAGTCATTCTTCAGACTGCTTCTCTTTTGAATCCAGGTAATTAAAACCTTAAGCTATCTGAATCTCCCTTATTTTGTCTATGCCTGTGTCACCTTCATTTTATAAGCCTTTGAATTTGTCATTTCTGTCTTTATGCTTGATTTTGTCATTTCTTTATATCTAAGATTCAAATTGTACTTGTTCTTATATTTTAGGTCGTTCTTCCCTCTTTCCAATAGATGATGGTCTCCTTGA
Source organism: Suricata suricatta (assembly GCF_006229205.1). Lineage (NCBI taxonomy): Eukaryota > Metazoa > Chordata > Mammalia > Carnivora > Herpestidae > Suricata > Suricata suricatta. The sequence continues at coordinate 183,803,164 of NC_043700.1, read as the reverse complement.
TGATGGTCATAATGATCAAGTTGGGGTTTTAAATTCTCCCACATGTTACTCAGCTCATCAAAATGGAGAACGAATAGAACGCTTCTCTCGAAAAGTTTTTGTTGGTGGTCTTCCCCCGGATATTGATGAAGGTAGGGTGATGACTTGAATTTAAAACAAACGAACAACTAAAATATAATGTGTGTATGGGGGGAATACAGTTTTTTTTTACCTCTAGAGATTTTCATTCAGAATCATCTCCGTTTAAATATTTTATCACCTGTTGAAATGTGAAATCGGTAATTGGACCGTTTAAAGTTTTTTTCTTTATCTGTTAAAATGCATATTTTTACTGTGAACAATTTTGTAAGTAAGATTGTCATACAAAAATCTTTTCTTCTAAAACTTAAAACTTTTTGTATGGCCATAATACAACACCCACAAAATAAAGGTAACCAGCCTCTCTCCCTGCAGTCCGTGAGAGTCAGAAGTTTAATTCCTTTAAGGATAAACAGGCTCTTAGATACAGATAAGAAAGAGACAATAAAACCCCAGAAGATAATGGAAAAGAGCATAAACAGGAAACTCAGGTTCACAAAGGCATGTAGTAATGTGTGGAAAAAGTACTCATGTGTAATAATAATAAAAGAAAATAATTCAAGGTAAAGATTAAAAAATGTTGGAACTGGCTGATACTTGTGAGGTTGTAGGAAATCGGCCATTCTTATTCCCAACTACTAAGATATTGCTACGCTTTGAGAAGTTTTTCAGTTATGATTCAAATATCCACAAACTAATTCTAAGGACTAATTAGTATAAGGTTTTCATGTGATGAAATAACCTAAACCATATCATTGGATTTGACTTGACCTATTTGTGTTTCAGTGAAACTACCTGACATGTGTCCGACCTTAGTATATTTTATGAATATAACTTTAGATGTCTTGTTTGAGCAGAGCTTTTCTTTCCCTATAAGATTTTACTTACCAAGCAGTAGCAGTCTCTTTATTTAACTTGATATACTGTTGCCATGTTTTTCAAGGCAGGAATATTTATGGTTTGTAAAATCCATTAGTATCCATGCAGTGTTATATAAAATTTTAAAGCTCAAACTGAATTGACTGCTCTGGCCTATGTGCTACTTAAAAATCAATTTATTTTGACTAAAATAGCTATTTAGTTCTTGTATCCTTTTAGTAAGGATATTAGACATGTTTTGAATTTTTATATTCTAGTTTATCATAGCCTACTTGGTACTTTTAAATATTAAATCTTTAACCTACACAGGATTTTGTTTTTAGAATGAACCATTAAAACTAATTCCTAATGCATATTATTGTACTTTTTTAAGATGAAATAACTGCTAGCTTCAGAAGATTTGGGCCTTTGGTAGTGGATTGGCCTCATAAAGCAGAAAGCAAGTCCTATTTTCCACCAAAAGGTAAGAATTTTTATTGTTAATACTTTCTATGGAATCAGTTTTATGAGAGCAAATAAGGTATTGTCAATTACTTTGTGTTTCCCTTTAGAATTGAATATCCTCCCACTTTTGTGTAAAACTATTAGAGTAATTTGTGAAGGCTGGTAAAGCGTCAGGTGAGGAAGAAGGTCCTGGGGACCGTCCTCCTTTCCCTTTCAGCCAGTCAGGGATCATAAGACACTTGTGCTGTTATATAAACATATAATGATTTGACAGTGACTTCAAAGACTCAGATCAGCCAGTGTTTGAGTAATTTCTCCATCTGAAGTATCCTTCTGAGTAACTTGGGTACAGACATATAAGAATGTATTCCTTTACACAGTGAAATTGAGATCTATGTGAAGTGAAAAAAAATGTATATAAACACATGAATAGTATAAATACTGCAAGATTTACTCATGTGTTCCAAATTATATCAGATAACAAAAGAGCGATACTTACTCTGCTGGTGAATTTAGCAAAAGCAGAAAGTTCCTGGTCCAGAAAGTCCATTATATGAAGAGATCAGATGGGAGGAGGGTACCTAGTTGTGCTGGTGACTTACTGCTCGGACGCGATGCGGCCTGTGGGCATAGCACCAGGGTCCCCTGCCTGTGATGAGCACGGAGGTGCGGGGAGAATTTGGCGTGAATCCAGTCAGGCTGCTACTGGCAGATTCTCTGAAGTGATAAAATGAAAGCGTGAAGTTCAAAATCTAAGACGTTTCTTTAAACATCATTGAAATACAATTTTAGGGGGAAAAAAACCCACTTAGTCTCATGGCTGAATGAATTTTAAGGCCTCCAGTATACCTGTTAAATGGTCTGATTTTGGCTCCAGGAAAGGAAACATGTTAGATCAGTTACTGGCAGACAAAAATTAAAGATTTCTGTTAATGAACTATATGGGCCATCTCCACTTTTCGTCATGGAGAATTCTAGAACCTCCATCACTAGCTCATGTAGATTTTTAGAGAAACGAAATAAGTCAGTGATTCTTGTTTTACACCTTAAGATGTAGGAATGGAGAGTATCTTTTGAGTAGGGATTCTGAATCGCAGGCCACTGTAAGAATCTAATTAAAGCTATGTACCTTTTTCCCTGTAATCCTAAATTTTCACCCAATTTTGGAGTTTACTGAACTTGGAGGTCCTGATACTTGGTTTAAAAAGAAAATTAGTTCCATATAGATCTAGATGTTCATTTGTTAGCTGAGTTTTAATCTGTTGTTGTCCATTGTTTTATCCTCTGACCTTTTATAAAGCTCACTGAGTATTCAATACAAATTCCAGTTAGTTACCGATGTTTCCGCCCAAGTTACCACTACCATGGCCCACTTCAGTAATATGACTGGTCTGTTCAGACCTCTGGCTTTCTCCAGTTTTTCTCCCACAGTACAGCTAGAATAATCTTTCTGAAAACTCATCTGATAGTTCTGTTCTTTTGACCCTCTACTTAAAACCCTTCAGTGGTTTCTTTTATTGTTATAATAAAGGCAAAAATGCACTTGCCCTGCCCAGCCTCCCTATTTCTCTAGTTTCTTCTACCAGTGTTGCTTCCGGCTCCCTTCTGGTTCTAAAAACTGGCCTTGTTCTTTCCTGCCTCAGGGCCCTTCCGTATGGTATTAGTCTCTTCCTGAAGGCTCTTCGTGGGTGGGTCTTTATCTACATACCCCCTACTTAGCTCAATTTAAATATTGGGTGCTCACCAGAAACTTTCAGGACCCACCTGCCGGCTCACATACTCCTGTTTTACAGGCTCTCCCAGCACTGCTCAGTCCTTTCACCGCACTAGTCATAGTCGCAATGTTAGATTTGTATGATTCTACAAATCTGTGACAATCTTATTGATATCCAATTGTTGCCTTAGTCTGTAGGACTATACCTTTACTCATCTTTGTATTCTTGGTAATTCACAGAATGATAATTGACTAACAAATGGTAACAATAAATAAATACTATAGAATAGAGAGGGTCCTTTAACTTGAAGTAGGTAATTAAGGCCTCACTGAGAAGTTTTGAACAAAATCTAAAGGGTCCTTTGCAATTTAGGTAGACATCAAGGAGTGGAACAGCATTCCAGAAAGGAATTGAAATACAGTTTAGAAAGGAAGGAGAATTGGTTTGTGTGGAGACAGGTGTACATTTTTTGCCTGAGCTTCTTTTTCATATAACAGGATGGTGGATTCTTAAGCCTGGAGAGATGCATTGGCACAGATCTAATCCAACTGAATAGTTCCTGTCTTGTTGCTCTTGTTGCCATTGCCATTGTCATTGTCATTGTGGTTTTTGTGGTGATGGTTAGTTTATTTTCTGACACTGGAAAGGAAAGCAAAACAAAGAAACCTCAAAAAAGTTGCACTGGCAAATCATAGTTCTTTTTGTACAACTGTAGTTCATTGTCATCGCCAAAGACCAATGTTCCCAAGCCTTGTTCTCTCAAGCAGTGTTGTCATTGTCGTAATTCATTTTCCATGGTTTGGAAAACACTGGTATAGAAGCATCCAGTTAGCGAAGCTGCCTTGTAATTAAGGCAGCACCATGAGCCCCTGGATAGAGCCACACATGTCCATGTGTTTCCTTTACAGTGACTGAGGCTCGCCCTATGCGGTATTGACTCGCTGTATGGTATGTGTTTGGTAGGAGTATTTTAATACTAAAGTCTTTGCTTTAGCTAGATCATAATTTATCTGCCACACTGCTTAATTTGTTTCGTGATACAAATATTTCTTCCCTAATAGTCACACAAATAATTAAGCAATATTAAGAACACTGAATGTAAAGTATTACTTTAAAACTAAGTAATATGAAAATATTAGCATCAAAAATTAATATCAACTCTTAACATTAAAAATACTGAATTTAAAATATGATTTTAGTAAATTGGTCTTATAACCTCTCAGTTATTACAAAAGTTATAACTCTCAAATCCTTAGCTCATATCAGAATTAAATAAAGCCTTCACTTAAGCCAGTCTTCATTTTTTTCAAGCACATTTAAATTATTTCTAGCAATTGAAAAGGTCTAAGGTGTGTTTTTTAATCTTGCATAATCATATCTTTGGAAGTTTCTATTTGCATGGGTTAGTTTGATGCCTTATTTCTGCAATCAGGTATTATAATTTTATTAAAATGAAGTAATTTTGTGTCACATCTGACCTTTGTGGCAATTACAACCATTGTTGGCAGCAATAAAGCTGTGTGTTTTGATTTCAACATAAAATGTTACCATTCATTGTATGATGGAACAGATGTACATGGCCTCTTTGGTGACTTCTTCATGGAACCAGATTACAGTTCTCTAGGTTGGTTTGCATAGAAATCTTATCAAGGCAAAAGGGTGTTTTGGATCATTTAATTCTCAACTTCTAGGAATAATCATGTAATGGTGAACTTGTAGTGTAAATTTCGGTACCTTCTTTTTAGAATGAAATCTGTTCTGCTTAAAGATTGACCATTGGTTATCACAAAGAGAGGAGGAAGGGCATATTTCCAAAAGGTACAGGAAACTAAGCAAGAGCTTGGTCCAAAGTCCAGCATAGTCTCCAGATTATTTGAAAGGAGTGTTACACTGCTCATCCAGCTTGAGGCTTGATTTGAAGTTTTAATCCATGCTGAAGGAACCCATTTCATTCCACCCTCCTGAAGGCAGTTTTCTTAGTATTTGAAGTTATCTTGCTGTGGACTTTTTCTCCTCCTTATGGAAATTCTTGGACCTTTCCAAGTATGCTTTAGTCCCAAGTGTGCTCCAGAACGTGTCTTACTCTGAGGGCATTTATAGGAATCTTCAGCTTCTAATATTCGCAATGTGTTAATCTTGCGAAGTTCTTTTTTTCCTTTTAATTTTTTAATGTTTTATTTATTTTTAAGAGAGAGGGAGACAGAGTATGAGTTGGGAGAAGGGGCAAAGAGAGAGGGAGACACAGAATCCAAAGCAGGCTCCAGGCTCTGTGCTGACAGCTCACAGGGCTCGAACCCATGAACTTGTTGTATGCGTAAGTGACTGAGGCACCCAGGCGCCCCAAACTTGCCAAGTTCTTTCTTTCTTCTTCTTCTTTTTTTTTTTTTTTTTAATGTTTTTACTTATTGTTGAGAGAGAGAGAGCCTGAGAGGCGAAGCAGGCTCCAGGCTCTGGGCTGTCAGCACAGAGCCTGTTGTGGGGCTCAAACCCACAAGCTGTAAGATCATGACCTCAGCTGAAGTCAGACCTTAATTGACTGAGCCATGCAGGTGCCCCTCTTGCCAAGTTCTTTAAGAAGACAGTATCGTATGGGGGCTATCCTGGGTTTGAAATTACTCCACCAGCGACTTGGTGATGTGACTAACTTTGGGCAAGTAACTTAGACTTGTTGTGAGAATCATATGACATAATTATGTAAAGTTCTTAGCATGGTATTGATAGCAAACACTCTATAAAAAATAGCTAATTAATGAGCATCTGTTTTTGTATGTATTCCAAAGGATATCATGTTCTTATAGAAAGTGTAATGGTTCTAGTTCTATTTGACAGTTAACATTTTTCTTTTCCAATAGCATGTATTTTCCAAACAGTACTAAAATTTGGGGTGAAATCACTTACCTTCACATAATTGCTTCATTTTTAATGGTTATTACAGGCTATGCATTCCTTCTCTTTCAAGAAGAGAGCTCAGTTCAGGCACTAATTGATGCTTGTATTGAAGAAGATGGAAAACTCTATCTGTGTGTTTCCAGCCCCACCATCAAGGACAAGCCAGTAAGTAAATACTACTTGAACTTTAGACTACAAGTGCAAGTTTACCAAAAACTGTTTTGAGATCATTTTTAGCGATTACAAAAAAAAGTTAAACTGCCATGTTACGGATTCAGTTTTTAAAAATTTGGATAATTTTTTAGTATCTAGATTAAAAAAATAATTTTTTTTGAAATCCAGCTATCGAAACTTCTGAAAAATAAAAGGATCACTGTTAACTGGCACAAAGCAGCATAACCTATCAAGAGACTATGATCCGTTGCAGTAACGTAATTTTCTTCATAGGTTCAGATCCGTCCTTGGAATTTAAGTGACAGTGATTTTGTGATGGATGGTTCTCAGCCTTTGGATCCTCGAAAAACAATTTTCGTTGGAGGTGTTCCTAGGCCATTAAGGGCTGGTAAGTAGAATGTTAAACAAATGCGACTTCTTTAAAAAAATTTGTTTAATGTGAATAATTGAGTAAACATCTGGGGGCTGTTGTATACATGGCACTGCTGGGTGGACAGGGGGCAGAGTCCTCATTTCCAGTAGTTGCTCACTGCAGAATTCTGAGAAGCATTCTTGAAACCATCAAGTCACTGGATAAGTGGACATTCATCTATCAGTGCTAATAGTTAACTCCAAGCAGACTCTATAAGAAGAATCCAAATGCTTCTGACTTAAGTAATTCTCTAAGATAGAAGAATTTGTTTGTTTTATGTAGGTTGATTCAGATATCTGAAGAAGAAATATGGGATTTTTTTAAAATAATGCTTTGATAAGTATAAACTTCCATATGTCAATAACCAGGAACCAGACATTTACCAGAAGATGTCATATAGGAACATAATTATAGACCTAAATACCCACCATACAAGCAGGTTCCGTGATCCCATGTGCCCTGTGAAGGGTGTTCGTGTGTTCCACTACTGAGAACATACTCTTCCAGTATAGGAGACGCATATTAAAAGAACCATTCACACATGTAAATATTTACAGACTATAACTGCTACAAAGAAAGACCACAGAGGAAATAGAAGAGCATGTAGTCCAGGGAATGTGGTGCAGTCTGATCTTTAGGAGACACTTGTATTTTAGCTGACCTGTAAGAACAGGAGAAGAGTTGAGGTGGCAGGAGGGTTGTGAGGACTGTGTTTTCACACAACGGGAAGAGCATCTTCAAAGATCATTAGTGGAGGGAAGCAGAATGCATTGGAGGAACTGAAAGAAGCCCAGAGTGGCTGACTGGGGTATAAGGAAGGAAGGGAAAGACACAAAAAGGCATTGAAAACATGAATAGGAATCAAGTCACACAAGTTGAATAAGCTGATTAGGCATTTATCCTCAGAGCCAGGGGAAACCAATGAAGAGTTTTAGATAAGTGTAACTAGTGACCCATTTTGGGGGCAGCTGAATTAGAAGTAGAGAGAGGTAGACCATGTTAGGAACCCATCTCTGTGGGACAGGAGACAGATAATGGGAGCTTGGATTGGAGGTGGCAGTGGTGAGAGAGCAGAATGAACGCCAGTTCATGTTCATGTGTGAGGGAAACACAAAGGCTGACTCTCAGCTTTCAGTCTTCAGCCACTACGTAAATAGTGAGATAAAGAATACTGACAAGGAAGATTGTGGTCTTGGTTTTGAAAGCAAGTTTGAGGTACCATTTAGAGCAGAGTAGAAATTTCAGTTGAGCCAGTTGTATCTGATATCTTTTTTAAAAGAATTACCCTTGCTACTGTTTTGAAAATAAGTTTTGAGGGACCTTGCTGCTATTTTGACTATAAATCAAAAAGCAAAGAGATAAGGCCATTCCCACGATCCAGAGGGAAAATAATAATAGCTTGGAACAGGATGTTAGCAATGGAGATGAGATTGGTTTGAGATATGTCTTGAAAAATATCCAGTTCATAGGATTGCATGTATAGTGGGGGGAAAAAGAAAATAGGATGAAATCAAGGCTCTTGGGAACTTCATCTTTTGTATTGCTTGCCAACTGAGTCAGCAGAAATTCATTGGAGCAGATGTAATGGGATGGTGGAATATCAGAGTGCCATTTTGAACTTACTATGTGAGAAGGTCTGTTAAATGTCTCTATGAGTTGTCCAGGAGATGGTTGCATAAATGAATTTGGAGTCCAGAGCAGAGGCCTGGGCTGGAGACAGGAATTTAGGAGCTGGAAACAGATAGATGGTATTCAAAGCCATGGCATGGGAGGAAGCCACCAAACCCACAAGTGTAGAGAGAAATCCTTGCTCTGAAACTTAAGAGTACTCTGACACTGACAAGTGTCCTGACTAGGAGTGGAGGAGGAACCAGCAAGGAAGACTAAGAAGGAATTACAGTGAGGTCAGAGGAAAATTAGTAGAATAATGTGTCCTGGAAGCCAGATGAAGTATTTCAAGGAGAAGGAAGAGATTATGTTCAGTGCTGCTTCCAGGTTGGTTGACCATTATACTTGGCAATGGCATGAGCTGTCAAAATGGAGTCATGGGTAAAAGTCTAGTTATAAAGGGTTGAACAAGGAATAGGAAGAGAGGGATTGGGCAGTATAAGAAAAAAAATAGCAATTTGACTGTAAAGGGGAACATAGAAATTAAGCAGTCACTGAGAGAGAGAAAAAAAATAGTTAAGAATTTTTTTTTAAGATGGGAACTAACCCAGTATAGATGAAAAACTTGTGATACACAAAGGAGAGAAGAGAATTGCCAAGTCAGTCTGCAGTGTTAGCAGGCTGGGTGCAGTATGTGGTTGAAAGGATTGGCTTTAGGAAACAGCATGAAACTATCCTGTTGACTTTTCCTTTTTAAGAAAGAACTTCAATATTGTTGATTTACTGGGTTGTCTCACATTTGATGGGAACTTCTTTTTCTTTTCAAGTGGAACTTGCTATGATCATGGACAGGCTGTACGGTGGAGTTTGTTATGCAGGAATTGACACAGATCCTGAGCTAAAATACCCAAAAGGTGCTGGTCGAGTTGCTTTCTCCAATCAGCAGAGCTATATTGCTGCCATCAGTGCTCGGTTCGTTCAGCTGCAGCATGGGGATATCGATAAACGCGTAAGTTGCATATTGGGAAACCATTTGACATCCTCTAAGGTGCTGAGTCAGTAATAGAATTCAAATACTGTATTTTTTTTATACTTTATGTTTTTTAACTCTTAGAGTTAAAAGAGTATTATATCAAAATATTCCTGGGGCACCTGGAATCTCATAGTTCATGAGTTTAAGCCCTGCATCGGGCTCTGTGCTGACAGCTCAGAGCCTGGAGCCTGCTTCAGATTCAGTGTCTCCCCCCCTCTCTCTCTGTCCCTTCCCTGGTCGCTTGCTCACTTTCGCTCGCTCGCTCTCTCAAAAAATGGTAGTGAAGAACCAATTATTTGGGGCAGATTATTAATTCTTAAAGAGCAACTCAAAATGCATACAGCCCTTCTTAAAAAGGAATTGAAATGTTTATTTTTTAAGATATGTGCTCCTAAGTAAGGTATGTTTTGAACCCTATTTGAAATAATTTGAGGGGTGCCTCAGTCAGTAGAGCATGCAACTCTTGATCTCAGGATTGTGAGTTAGAACCCAAGTTGGGTCTAGAGAGTACTTAAAAATTAAATCTTAAAAAAAAAAAAAATGATTTGAGCCTTAAGAATTTTGTAAGTCACTGGTATTGTTTATACCAAAAAAATATATTAAACCATTAACCTTTATACCTTTCATGTCTCTACTATGAATATAGTTATAAAACCAGAAAAATAGATTAATTTTATATTTATAACTGATAACCAAAGATATGCAGAGGTTAAAATTGTTTACTCAGGCTACTTTTTTTCCTTATGAACACATCAGGGTTTAATGCCCATCTCCCTAATTGCTAGAAAGCACAGTCACCACAAAGGTGTAATTTCATTGTAGTTTTTGTGTGTCTTTTACTCCATGAGTAATATCATTCACTGTGCCTTCTGGTACTTAACTGAAGGGAGTGTGTTATGCTCCAAGTTGAATAACTAAATATTAATTATTTCATTAGTTATGACAAAGTATTACAGCTAGGTTCTCTGAGGTAAAATAAGGAAAATCACCATAATAGGAAATAAGAATAGGTACAGAACTGATGAAACTCAAACTCTTCACATATGCAAGAGACTAATTTTTAGAGATTATTAATCAAAAATAGGGTTTGTTTATACTCTAAAATTTTAAGTTTGAAATCACATTTTCTATTTTTGAAGTCAGTGATTTCGAAGGTGAGTAGATGCGCTTCATAAAATAATATCTAGAATTTTAAAATATAAATAACTGAAATTATTGCATTTTAAGATTTCATACAACAGTTTTACATTAAGTCCTGAGCACCAGGCATTTTTATGGAAATGAAGTCAACCACACAGACACTCTCTCTTTAATTAGCTTAAAATCTTACAGTAAAGGCAAGAGATACAATCATGAGAAAGAAACCTAGAAAGCACATGTAAGTGTACCACATTTCCTCAAATGGACTTTCTGCTTTGTGCTAGAGACTCTGCTGGGTCCTGGGAACTAAGCATTGAGCAGACGCGTTCCCCGTGCCGACCCTTTTCATCATCTAGTACCGTGAAATCTAGTAATTCTCTTGCTACTTTGACATATTCTTTGGTAATTTAATTATAATTATATCATATAATATTTTAATGGTATTATAAGTATATACACATAAAAATATTTTAATGATAAAAAAATCAAAAATGGGCGCCTGGTAATCAAGATAGAATCCATAAAGGAAAAAGTTGAGCGATAAAGATCGAGCATAAAAATATTTAAATTAAGGTTAAACATCTTTTTAAAAACCAAAGGCCAATGGAAAAAAGCTTAAAATCTTTAACTGGCAAAGAGGAATTACCTTTTTTTAAAAACCTCCAGCAGGAAAATATGCAAAAAATATAGTCAGTGAAGAAAGCACAATGTCCGATGTATATGAAATCTGTTTATCCAGCCCTAGTCCATGAAATGCAAATATAAACAGCAACTTAATTCCATTAGCTTTCTATCAAATGTTTATTTTACAGTTCCTATCATCCACTTTTAGGTTTTTTCCTGCTTGTTGCAGTTGTTACAAATAATGCTTCAGGAAATACCCTTGTAGGGGCGCCTGGGTGGCTCAGTCGGTTAAGTATCTGACTCTTGTTTTCAGCTCAGGTCATGATCTCAGTTTATGGTATTGAGCCTCACATGGGGCCGTCTGGCTCTGCAGTGACAACACAGAGCCTGCTTGGGACTCTCTCTCTCTTTCTCTGCACCTCCCCTCTCACACAGGGGAGTACATGCACTCTCTATCTCAAAATAGATAAATATTTTTTTTAAAAGAAAATACCCTTACAAACTCATTTTCTGCATACACGCAAGTATTCACACGTTCAGAATAGAAATTGTTGGGTCATTATTTTTTACCTTGGGCAAGCACTACTTTACCTCTAACCAAGCCCTTGGAACACTCAGTTGTCCCTCCTGTCCTCGGGAAGGGCTGAGGTCTGAGGCTGCCTGGCACTGTCCAGGCAGACAGAGGTAGTGGCCGTCCGTTTGGAAGGTTATTGTAGCAGGCAGCACTGACGTACACTCTGCTGTGTGCCGGCTGCTGTCCTAAATGTTTTACCTGCACAATCTCAGCCTCACAACCCTTTGACGCAGGGTCTAGTATTCTTCTCACTTGACGGATGTGGAAACTGAGGTTTAAGAGGCTTAGTGCTGTGAGCTGAGTAGAGTATGAGGTCTTCTCCTGAGCCAGGCCTTTTCAGCGGGCCTTCGATTTTATATCTTAGAAATTCACCAAAGTCTAGACATGCCCTTAATGAGATTATCCGCAGTTCTGGTCTGTGTGTGCCAAGTAGGTTCTAGCAAGGTGCAGACAGAAGTGCTGCCCTGACTGGCAGCTGTGCAGTGCGGGCCGGCTCTCAGGTGGTATCCAAACCCATTCATCTCCATGTCCTCCTCCTTCTCACTCACAGCCACCACCCCTGCCCCTGAAAATATTAAAACATGCTTGTTTTAAAGATGGAACTCATAAATCCGTTAGATTTACAGTATTAACTGTCTTTGAAAAGCATAGTTAACACCACTCAGTTTATAGTCCTCTGAAGAGCACATCAAAATAAAATAAAATTACCAAACTAAAACTAAGCACTCATTTAATCACGTGGTCATTTATGAACATGAAACATCTTATAATAAGATGATTAGTGCAAGAACAGAGTGACTTCATTGTTGTTTTGTTTTGTTTTTGCCTACTAGCTGGGAAAGCTCTTGCCCTGGGAACCTGCCTACTTTCTCAATGTTGACTGCTGGTCCTTTTCTTGAGAACGCTGAACGCTTTAAATTCTCTAAGATGATTTCTGAAGCAGCTTTCATGGGACATCTTTTTCTCCTTGTTCCAGGTGGAGGTGAAGCCATATGTGCTAGATGACCAGATGTGTGATGAATGCCAGGGCGCGCGCTGTGGTGGAAAATTTGCTCCCTTTTTCTGTGCCAATGTCACTTGCCTGCAGTATTACTGTGAGTTTTGTTGGGCAAACATCCACTCTCGCGCAGGACGGGAGTTCCACAAGCCATTGGTAAAGGAAGGTGCTGATCGCCCACGTCAGATCCACTTCCGCTGGAACTGAGACAGCACACCGGCCTCCGTGTGACGCGGAGAGAAGGGTGCGTGTGGCTTACGGTGTCTGAAGACGCGGCCCGCGGAAGAAATAAGTGCATTCTTCTGCTCTCCCCCAGCTACCAGTACATGCATCTTATCAGCAGCCAAAACACTACAAGCCTCTTGTTTTTCACCAAAACCCCACATCTCAGGCTTACTAATTTTTGTGATATTTTCATGTTAAAATAAAATGTTTTTTTGTATTTTCTCCAAGTTATTTTTATATGTAAAGTTAAAATTAGATATGAGAATGTTTTGCGTAGGGGCAAACAGTCTGCTGCTATATAGTGGGTGAAGCGTGCACTTATTTCTAAACGTGGGTTTTTAACTTCAAGATCTGCCCCAGTAATTTACCAAAGGTAGCAAAAATAATAGTGAAGATGGAATATGTCTGCTACAAATGCTTATTTTTATTGTTGCTATTTTCAGTGTATACATAAACTAAAAATTAGGGTTGATTTTTTTGCTCTCCATTTTGACTTGCAAGAAATAATACCTCAAGATAATCTGATTTATTAGCTATTTTTAAACATTTTTAATCACAAGCTGTATTAGCTTTGCTGCTATATAGGTGTTATGTGTAAATGCCACCTATTAATACGGGACTGAAAACGTTAGAGACACACTGCATTGCAGATAAAATGCAGGCAGCACAATATGGCCTAAACTGCCATAGTTTTAGAATGTGAAAAAAATGCATGTTTACTTACCTGTATACACCTTATGCATGCACTAGAGTTATTAACTAACAAGAGGTGAGGTATTGCAAATGTTCAAAAAAGCTCTCTTGAATCTAGGTAGCATGAACAAATTATAAAATTTGTTTAAAAAAAGCAAACTTGCATGCATTATTGTGACTTCAAGTTTAAAAAATTGTCCTACATGTGTACAATATGCAACTTAGTTTTAGATTAGAGAGTGCAGCCATTTTGTGATCTGGTCGGTAGTGGAATTCGAGTTTATGCAGACTGGATGTAATATTTGTAATCCCTGTGCAATTTTGTGATGTGCGGTTCTAATTCATGTGCGGTGATAGAGCATAGGTAAAAGATGGAAAAAAGAAAACCACTAGAGTTTTAAAGAAGGTTGATTTTAGCCCCTTTGATAGTTCATGGTTAAGACGTCCTTTATAAACCAAAGATGGCCAGCACACTGCTAACCAGTCACCAAATGTAAGACCCACAGGAAGCCCATTAATTAAGCAAATGATCTTTCTAGAAGAATGCAAAACTTCAGTACACCTAAGTAAAGTCAAAATGGAGATGGGGAAATACACAGATGGCTAGTTGCATAAAATTCAATTATACCTTCAAGACAATGGTGAAATCTGGCTTAAACTTGCTTACGTGTTTGACCTATGTATATTGGGGTCTTCTGTCTCAACTGGGGTCACTGTTGCATGGAACATTGTTGTTGTTCTTAATGGTTAAGAATTGCTTTTTTTTTAGATTTTGATGAAGGAATTTTGGTAATGACTTTGCTTGCAGTTTTTTTGAGAAAGTGGCATGGAGACATGCCATAGTTAATGAGTTTCTCTCGGTACTGAACACTATTAGAATATCATTAGTGATATTTTTTCTCTTTAGAGCATTTTTAATGCAACTAGCCCTTATATTTTAATGTAGAAGTTACTCTGCAATCTAAGCAAAGCACCCAACAATGGTGGATGTTTTTAAAAGAAAATGTGGAACTAAGGTTCTTGACTCTAAAGAGAGAAAATTACGAGGGCGTTGCCTTAGCACAACGCCTTGGGACAATCCTTCACGTGAGCAAAGTGTTGATCTTACTGTCGGTTGTCTCTGGTGTGCTTTTTTGTACTGTAAAAATACGTGGCTCGTGTCTAACTCTGCTGTTTTATTGTGGTTGTGGTTCCAGTTTTTAATGTTTCAAGTTGATGCTGTTTTCAGAAGAGCTTTTTACTAATTTATTTGTCAGTGTTCCCTATTTGTTACTTAACCATGATCCTCCAGATTTTTGGAGTATTCTTTTCTAACCTTAAACCCTGCCAACCTTGATCCATTTGACATTTGTT
>NC_043700.1:183720826-183785826 GCF_006229205.1 Suricata suricatta | reverse complement strand
AAACCCCGCATCTCCACACCCCTGCATCTGGGCGTCTGCTACCATTCTTCTATCCAGAATCTTAATTTTCGCCCAATGAGTCCCCTTCCATCACAAAAACAAAAAGCCTCCTCTGCATTCTGGCCGATCTGTAAGACTTAGCAGGAGTTTCTCATGGTCTTCACTCCTGCTGCTGACATGACATAAAGATTATTTATCTTCCTGGGCTCCTCCTTGCTTGGCTATTTAAGAATAAATTTTGAATACCCACCAAGGGTTGGACGCTCTCCTGGATCCTTGGGTGCCAGGCCATTTTATAGCCTTGTAGGTAAAAACCAGGTCAATTCCAACTCAGCGCAATAAAAAATTTAAAATCTACCATAGCTAATGTGTAGCCAGGGCAAAGGGAAAGACCGCTGAAGTGATTTCCTGGCTTTGAAATGATTTACTCAAGAATTTCTCACAGGAGTTAGCAATTAGAGTTTTTGGATGAGTGAACAATTAAAAGAACTAACTTCTTAGAAAAGTCCTTGAAGATCTGTCCCACCAAAAAGAAGGCATAACAACAAAGTACCCAGAATCAGGAAGGCATGTGATTGTGATTTGTAATATATATTTGGTCTTCCTTCCATTTCTGGCACAGAGCTCCTAAAATCCTTGGAACTTTCTAGGTGATAAGAATAAAGATGTCTTGATACACGTAACAAACCCCTCTCAACCACACCTGAGTTGGTTAGGGAGCTGACTTCTGGGAATGGGGAGCCAACCAACTTCCAGTTCCACCCATTCACTCACCTCCAGGAAGAGGCCTGGGACTGGAGGCTGAATCCATCGACAAAGTTGTAAAGCTTCCATAGAAACACAAAAGGACAGGGTCCAGAGAACTTCCGGGTCGGTGAACACGTGCAGGTTTGGGGAGAGGAGCTCAGGTGAGTGAGAGAGGGCAGGGCGGCGCCACACTCTTTGCTCATCCCTCGCCCTCGGCATCTCTTCTGACCGGCTGTGACCAGGTTATAACCGTTTAAAAAAAACTGATACTGAGTCCAACCCAGAAGGGAGATGTTGGACCTACGATATACATCTACAGCCTGTTGGTCAGAAGCACAGGTGACAGCCTGGACATTGGTGTCTGAAATGGAAGGAGGGGGGCAGTCTTGCAGGACCAAATCCTTAATCTGTGGGAGCTGATGCTATCTCCAGGTAGACAGTGTTTGGATTGGGTTGAACTATTGAACATCTATCTGGAGTCTGGAGCTGTTTGGTGGCGTGTTGAAAAAAACCACACACTTGGTGTCAGAATCATAACCTGGGATAGAAGAAAATGCTGTGGGTAAAGATACCGTGTTCCGTAGAGTTAGGAAATACAATGTGGCTAAACATTTTAATATCATTTGCAAATAAGTCCAAATAGTAGAGATATAATTTAAAACATTATGAAGGTAATACTAAAAGTCAAGATAATTTAAGCAAAACAGAGCAAGTCCTGGATGAACATTTGAAATGATGAAAAAGTCTACGGCCATACCACCCTGAACACACCCGATCTCGTCTGAAATGATGAAAAAGATACTGTTTGGAATGAAGGAGGAGGGATTATAGAGGTTGATTCGTTTATTGTAAATAAATTATTTTCAAAATGCATATGTAATATGTGTATGTTTTTAAAAGTCAAATATATAAATCATGAAAATAAAATATTGTCCCACTCCCTTTTCACCCCCAATCATTACACCCAAGAGACAACCACTTTTAACTCCAAGTGTTAATGCTTTACGTGGTATTTATCTCCTTATATCTAAGGAGCTTTTTTCTTTTTAGTTTAAAACTTCCTTGACCTCCTGAAATGTGCATACTTTGTTTCTAGACACACCCCACTCACGTACCTAACATGTATACTCAAACTAGGCTGTTCATTTTGTGAATCATTTGTCACACTGATGTTCATTACTTAAGCAATGTTCTGCAGGTTTCATACCCTGCTAAAAAGTTTCTTTTTAAATGGCAAGGAAACACTGCTTACTTCAGTAGGAAGGATGAGAGGCGGGGGGGGGGGGGGGGGGGGGGGGGGGGGGGGGGGGGGGGTCATAGCAAGAAAGGCAAAAACAGAATGAGAGAGTTTCCATGGTAACTGAATCCCAGGTCTACAGGATTTTGTAAAATCTTTTTGTGAAATGTAATGCACACATGGAAAATGGATTAAGCATTAATTGGCAGGACGAATAATTTGAAAGCTTTTGTCAACAAACAGAAAACCGTTGAAAGCAGGGACTCAAACAGGTATTTATTTGTACACCCATGTTCATCACAGCATTATTCATAATAGCAAAAGGGTGGATGCGGCCCAAGTGTTCACCGATGGATGAATGGATAAACAATGTGGTAGACCATTACAGTGGAATATCATTCAGCCTCACCAAGAAATTCTTACACATGCTACAACATGGATGAACCTCGAAGACAGGATGCTAAGTGAAATAACCAGTCACAAAGGACAAAGCCTATATGATTTCATCACAAGAGGTACCCAGAGGAGTCAAATTCATAGAGACAGTATAATGAGTGGCAATTGCCAGGGGCCGAGGACCAAGGGAAACAGGAGTTAACTATTTAATGAGTACAGAGGTTCAGTTAGGGATGATGGAAGAAGTTCTATAGATGGATGGTGTTGATGTTTGTACAGCAGTGGGCATTACTTAGTGCCATTGAACTGCACACTTAACAATGGTTAAGATGATGATGTTTTGTGTTATGTATATTCTACTGAAATTAAAAAAAAATTTTAATGAAAATTTACAGCATCCAGAAACCTCTCTGTGTCTTCTCTGGCATAACCATCCTTCCTGACCTCTTGGAAGCAAACACTTGCCAAGCTCTTGCATTTCTGTGTAGCTTTACCACCCAGACATGAATTCCAAAGCAGTACGTCTTATTTTTTTAATATTTATTTATTTTGGGGAGAGCATCAGCAGTGGGAAGGCAGAGAGACGAAGACAAAGGATCCCAAAAAGGCCCCCTCTGTGCTGACAAACTGACTGACAGCAAGCAAGCCCCGTGCAGGGCTCAAACCCACAAACTGAACCATGAGATCATGACTTGAGCTGAAGTCAAATGCTCAACAGACTGAGACACCCAGGCGCCCCTTAAACTTTTAATAAAGGGAATCAAAATTATGTATTTATATCTCTGCTTTTAATCTACACTATTTTGTATAAAACACACCTGCGTGGTCTGTAGCTGTAGTTTATTTTCACGTTAGATAGTATTTTATTATATAAATGCATAACAGATGTTGATGGGCATTTAGATTCCTTCCAGTGTTTGGCTATCATGAACTGTGCGAATGTAAACATTACCGTATTTCCCGGTGTACACGTGCCCCAGTTTTGAGAGAATATTACCCAGGAGTGAATTGTTTGAGTCATAGGGTACAGGAACTTGACACATTAAATAATGTAATCTGTTTTCTAAAGTGGTTGTACCAGTTTATATACTCACGAGCAGTTTGTGTAAGCTCTGATCTCTCACATCCTAGTGTATACTATGCTGGCAGCCTTTATTTTACTGCCAGTCTTGTGGTACTTTCATTTCTTGGATTACTGGTTGGGTGAGCACATTTACTATTTATATGCTTATTGGCCATTAGGATTTCCTCTTAAATGTTTTCCTTTTTTTAAATTTTTTAATGTTTATTATTTATTTTTGAGAAAATAGAGAAACAGTGCACACACCAGGCAGGGGTAGAGAGAGAGGGAGACACAGAATCCAAAGCAGGCTGCAGGCTCTGAGCTGTCAGCACAGAGTTCGACGCAGGGCTGGAGCCAACGAACCGAACCGTGAGATCATGACCTGAGCCCAAGTCAGAGGCTCAACCAACTGAGCCACCCAAGCACCCCGATGTCCTCCTTTGTGAAGTGCCTCTTAAATCTCTCCTCTATTTTTCTAGTAAGTTTTGTTTTCTTACTGGTTGGTAGGAGTGTAAATTTGAATCTATGAGCCCTTTGTCAGTAATATGTCTTGAATACATCTTCATATTTCCATAGTTTGCTTTTTCACTCTCTAATGAATAGATGTTCCTAATTTCAATGCAGTCAGAGGTAGTCACCATTTTCAACCTTGTCCTCACCCTAAGGTCAGGTTGATATTTTTCTACACTGTCTTCCAAAAACATTATATTTTAACCTTCTGTATTTTGATGATCCAGCTGGAGTTCTGCGTGTGTGCATGTGCACATGTGCGCATCCTGTGCGACGAGATGTAATTGTGAGCTGATGTAAAAGGACTTGACATCTCAAGATGTCTTCAGAGTCCTTATCTAGACCTTGTACTGTCCTCAGTGCTGGGAAATCTATTTAAAAGAATCTTCCCCCAAAACCAAGAGCACACTATATACACTGTATGCTAGCCAACTTAACAATAAATTATATGAAAGAAAGAAAGAAAAAAAGGAAGGAAGGAAGGGCAAAAGGAAGGAAGGAAAGAGGAAGGAAGGAAGGAAGGAAGGAAGCAAGGAAGGAAGGTAAGGCCTTTGAAAAGACAATTTTTGTCACTATTCATTTTTTAGAAGTAATACAAGTTTATGGTAAAATATTACAACAGAAGAAGTACCTATTACAAAGTAGTCCCCTTCTACTACCTGCCTACCTAAAATACATTCCCCAGGGGGAATTACTGCTAACATTTGGTGTATACTCTTCTAGACCTTTCTCCTAAGCACAGGTAAACATATATGTAACCCCCATGTCCACTGGGGGCCTCCTCATCAATTTCTCCATCTGCGCTGTTTGAGTCAACCACATGTCTACCGGGGAGCACTAATTCTCCTAGCACAAACTGTTCTTGATTAGTGTAGACTTTACTGATGACTGGGGGCCAAGATGATATATTGTACCATATGCTATGAGGTTGGCTCCCTTTCCGCTTTCTTTCTCTTTACCTGGTCAGGAGCTAATTTCCTTAGACCTCATTTTTCTCCAGCATGGTATCCGATTCTTGTCTCTCATGGCACTGATTACAATATATGATGTATCTATTCATTTAATGCATATCACCCTTCAAGACCAGGTGTGAGCAAGCTGCAGCCTGTGGTTCAAAACCAGTGCACAGCCTGTTTTCATAAATAAAGTTTTGCTGAATACAGCTACGGATTGTCTATGGTTGCTGCCTGGCCACTATGGTGGGGCTGAATAGTTGCATCAGAGACCACGTGGCCTACAGACTTTGTAGCCCTTTACAAAAACAGTGTGCCAATCCCTCTTCTAGACTATGGCCAACACACCTTTTCATCATCTTATAACCAGCATCCAGTACCACGTTTGGCCCGTTCAAAGGTCCTGCCACTGAGAATTATCTATAGTCTTGAATTTCAAGGACTGAAATATCTCCTTTAGGCCTTTTATTATTGTTGTCAACTATGTGAAATGTTTGCTATACCCAGGGTGGGCGCCATTCAACAAATGTATTGAGAAGCCCATTTATTATTGGTACAGTTGAGAAATTTCCTGCACAACACAAGCCCAAAGACGAATTCCTACTGTTCCTACATATATCTTTTCTTGACCTCAATCTTTAAAGAATGATGTGTTTATATATGAGCTAATTTAGCTAAATGTCATCCCCTGTTAAATAATCACTACAAAATCTATGCACCAAACATGTAAATAGTTGGTCGGTATTAATCTTGATAGTGTCAATATTTTTAATCCTCTCTACCAGGTGACAAAGCATTCACTGCGTACCGGCCTTGAGAAACACACGTCCCCTCCTTCTCCAGACATGAGGTCATGCATCAGCCACGCTGCTGTCGGGTTTGCCTTGCAAACCCAGGGAAGTAGAGCCTCCAGGATCGCGCTGCTGCATTCCATGGCGTCACTGCCAAACCTTCCCCTTCACATATGTTGTTCTGCACATTAATATCTTATCTCTTTCCCTAAATGAGAATTTCTCCAGTAAGCATTAGTTTGTATTGTTTTCTTTTTTCTCTTTTTTATAATGGTATTATAAAATTCACAAGTTTTTTAGATGTAGAGCTTGATGGATTTGGGTAATTGTATATAATCTTAATCACCATTACAATCAAGACATAGAACAGTTCCCTTGCTCTAGAAAGTTCTCTCTGCCCCCTATACTTGTTTCCCTTTCTCTGCCATTCTTTTGGCTTCTAGTAACAAATACTCTGCTGTACTTTCTCTGACTATAACTTTGCCATTGCTCGAATTTCATGGAATTGGAATCATACAGTACATAATAGTCTGTGCTAGACTTTTTCACTTAGGATTATATTTTTGAGATTTATCCCCATTGCTGCATATACTGCTGTGACGTTCTCCTTTTCTTGCAGACGAGTACTCCATGGCACGTAATTTGTTTACCCGCTCATCAGTTGAGGGACATTTGGGTTTCTTCCAGTTTGGGGGTGTTATGAACAATGTCCACACGTTTTTATGCAAATATGTGTTTACATGTCTCTTGCAATAAATACCCAAAAGTGAAATCGCTGCATCATCTAATAAATGTAGCTAACTTTTAAGGTACTGCCATATTATTTTCCAGAGTGTCTATACCATTTTCCCTCCCACTTGCAATGTGTGGGAGAGCTCCAGCTGCTCTACAGTCTCACCACCCTTTGAATTGCTGCCCTTATTGTGATCATTCTAGCAGATGTGAAGTGGTGTCTATCTCAGTGTGGTTTCAGTTTGCATTTTGTTGATTACTAGGGATGCTGATTGGCCATTCCATCATCTTCTTTTGTGAAGTGTTGGTTCAAGTTCCTGTGTCTATTTCTTAAGGTTTTTTTTTTTTTTAACCTGAGTTATCTTATTATTAAGTGTTGAGTGTTCTTCACACAGGCTGAATTAAGCCCTTTGTTGGATATGTTGAAGAAAATTTTCCTCCCAGCCTGTGACTTGCCTTCTTGTATTCTTAGCTATGTCTTTCAAAGAGCAACCCTTTTAAATCTTGATGAAGTCTATTTTATCATTTTTTCCCTTAGATTTTCTGTATTTGGTGTTCCGTTCAAGAAATCTTTGCCTTACCCAGTGAGTGTCACAAATATTTTTTACCACTGCTGTCTCATAGAGTTTAATCATTTTAGTACTTGCATTTAGGTATACAATCAATTTAAGTTAATATTTATGGGTGGTGTGAAATAAGTCCCATGGTTAATTTTTTTGTCATACATATACCCAGTTAGTCCAGCACTATTTGTTGTTTTCCAATTGAATTACTTTGGCGTCTTGGTCAAAAATAAATTGATCACACAAGTGGGGGTCTATTTTTGGACTCTCACTCTAATCCATTGATCTATCCTCACATCAACACCACACAGTCAATTTGAAAAAGAACAGCTGCTAAAATGGCTTATTATTAATTGTTTCAGATTCTACAGTAGCCCTTGATCTCCCTGAACACCCCAGTCTTTCAGAAGACAGAACAGTGAAAACGACGTGTTATCCATAGGCATGGAAGGAAGGCACTCAAAACATTGAATGTCCGTGACAGCATGCAACGTTTTGAAGCAATAGCCATGTCAGCAAAAGCTGTTAAAACTATGTATTTGCAGTCAGTTCCCGGTAAGCCACAGCCTGAGTGAGACACTACATTCTGGGGTTAACAAAGTAAGGCGTTCCAACCACTTCCAGAGTAAAGTTCAAGTTCACTCCAGATGACATTAATCGAGGCTGCAGTATTTTTTAGGTGAGTTTTGGCATAAAGTTACACTGCAGTTAAATTTTAAAATGTTTTTCAAGCATTTAATAGTAGATACTAAGATTAGATAGGCATATAAATAGATAGACATGGAGAGGTGAAGATGAGGAAGACGTGTGTGTGCCACATCTTCCTTAACCTCTCCTCTATCCACAGACACTTGGGCTGCTTCCAAACCTTGGCTATTGTAAATATTGCTGCAGTCAGCATAGGGATAGGTGTATCTTTCTGAATTTGTCTTTTCCTCTCCTTTGGGTAAATAGTAGTGGAATTATTGGATCATATGTTATTTCTAATTTTAATTTTCTGAGGAACCTCCACCTTGTTTTCCACGGTGGCTACACCAATTTACATTCCCATCAACAGTGCACAATGGTTCCTTTTCCTCCACATCCTCACCAACACTTGTCATTTCTTGTCTTTTGGGTGTTAGCCATTCTGATAAGTGTTACGGGTGGGCCTAGAGGGCAAGTAAAACAAGTCAGACTGAGAAGGACAAACACCGCAGGATTTGTCTCATAAGTAGTCTCTAAAAAAACAAATGAAAAACAAACAAAAGTGGAATCAGACCTGTAAATATGAAAACAAACTGGTGGCTGCCAGAGGGAAGGGGTCTGGGAGGATGAGCAAAATGGGTGAATGGGGTTGGGAGCTATAGACTTCCAGTTGTGGAATGAATGAGTCACAGGGCTAATAGGCACAGCATAGGCAATTTCATCAGTGATACTGTAATAGTGTTGTATGGTGACAGATGGTAGCTACAGCAGAAGATATAAACTCGTTCAATCACTATATTGTACACCTGAAACTAAAGTAACAATGTGTGTCAGTGATAGAAACATAGATACATAGATACATAGATACATAGAAGTCAAGGTGTATATGGCCAATTCTAGAAACCGACTTGTAATTTCAATACCATGGTAAAGCAAAATGAGATCTATACAATGGTCCACCAGAGTACAGAGCAAGGTAAGCAGCCCAAACCAATTATTGAAAGAATGGAAGAGATCAAAACTGAGATTAGGATTGAAGAATATGTATGACCGAACCAAGAGAAAAGAGGTAAGATGGAGGTTTCAGGTAGAGTGGAGAGTGGGCAAAGAGTTCAAAACAGCCTCCTGAATGCTTCTCTACGGTGAAAATTGCAAAACTGGGCATGGCAGATAGTGAGGTTGCAGATCTAACTGGATCTTGAGGTTGCCAGGTAATGGGGTCTTCAAGTCCCAGCTCCATGGCTACCTCCTCCAGGAAGCCTCCCATCATTAGCTTCCTCTCCACCCTACACCCTCTTGAGCTTGGGAACTACCATTTTCACTTTCCCTTTTCTTGTCCTCACTGCTTTTCCTTCTCATAGTGGATACATCATGGCCTGCATCTGTATTACTGATGAGACCCATGTGGGAACCGATGATGGCTATGTCCCCAGGATCCAAGACATCCTTCAGATCCGGCAGAATCAGGAATCAATGATAAGTTCAGCTTGTTGGAAAAGCAATCATTTTATAAATATTTGGCCACTTGCTCCATTCTATAAAATTATCAGAACAGTCTTGGGGAAGGAGTTAGGCAGGTATTAGGAAGAGTAGTTCAGTGACATGAGGTTTAGCTCCAGCGGCACCCCCTTATTTGGCTACTTTTGTGTGCTTTCCCCTACTCACCTGAGATTGGAGAAAAACTGCATTATGTTAGCACCCGGGCATCATACACCAAATGGCAGGAATATGGTGAGAATGTCAAGGTACAGAGAATAATACAGTGTCCCCGAATAAGCTCTCCTATAATTCAAAAGATTATACCTCTTAAAACTATGGATGCAGCTTTAATAATAATTGAAACAAAGTTTGACTTCTATTAACATATAAAACACTGTAAGTTTGTCTGATCTGAGACTTTAAGTAAATTTTTTAATAGTTTATTGTCAAATTAGTTTCCATGTAACACCCAGTGTACTTCCCCACAAGTGCCCTCCTTCATTACCACGACCTCCCTTCCCCCTCCCCCTCCCCCTTCAACCCTTGGTTTCATTCTCAGTATTCAATAGTCTCTCATGATTTGCATCCCTCTCTCTCCCCAGCTCTCTTTCCTCCTCCCTCTCCCTATGGTCCCCCATTAGATTTCTCCTGTTAGACCTATGAGTGCAAACATATGGTATCTGTCCTTCTCCGCCTGACTTATTTCGCTTAGCATGATACCCTCGAGGTCCATCCACTTTCCTACAAACGGCCATATTTCATTCTTTCTCATTGCCATATAATACTCCATTGTATATATATACCACATCTTCTTGATCCCTTCATCAGGTGATGGACATTTAGGCTCGTTCCATGATTTGGCTGTTGTTGATATTGCTGCTATGAACATTGGGGTACATGTGCCCCTGTGCATCAACACATCTGTGTCCCTTGGGTAAATCCCTAGCAGTGCTATTGCTGGGTCATAGGGGAGTTCTATTGTTAATTTTTTGAGGAACCTCCACACTGTTTTCCAGAGTGGCTGCACCAGTTTACATTCCCACCAACAGTGTAGGAGGGTGCCTGTTTCTCCACATTCTCACCAGCATCAGGCATGTGAGATTTTGGAAAATACACCTTTGAACATCTTATAATGTTTTAAGGTACATTTGTAACTACTTTCTACCCAGCAGTGAAGTTGGATGGTGCACCTACCTGTTCATCCAATTACCTCTAGAGACAATACTTACCTAGTAAGGAGTTAGATATTGTTAACAATACAACTGTAATAGTCAGTTTTCCAGAGGCAGAACCAATAGGATAAAGAGAGAGAGAGAGAAAGAGAGAGAGAGAAAGAGAGAGAGAAAGAGAGAGAGAGAGACAAATAAGAAGAAATTTATTATGGGAATTGGCTTGCACAATTCTGGAGTTTGAGATACGTCAGGAGAACCTGGAAAGTTGATGTTATAATTCAGTCTGGGTCCAAAGACGAGATCCGGGACCCCCGTCCGAGGGCAAGAAAGGGCGGATATCTGAAGCTGGCGCAGGCATCTCTCCTGCAGTGTGACTTTTCATAATCTGAATCACATCTAATGCAGTACAAGAAGGAGGAGACTTGGTCTGCATGATGCAAGCTGCTATTGCTTCAAGCGCAGCTGGGCAGCTCTGTCTGCAGGAAAACGCTATTTCTTCACGTGCAGCTCAGCTGCCTTGTTTGGATGTCTCTTAGCTTCCCTAGACCGCCAAGCTCTCTGCCCCTCGGGGCCTTCACATCAGCCTTTCCCTCTGCCTGCCATGCTCTCCCTCTGGTCTCTTGTCCGTCTTTAGGTCTCAGCTTGCAAGAGGCCTCCTGTGTCCATGCATGTTGCAGTGAGACCCTCCTTCTGGCCCCAACCCTCCGCCCCTCTCCCCCCCACCCCTACCCCCACCATCTCAGTGTCCTATCTGTTCTTTTCCCAGGGCATTGAATGCTAGACTCACTGTATTGATCTAATTGCTTCCATGTATCTCAAGTCAGAAGTCGTGTGTCTATGTTGTCACAATCCCAGCCCCGGCATTCAGAAAAATGGTGGCACACAGCAGAAGTCCTGATAGACAGTAAGTGAATAAATGCAGGTAATAGGGATGTATAATTAGTGCTGGGGGTGACAGAAAAAAAAAAAAGAGAGTATTTTTTTTAGTTACAAGGTATCAAATGCCAATTGGTTCTGTCATGTTTAAGTTTTATAGCTACATATTTTAGGTACAAAAATACTTTTATTATTAAGATTTCTACAAGGAAGGGTGGGAAACCCTTGTTATTGCAAGTCTGCAATGCTATAGTACCTTATTTCCCCTTCCTGTGGAAGTAGTTATTTCCATAATGAACTTTTTGATGACATGAGATTCATTAAGAATGCCACAAAGGGCAGAACTGAGTGTGATCGTCATTTAAGACGGTCTTCGGGGCCCCTGGGTGGCTCAGTCGATTGAGCATTCGACTTCGGCTCAGGTCATGATCTTGTGGTTCATGGGGCTGAGCCCCGCATTGTGGGCTGTCCAGAGCCTGCCTGGGATTTTCTTTCTCTGTCTATCACTCGTTCGTTCTCTCTGCCCCCCCACCCCTAGCCCTTGCACACACTTGCACTGGCTCTCCTTCTCTCAAAATAATTAATTTAAAAAAAAGACACTCCTTTCTTCTACAACAGATTATAAAGTTCACTGGATTTTAGCCATCACCTAAATAGGGATCAGGGTGCTTAAGGAGACTTGCTTCTTATTTCAAACTGGCCTCAGGATCTCACACCCAGAGTTGGAGGCATCAATGGCTAGGTAGGAGCCTGAGCCCTTCTCCCCACGGTTCAGCAAAATACCACTTTGCACAAGAGCTGGGCCCTGAGAGCTGGAGTGTACGCTGGCATCCTCCGACACAGACCTTCTCACCCTCTAGGTGAGTAGACCCTTCGGGGAGCTGTTCTTCAACAAGACTAATCATTAATCTGTTTGGGCAAGTGTGAGGGGAAGGGGAGACGAGCACCTCCAGGGTGACTCCAAGTGCTGCCATTCTCTCCCGATCTCCTGGTTTTTATAGTTCTTCCCTCCACACTTTCTCCAACGGATCCCGTTTCATGCTTTCCTGGACACTACAGTTGACGCGCTGAGGACACTGAAATAAATACTAGAGATTTGTCATTTTCCTCCAAGATCTCGGAGTAGGTGGGGGTGCTATAAGTGTCGGAAATCATGCTAACTGGACAGGGTTAGCCAGGTGACCCTTGCATTAACCTCCACATAAAGATAGTATTTTCACCCACTTTACAGATGAAAAAAGCTGGTAATGAGGGATTTTAAGCACCTGTTCAAGCCACACTGTGTCTACTGTCTTCACTTCATCAGATTAGCCTTCAAACCCTTGTTACAGATGCGACCTTTTATGGCGGGTGGGAATTAGAATGGAAATCTCCAAAAGCTCCAAATTCCATGGCCTTGATGGTGGAACAAAATACCCAGAAGGGCCCCAGGCACATAGCAGGTACCCAATATGTGGGAAATGAATTTCATTAAATAAAGAAAACTCAAAACAAGCCATTTTCTCTTCAAATTTGTTACAGAATAGGGGCGCCTGGATGGCTCAGTTGGGTAAGGGTATGACTTCAGCTCAGGTCATGATTTGTCCAGGAGTTCAAGCCCTACATCAGACTCTGTGCTGACAGCATGGAGCCTGCTTGGGATCCTCTGTCTCCTGCTCACTCTGCCACTCCCCACCCTTCTCTCTCAAAAATAAACATTTAAAAAGTTAGCTGCAGAAGAGAAGGAAACGCCACTCAAATATTTGCATTTGAAATACAAAATCAGTTGGTTCTGAATAGTAATAGAAAGGCAATAAACTTTCTCACCAATATCGTCCAGCCCTCTGTCTTCCCCCTCCCAGCCCTTGCTATGGGTTTCTCCCCACCACCTCTTCCTTCCCAACCTCATCCTGTCCAAGGCTCAACGCCACACACCCCACTGGTGGCTTCGAGATGGCTTCCCTTCTTTCATCGTCCTTCCAAACGTATCCTTCCGGGGGTTGCCTGTGAACATGATGACGCCCATATTCATAAACAGTTTACACTTACTGAAACACTTACTCTGTCAAAAGTACTAAGCTAAGCACTTTATATCCATTTAGAAAAAATCCCCATTCATGGATGAGGAGACCCAAACCCAGAGCTTATATAACTTGTGCCAGATCACACAGCTACAAGATGCTAGAGCTCATTTTGCAAAGGGGCCGGCATAATAAACGAATTCACAGGAAGACCTTAATGGTTGATAGTAGCTTCCTTCAACCCTCTGTGAATACATTAAGTCAACAAATGATAATGACCCCCATTTTGTGTGCCAGACAAAGAATTGTACTTTCACGTGCATTCAATTACCTAACACTCACATTTGAATTCGGCTCTAGCTTGATCACACACAATTGTAAATAAGAAACTATTTCAATATAACATGAGTTGTGTTCTTTCATATGAACATAGGCAGAACGAAGGCAGAAATGCCTTCAGATCTATATTTATTTCTAAGTTACACTTTTATTTTGAGATCATTACATATATTTACGTGTGTGTGTGTGTGTGTGTGAATGTACACACACAGTTGTAAGAAATAATACAAAGAGAGCCCATGTACCCAGTTCCCGTTAATGGCAACATTTTGCAAAACTAGAGTACAATATCACAACCAGGACACTGACATTGATATACTCAAGAGACAGAATATTTCCATTAGCACAGAGATTCTTTGCCTTGCTCTTTTATAGCCCAAACCACTTCCCTCCTTCCTCTACCTCCTCCTTAAGCCCCTTACCACTAAACTCTTCTCCATTTCCTTAATTGTGTCATTTCAAGAATGTTATGTAAACAGAATCATACAGTATGTAACTTTTGGGGATTGGCTTTATTCACTGAGCATAATTCTCTGGGGATACATCCAAGTTGTTGCATGTGTTAATAGTATGTTCCTTTTTACTGCTGAGTAGTATTACATAATATGGATGTACTATTGCGTGTTTAAACATTTGCCCACTGAAGGATATATCTGGGTTGGTATTCGTTTATGTCTGTTAACAAATAAAGATGTTATCAACATTTGTGTTAAGGGTTTTGTATGAAAGTAAGTCTTCCTTTATTTGGGATAAAAGCCTAAGAGTATAATTGCTGGGTTGTGTGATAGTTGCATTTTTTTTAACTGCCAAATAGTTTCCCAGAGCAGCTATATCATTTTACATTCCCACCAGCAATGTATAAATGATCCAGTTTCATTCATCTTCACCTGCATTTAGTGTTATTTTTTTAAATTTTAGCCCTTTTGATAAATGTGCCAAAAAATATCACTGTGACTTTAATTTGAACTTCCCTAATGACCAATAATATTGACTATATTTTCATGTTCTTATTTGTTATCATTTATCTTCTTTCATGAAATGTCTCTTGATGCCATTTTCCCATTTTCTAATTATATGTTTTATGTTTCTACTGTTGAGTTTTAACAGTCATTTATATATTCTACATATCAGTTTTTAAAAAATTTTTAATGTTTATTTATCTTTGAGAGAAAGAGACAGAGTGTGAGTGGGAGAGGGGTAGAGAGAGACACACAGAATCCAAAGCAGGCTCCAGGGTCTGAGCTGTCAGCAGAGAGCTTGGTGTGGGGCTCGAACTCCCGGACTGTGAGATCATGACCGGAGCTGAAGTCAGACGCCTGACTGACTGAGCCAACTAGACCCTCTACATATTAGTTCTTTCATAGGCTATGTGGTTTGCAAAAATTAGCTCCCACTACATAGCTTGTCTTTTTGTCCTCTTAGTGGGGTCTTTCACAGAGTGAAAGGTTTTAATTTTGATGAAGTCAGATTTATCAGCTTTTCCTTTTATGGATTGTACTATTGGTATCAGGTCTAAGAACTCTTTGTCAAGCCCTAGATCCCAGAGATTTTTCTCTATATTTTTATTCTAAAAGTTTTATAGTTTTACACTTTATATTTATGTCTGTGATCTATTTTTAGTTAATTTTTGTATAAGGTATGAGGCCTAGGTCAAAGTGGTTTTTTTTTGTTTCTTTTTTTCTTTTCTTTCTTTTTTTTTTTTTTTGGCTGTAGATGTCTAATTGCTCTAGAACCATTTATTAAAAGGTTATCCTTCCTCCACAGAATTACTTTTACTTTTACAGCTTTGTCAATAACACTTGGGGGGGCACCTGGGTGGCTCAGTCGGTTAAGCGCCCTACTTCGGCTCAGGTCATGATCTTGCGGTTGGTGAGTTCGAGCCCATATCAGGCTCTGTGCTGACAGCTCAGTGCTGGAGTCTCCTCCAGATTCTGTGTGTGTCTCTTTCTCTGCCCTTCCCCTGCTCTTTCTCTGTCTCTCTGTCTTTCAAAAATAAATAAATGTTAAAAAATTTTTTTAAGTTGGGCATTTTTGTTGTGGTTCTATTTCTGGGTTCTCTATTCTGTTCCACTGACCTGTGTGTCTTTGATCTTTCTGCCAAGACCACACTTTCTTGTTTACTATAACTACATTAAGTCTTGAAGCTAGATAGATTCCTCATACTTTATTCTTCTTCTTCAAAATTTTTTCAGTTATTCTAGTTCCTTTGTTGCCCATATAAATTATAGAATAATTTCATCTATATCTACAAAATGTCTTGCTGGGATTTTGAGAGGAATGGTGCCTTTCATTTCTATAAATCTGGGAGAACTGACATCTTACTATGTTGAGTTTTATAGTCCATAAACACAGTATGCCTCTCCATCTATCTAGTCCTTCTTTGTTTTTTGTTTTTTTCATCAGCATCTTATAATTTTCAGGATATAAACTCTACATAGGTTTTATCAGATTTACACCTAAGTATTTCTCTTTTTTACGAGTAATTATAAATGGAAAGGTAGCTTTAATTTCGGTGTTGATGTGTCAGTTTCTAGTACAGAGAAGTAATCACTGCATCTGTGATCTTGCTGAACTCACTCCTTCCAGTTTTTTTTTTTTTTTTTTTGTAGCATGTGTGGGATTTTCCACACAGTTATGTTATCTGCAACTAAGGATAGTTTTATTTGTCCTTTTTCTGATATGTATACCTTTTGATTCCTTTTATTTTTTTGCCTCAATGCACTGGCTAAAATTTTCAACATTTTGTTATTTATACAAGAATGGTGAGAGGGGGCACACTTTATCTGCTCCTAATCTTAAAGAAAACCCATTCAGTCTTTCATGGTTAAATTAAGTGTTAGGTTTTTTTCTAGATGCTCAAGTTGGGCAAGTTTTCTCCTTTCCTATTTTCCTGAGAGTTTTCATCATTAATGGCTGTTGAATTTTGTCAAATACCTTTTCTGTAACAATTTACATGCTCATGTGATTTTTCTTCACACTGTTATGGGGAATTATACTGATTGATTTTTCAATACTGAGCCAATTTTGCATCCCTGGAAGCAACTCCACTTAATCTTGGTGTGTGATTCCTTTTATGTATTGCTGAATTCTATGTCAGCTCTATTGTAAGGATATTGAAAACAAACATCAGCGACTCAGTCTCCCTTGCGTGGTTCTTGGTTCTTGGCTCTTGGCTTTGGCAGATAACACGTCCTTCTGTGCCCATGTGGTTGACAGCTCCACTTCCATCCATACCATTTCAGTGCCCAAGAGCCAACTTCTCCATCCTGTTGTTTCTCTGCATTTTTAGTATCTTCTGAGTCAGCCTCCAGCTTCACTGAGCTGCCGACCAGAGGAGATCAAGGAGACAAGACTAATACATATAATTTGATATCCTAGTTGGGATTCTGGAACATCCCATTAGAAAAAACTGAGGAAATCTGAGTAAGTATGAACTCCACTTAATGATGATGTGTTAATATTGATTGATCAATTGTGATAAGTGTGCCATACTAATGCAATATGTTCATAATAAAGAAATCGGGTATGGGGGAACTATATTTGCAATCATTCTACTGAAATCTAGAGTTCTTCTTAAAAAAAAAAAGTTTTTATTTAAGGAAGACATCTCCCCCTCAAATGTCTTCAGTTCATAGTTCATACCTACTTGTTTTTATTTCATAATTTGTTTTTTCTTTATGAATATGATGTCTTTATTGTTTTGAGGATTTAGTCATTATCATTAAACTCCTTATTAAAAGATGGATCTAATATTTATAGTTTCTTAGCAATAAATTCTTTTGTTCATTGAGTCTAAAGGCAATCTTCCTCAATAATTGTTTTCATCACATACTTTGTGATTTTTGTTTTCAAATTCATCTTGAATAGGCATCCTGTATGTTTTTTCTCCCACTTATGATGTTCAGCCTTCTGGGTCTTGTGGTTTTGCGGGGGACGGGATTCTCCAGTCCAGAACCAGGTTCGATATTGGCATCTCAGGCACTTTCAGAGATGCCATTATTGGCCTAGATCCCACTCTTGTGCACCACCCAAAAGGGGCATAATCTTAGAAAGTGTAAACCAAACAAGCCTGGAGGGAGCCAGTGAAATAAATTCACAGTATGTAAGACCTCTGGTACACCAACTCGCACACTCACGCCCCTACCTCGAACCCCAGCCGTTGCTCTGGTGGACAGCTTCATGCAGGGTTGGAACTGCTTCGGAGAGTGCCTGCACTGATGTGCGGGCTCATCTTCCCTTGTGTTTTTGCCCCAGGTCTTCTCTAATGTCTACAGCCACCTGCTCAGCACTCCTCCATGAGACACCATAAATGTGGAGGCGATGAACAGCCCATGGGGCAACCTTCAGGGATTGGAGACTGGAAACAACTGTTAATTGCTTCTTCCTTGCACCCTCTGGTGAAAAGTCCTGAGGTATATTGTTTTCTTCTCAGACACACTGAGCTTGTGAGATTAGACACTAGTTGTTCACCGTAGTAGCTGACTCTGAGGTCTTCTTGTTGACTCTGCTTCCTCCCTTATTTTATTCTCCCTCTTCCTTTACCCCTACTTCCCGTTGTCATTTCCAAAATAAGCCACTTGCACATAAGCCCTATTCTTGGACTCTGCCTTTGGGAGAATCTAGGATAACACATGCCCTGACCTCAGTGAAGCCAGTAAGAAGTCATAGGGTAAGGATGCCCACTAATACAGTCCATAAGAGTTAGTGTCTTCAGTCACAGCGCTGGGCAGAGGAGGGTTAAGATTGGATCTGGAGGGGCCAAGGGAAAATAAAAAGAATATTCCCCAAAAGTTTATTACCTCCTCTCTTAGGACCAAATACATACATTTCTGTCAACATGACATGCTCCTGTCATACAAATACTTCTAATTCAGTAACATATGAAGACTACTATAAGGAAGTGATATGTCTGCCCCATTCGTGTAGATGGAGCTTTTAATCAAAAGAAGGTTTGTTTGAAATTATAATAGCTAGCTTACGGAGCACAATGAAGGCAGAGCAGGGTCACCACACAGCAGTGACACTGTTGAGTGCTGCAAAAATCAGAAAGGAGAGTCACAAGATGGTCTTCAGTGACTCCTCCAGTTCTAAGTCAGGGCATAAGTTTCTTCTGATAAAATGGAAACAGCCTCCCTCCATCTCTCCATGGGGTGACATGAGCCCTGCTTACTGAGACTCAAGTTTTTTGGAAGGGATGTGTTTCCAAACAGACACCACTAACAAAGCATTTTCCTCAACCAGTAGGAAGACCCACCATGCAATAGTAGAGGAAGAGAAGTTTCAAAACAGAGCTGCGTTGTGTGTGTCAGGGGGTAGGGTGGGAAGAGCTTTGTAGTCTGTATTCTCTAAAAATATGTGCTAAAGTGAACAGAGACGCAACATGGAGAAACCCAAAACGGAATGTGACCCTTGGTTTCAGCTCTCCACTGGCAGGACCTAAACGGAGCCTTTGTTCAATATTTGGCACATTGTTCCCAAGGCAGTAATGGTCCATTTGGGGAGACATATGACACCCTCAGGGAAACTGGACTTGGAAAAAACAGAAGGAGCAGCCCATGCAGGAGAAACAGTGATGGTGTGTTCCTTCACCCAGCAAGGCTGTTCCCTGCATACCAGGATACTTCTCTCAAACAAAGATCCTTTGCAAAAGAAAGAGCAGCTCCTGGCTGATGTTGGCTATGAGCAGACTCTTTTATGTACAAGGTAGTTGTGAGATATTGGCTCCTATTAAATTGTCAGATGACTGAGTTGATTTGATTTTGTGTAGTGGCATGATTTTATAACAAGTCAGATAAGTACCAAGAACAGTACATTTACTTGGAGACAGAAAGCCTGAGAATGAGCCTCAGCTCTAATAACAACATCAGCTCTGTCTGTCATCTGCTATACCCCTCAGAACACCTCTCTGAGGTAGGTGTTAATATTAACCCCATTCTGCAGATGCATACACTGAGGCACAGAGATGTGGAGTAACGTCCCTAAGTTTACAAAGCTGGAAAGTGTCAGATTTGAGATTCTGACTCAAGCCTTTCAGATTTTGAATCACTATTTTACGAACTGAGGAGCCTCAGTGAATCCACTTACTCCTTCTGAGGGACAGTTTCCAAAAATTTTTTAAATTCTTAATAATGTTTATAGGACTTATGGGAGACACAAATGACTTTATTCAACAAATGTCGCTGGAGAACTGGGCCTGTTCACTGATTCGCTGCACATCAAAGAGAACTTTCCAGGATGGTGTCTGGGACATAGATGTGTTTATTTAGTTGAATGGGAGGGTGACTATGTCATTCTTTGCCTATCACAACACACAACGAACCCACCCGTCTAAATGATGCATCCACTCCACAAATGCTGAGTCTCCATTTTAAGGAATCCTCCACTGAATGTAGCCTTGGTGGGAGACAGGTCTCCCCTCCCACTATGGAAATCGGTTGGGAGAGATCCTCTCTCCCAACAGTGTAGCCCCCACAACCACCCCATGGCAGGAGCTCAACAAAGTGAGCTAACTGCACTACCCTTGGACAGTTAATGGCCTTCTATCGTCACTGTGGCCCCAGCATGGAGACCAGGCTCTTGTGGCAGCTCTGCCCATTTCTCCAGACTTCCTCCAGCCTTCATCCATACCCCAGCCTCCGTCAATTCCCTGGGAGCCTTGACTTTTCTTTGCAGCGAAGGGGAATACTTCTCACTTGCACCACTGCAACAGCCTCTGAACTTTCCTCCCTGCTTCTCCCCTTGTTTGTCCTACAGACAACTTTCCAGCCGGCATTTTAAATACAAATCCCATCAAGCCACTTTCCAGCTATCTACCTACCATTCACCAGCCTTCAGCAAGTGCTTGGAGTAAATTCCAAACCCCTCCCCATGCCCTTAAGGCCACATACACTGTTCCTTGCCCACCCTGTCACCTACCTTCCTATCACACCCCTCCTGCTCTCAGCTCCAGCCGCCCTGGTGAGTGTATGTCCTCCTGGGGACCTAGTGTAATGTCTGCCTGGCGCCCTTTGTCAAGGGGCTTGCTCCTTGATTTCACTTAGGATCATGCTCAAATAGTATCTCTTCAAAGAGATACTATTTCCCCCACCAAGGCTACTGAAAATAATAGCATCCTCACCTAACCACTAACTCTTTTTTTTTTTCATAGTATGTTTCATGGCCTAAAATTCTGTTCTCCCTCCCCCTCCCTCTTCCTTCCTTTCTTTCCTTTCCCTCACCGTCCTTCCTTTCTTTCTTTCTTCCTTTCTGTCTTGATTTTACACTTATAATCTGTTTCATCCTCTAGAACATAAATTCTGTAAGGGTATGGCTCTTATTTTCCTGTTCTTCAAGGTCTACAACTGTGCCTGGCACATATTAAGATCACACACACAAGTGCACACACAGACATATATGTAGATAGACACAGATATTATATATATTTGGTATAAAAATATACTGAATGATAGAGTGAAGTGATGATTCTAATACTACTGTGGTCAAAGATTTAATATCACTGATGATTAATTTTATTTGTCAATTTGACTGGGCTGTGACATGTTCACATATTTGTGTAAATATCATTCTGGGTGTGTCTGTGAGGGTGTTTCTGGGTGAGATTAACATTTTAATTAGTAGACTGAGTAAAGGCATTGCCCTCCCCAGTGTGGGTGGGCCTCGGTGGATCCTTCCAACGGCTGAATGAAACAAACAGTGGGTGAGGGAGAATTCATTCTCTCTGCCTATTTTCCAGCTCAAGCTCTGCTTCTCCTGCTCAGAGGGGGATTGACACTGTCTGCTCTCCTTTGCCAGCTCTCCCGGATCTCTGCTTTACACACGGCAGGTCATGGGACATGTCATCGTCCGTAATCATGTGAGGCAACCCCTTAATCAATCTCCTTCCTTCTCCCTCTCTCTCTCTCTCTCTCTCTCTCTCTCTCTCTCTCTCTCTCTCTCTCTCTATATATATATATATATATATATATATATATATATATATATATACATATCACACACACACACACCCCTCCTATGGGTTCTATCTCCCTGGAGGACCATTACAAATACAACATCTTTTATGTTTCTGAGGGCAATTACTCTGATTTTTAATATGACTCATTATCAAAAGTACCATTTCATAGAATTTAAAAAATTTTTATAATGTTTATCCTTTTAAAAAAATTTTATGTTTATTTATTTTTGAGTAAGAAATAGCATGAGTGGGGTAGGGGCAGAAAAAGAGGGACACACAGAATTTGAAACAGGCTCCAGGCTCTGAGCTGTCAGCACAGAGCCTGATGTGGGGCTTGAACCCATGAACCCATGAGATCATGACCTGAGCTGAAGTTGGATGCTTAACCAGCTGGGCCACCTTGGCGCCTTTAATGTTTATTTAATCTTGAAAGAGAGAGAGAGAGAGAGAGAGAGAGAGAGAGAGAGAGACAGAGCGTGAGGTGCGTGAGGGGCAGAGAGAGAGAGGGAGACACAGAATCTGACTGAAGCAGGCTCCAGGCTCTGAGCTGTCAGCACAGGGTCAGATGCGGGGCTCGTACCTGTGAGCTGTGAGATCATGACCTGAGTCGAAGTCAGACGCTTTACTGACTGGGCCACATAGGCAGCCCCTAGAAATTTAGAAAGTTAAAAAAAGACAAAAACTTGATAACCCCACTGTTCAAAACCAACTATTATTAATATTTTGTTTCATTTCCTTCCAGCATGTTCCTACACATACGATTGTGTTTTTCAAGATGTAATTATACTGCATATAATTTTACATCATTTTCTATTAAATTATAGACATTTTCATCATTAGTTTAGTCTTCCTAACCAGCATTTTTAATACCTGCACAAGAGGAGAGTATGTGTGGCATAACTAACTTAAATTCCCCCTGCTTGTTGCAAATCTAATCTGTTTCCGTTTTTCATTATTACAGTAATAAACATCTGCCTACATAAAGTAGTTTCCATATTTAGAATTACTTATTGTCAAAAGCAGGACAATCGCATCAAAGTGCACAGATTGACTCAAGGCTCTGGCTACAAATTTCCAAAAGGCCTTCCAATTTATATTCTCCCCAGCAGAAGTAAGGGTACCTATTGTGCTGCGGGTCTAGGGTTCTTCAGTTTTATAATGAAATGAAACAGTATATATTATCTGAATTTGCACTTCTTCTGTAGCTGTTGGATAATGGCGGGGGGCGGGGGTCTCTTCTGACCTGTCCCTTGTTATTAACCTCCATACATACTTGCACGAAGACACAATCAATTGCTTCTTATGGGTTTATATGTTTTCATATGTTTAGGGCTCGTCATATCAATGTTTTTTTCCTCATAATTCTTTTACTATTGTCTTTTCTGTTTACCTTTCTAGGCGAATTCCGGGATCATTTTGTTAAATTCCTGAAAAACAAAAATCCCTTTGGGGTTGAGACAGAACTTGTTTAAATAAATGAGGTATTCCCACTGCCCCAGGAGCAAGTCTCCCGGCCACATTTAGGAGGAGTGTCTCCACTTGGGAAGTGTCAGGAAGCCTCCTTGGCTCACTTGCTGGCTTCCCCAGTGCAGCCTGAGGCTTTCTGCTCCAAGCCACCGAACACCTGACAACCGGGTGGTCCGAACCACTGCAGTGACTTGTCCCCTCACCCGGAGGAGATCCTCAGGCAGGGCTTTGCTACCTTAGCTCCTCAGCTCCACAACGTCTCCCATGTGGTCCACCCTCAGTGGGTCAGCCACAGAGACGCTGTAGCCCAGATCAGGGGACTGTGGCATCCTAGGACAGCCCAGAGCTACGCTGGGCAGGCGCTCCTTCATTAAGGAGGAAGGTCCTTTTCAGAAGCCCTGTGACCGCCTCTCCCCTATTCTCTTTGGACAGTTGACATCAAGTGACCACGTGCTCTTCCCTCCGTTGTGCGTGGAAGGAGCTGCGGTGATTGGTTGTGGCTCCTCCGCAGTCACGGGACGAGGCTGGGGCGTGCGCTGCTTCTCACAGCACCTTTAGAGGGTAAACCTAGAAATAACGTAAGGGAGAGTGGGAGGCAGGCGGTCAGGGAACCCTGGCTGTCCCCCCAAGATCTCCTCAACCCGCCCTTTGGAAAACACAGATTGCAGCGGTTAGCTTTGCTCAGGTGTGAACCCAGCTTTAGTTGGTCTGAAGGCTTATGTATGGGGGAACAAAATATGCTATACAAAACTAGGTATGGAAGGATATTTAAAATGAGAAAAAATGTGTAAATTATATATTTTAAAAATCTAACAAAATACCACAAACTCTACAAAATAATACAGTTGTCTGCCCTACCCACCTAAAATAAATTTTTAATTGGTTTGACTCATCGTTCTGAAGAATATACAAAATTAGGTCAGACACTAAAGCAATTCAAAGCATTTTACTGAGGTACATAACTGTATGCAATCAAATTACTGTTGCGTTCCCTGCACTGGTGTATTTGGTGTGCGTGTGTAAAACTTTGGTCACTGGATCAATAGTGTCTTTAGAGAACTTCACTTCATCGATGGCCATTTTGGACGCTCTTTCATCTGGAATGTCCAACTCCCCTCAGGACAAACATCAGATGCTGGAACACACAGATGTGGCTTCCTGGGCCAGTGTATTCCTTGTTCGATACTCATGGTGGTTTTCAACTCCTGTGTAACAAGCTATCAGAAACATATGTCTTAAGACAACCTAAATCATTACCTCATGATTTCCCTGTATCCCAAGTTCAGGCACAGTGTAGCAGAATTCTTCGCTCAGGGTCTCACCAGGCAAGAAACAAGGAGTTAGCCTTGATGGCAGGGTCTTCGTCCAAGGTCACTGATTTCACGGGTTATTGACACAATTCATTGTCTTGCACCAATAGGACTGAGCTATCAACCTGAGACCACTATCAGCATCAAGAGGCTGCCCGCAGGTTCTTGCCACATGGTTCCAGTAGGAATTTCACAACATGGATGTTTGCTTTCTGTCGAGCCAGCTGGACTGCTTCTCTGTGGCTTTCTCTATCTTTCAAAGGACTCATGTGATTACGTTAGCTTCCGCCCCTCCCCTGAATAATCTCCATATTTAAAGTCAACGGATTTGGTAACTTCCTTGCATCCACAAAATCCCACCAGGGCAGTACCTACATTAGTGTTTGGTTGAATAACTAAAGAAAGGTGTACATAGACCAAGGCCAGGTTATAATTTTTGTTTAATATTTTGAAACTCATTTTCTAATCCTGCTTACACAGCATTATTTATAACACACTTTTGCCTTAACAGATGCAGCGATCCTGACGTGTTTTATAACATGATCCTTCAGGACTATAGCAGTACATTATCATTATTTTCTGAACAGAAAACCTTCTGTTTGATTTCACGTGACAAGACTGAAAGAAGTTCCCAAGGATTAGTTTCTGGCTTTACACATTTCTTAGTTTGTTTCTTCTTCACTACCTTCTCTGTCTTCTGGAAAAAACATGCTCTCTGGTCAGAGGAGTTTGGGCTGCATGTCAGATCGCCCTCCAGCATGTAGAGGCCCTCAATTCCTCATCCACAATTCTGAAATCTAGGAAGCTTTTAACCAATGCCTTACCCAACTCGGATGGTGGCAAAACCGACTTTGAAGTGGAGCTACTTATGGCCCTTGTAATCTCAGTATTCACTTTTACACATACCTCTGGGGAAGTGTTAGTGATTGGTTGGGAGGTACGGCCCAGACTCTGCAAGAAGTCCTATGACACAGCTTTCTAAAAATTCTAAATCCTGGGAAGAAAATCCAAAAAGCCTGAATACTCTGCTCATAAAGATTTTAGATAAGACAGTGCAGATTATTATTAAAGGCTAGGAGACATCGTACTGTAAGACCTTTTAACTGGCAAATAAACATGATCGTTTGCTCAGAAAAAGGTGTCTTCCATCTATTCTGACACCACCTGAGCTATTGCAATTCCATTCTGGCACTGCTCACTCAGAATCAGTGTGCACCCAACAGTTGTAAAGGGCATGGCTCCAAAAAGACTATTTTCATTTCAGATACCAGCCACAAGTGAAGGTAAGTCCCCGAGTCACCTATACTTCTGAATGAATGGCTACAGTTTGGGGGTTCTCATGACCCCTTATGATTTGACAGTTTGCTAGAATGACTTACAGAACTTGGGAAGGTGTAATATTTATAATTACAGTTGTATTATATAAGATTCAATGCACTAAGAGTCAAATGAAGACACAAGTGAGGAAAGGACTGGGGGAGTCCTGAATGCAGAGCTTCCGTGCCTCTTCCCCGTGAAATCAGGACACGTGACTCCTTAGCACATTGACATAATACCCAGCCAGGAAGCCTCAACAAGCTTCAGTGTCCAGGTTTTTTATTGAAGGTCCATTATGAAGGCACGATTGATCAAATTGCTGGCCACATCATTAAACTCCATCTACAGCCCCCTTCTCTGGAAGTCAGGCTAACTCTAAGTCTTATCCCTAATCATGTGATTGGTCTTTCCAGTGACCAGTCCCCACCCTGAAACTATCTAGGTGCCAACCGTGAGTCATCTCATTAGGATAAATTCAGATGTGGTCCAAGGGATGTCTTAATAACAGATGTTATTTCACTTGGGGAAATTACAAGGATTTCAGAAACTCTGTGCCAGGAACATTGGATAAGGATCAGGCAAAGTCATAGACAACTTCAACTCATATCTGTGAACATTCCTAGAATGTTCTTCTTTACCACTAGTGGGGCTCCTACCTAAGATTAATGGGTCAATTCCTGACTCCTTCTGTTGATAGGACATCCATTTTTTTTTTACAATATTATTAGGGAACTTTATTTATTTTTTTTATTTATAATAGTTTATTGTCACATTGGTTTCCATATAACACCCAGTGCCTCTCCCCACATTTCCCCCCCAATTGAAAGAAAGATTCAGGATGTCCCCATTGGGTTAGTGCTTGGCTCAATTCCTTTTCTGCTCCTGGTTGAGGACCAGGGAGATTTTTATTCAAATCATATTAGTATTTTAGTAAAGATGTATAAATACGCACACTTCTTTGATCAAAATTATTGCTTCATATTGTATAATTAACTGCCATTCTGCTTTTGATTTATATTTTCCTTATGTTTTCAAACTAGCAATTGCTAGCTTAAAGGAATGCCACTGATATTCATATACGTATCTTCTTTCTGGCCTCTTTACCCACAAACTCTTATTAATTCTAAAAGCATTAAAATTGATTCATTTGGACTTTGTAAGCACTAACTCATAGCATCCTCACATAACGATATCCCTTCTTATACTCACAATGCTTAAATCTGGTTAAGGCCTTATGAAGCTGTCCAGGATATGTAGAATACAATTAAATAATTATTGGGATGCTAGAAGCTTGGAGCTTGACTTTATTCTTGATTTCAATGCAGAAACTTCTAGCATTTTATCATTAAGCACAATGTTGACTATTTTGGAATATACTTTGTCATGTTAATGTAGACTTCATGTTCTTTCATATTTAGCACTTTTATATTAATAGATGTTAAATTTTATTTATGGCCAGTTAACATCACTATTTGCATATTATTTATTTTAAAAAGACTTGTAACAGAATGTGCTTTGTGGGGTTTTTTTTGTATAGAAGTATGACTTGGAATTATTAGTCTAGAATGTGGGATCATCTGTAACAGATAACTCTATCGCATATATGGAGTCTCAGTTAAAGAACTTTTCCAGGGGTACCTGGGTGGCTCAGTCAGTTAAGCGACCAACTCCTGATTTCAGCCAGGTCATCATGTCGCAGTTTGCAAGTTCAAGTCCCACATCTGTGCTGACAGTGTGGAGCCTGCTTGGGATTCTCTCTCTCTCTCTCTCTCTCTCTCTCTCTCTC
Organism: Suricata suricatta; assembly: GCF_006229205.1. Taxonomy (NCBI): domain Eukaryota; kingdom Metazoa; phylum Chordata; class Mammalia; order Carnivora; family Herpestidae; genus Suricata; species Suricata suricatta. The sequence goes on along the minus strand of NC_043700.1, from coordinate 183,758,450 downwards.
TCTCTCTCTCAAATAAATAAACTTAAAAAATAACTCCTCCAGATCATTTTACAGATATCTTTATTGCATATGCTCTACCTACTATTGGATTCTAGATTTGAAGCCTTGCAGTGGAAAGACCCGAATAAACTGCCGGATCTACTCTAGCACTTTGTAAACAATCAGTGCATATAGTGTCTTGTAATATCACCTAAACTGGTTTAGGAAATAAATGTTCTACTATAGCAGGGGTTAGGAAACCATGGCCCACTGGCCAAATCCTACCCATTCACCACCTAGTTTTGTAAATACAGTTTATTGGAGCACAATGACTTATGCCTACTCATTACATACTATCAGTGGTTATTTTCATATTATATGAAGTGTTCAGCAGTTGAAACAGAAACTGTATAGCCCACATAATCTAATATATTTATTATTTATGCCTTACAGAAAAATTTGCCTACCCCTGTTCTAGAGACAAACTAGCATTCAGAGAATAAAAATGAAAAGAACAAGTTCCACCATCAGGTAAGTCCAAGGAGTGGCATATCTCTTCATGAAAATTTCAATTTTATGCTAACCAGAGAAAAATCTGGAGTTCTGTGTAGGTCTAAACACACACATACATGTACAAGCTCACGGTGTATATGTCAACTAGATTTTACACCATTACTTGGCAAACTTTTTTTTTGAGCTACAAGTCCATTTTTCCTTGAAGAGCTATGCCTGCCTATCAGCTCACCAGTCATTGTGCATGCTCAATGCAAGACGTTCTTTCTTTCCTTCTTACTGCCATACACTTGTGAATTTCATCTCTTCTCTCCCCTCTCTTGATCTTCTGATCTGTTTGATGGCTTTAAAAAAAAAGCTACTTTTAAAACTTTACTTCTTGTTCCTTTCTAATCCTTCTGCCTCAACAATTACTTGCAGTGATCATGGCTGCTGCTATAGTCAGTTTGTACTCCTGACAATGCTTATTAACCTACCTGCAATATTCCCAAAGCAGCCAAGTGGGAGGCGCCGGGAACAAAGGACATTTCTTGGGCGTCAGGCAAAAGAGGAGCGGTCCCAGCCACACTTTAACCTTTGCGAGTTCCTTGACTCCAATTAGGTAACTTTCCTCTTTTGTAAACTAGGAGTAAGAATAGCTGCTTTATCCGATTAGAAGGATGACCAGGATGTGGCTGACCTGGTTCTGACAACATAGCAAATGCTTGCTAAGGGTCAGTGTTCTGCTACAGAATTGCTGTTGACCCCATTGAAAGATGGTTTTAGTTGGAAGCTATCCAGGGGAAGCAACGTATGGCAGTGGTGGAGAAATATGGCTGTTGGAACCAGAGAGATATGGTTTCAATACCCCAGGTCCCCTGTTTTCTGACTCTATGACAAGTGAGTTTCTTGACCTCTCCCCTCACCTGGAAAATGAAAATTATGTGAGGACTAGTGAGATTAGTATGAAAAACGCTTGATGTCCCATCAACGAGAATTACTGTATGTATTGACATTATGGTCATCAAGGCATCATATTATAGTAAAGGGAATGGAGAAAGGAGGTTAAGGGACACAGTTTCCAGTCCTAAGTTTGCCACTAACTTCCTGTGTACCCATATCTGGTTATCTAACTTCTCTGAGCTTCTCTTTTATCATCTTTACATTATAAGTTTGAGACAGACATTATTGTTATACATTTTAGAGCATCTTTGGGGCAGATTTTCACATTCTTGGTTTCACTTCATAATCCCGACAGTATATCTAAGTTTCCACAAAATAAGGCTTTATGACGATAATATTCCTAGATCAGAACCACTGTTTTCTTTTAGCTCTGGCCTCTTCCATGTAGCCAAATCATTTCCAATGTCCACAAAAGGGGTTCTTGTTAGGCTCTGTTTTTATTAACAAACAAATGTTCCAACTTAATTGGCTTCTGGGCTAATGAGTTTAATTTGACAAATGCTCATGCAGTTTCTAAGTTATTCTTTGCACTCTCATCTTTGCTTGGCCTGTATTCACTGTTCTACATGCTGGTGTCCCTGGGGTTTGCCAAGCCACTGAGGATTGATGGGACAGACTCCATCACTTCTCTCAAGGCCCTTTCTTGAGTTCTTAGTTCCTAGTTTATGGGGTGACCCCTAGACTCAACTGAAGGTCTCCCTGGTTTCATGCCTTGCCTCGCTTGGGCTGAGATTTTTTGGTCCTTTAAATGACTTTGGTGTAAACAGAAGTATTTTTGAGGCATGGAAATCTGGCCAACAAAATTCACCAGAAAAGATTTGCCAGTGGTAGAGGCAAGCAAGTGATAGTGGTTCCTGGTGAAATTTACCTCTGGAGTGACTCTGACACACCTTGTCACCACACCTGTTTGCGGTCCTTAGAAAGCATCAGAGTTAATTGGAGACATCCATCGGTTCACCTGGCCCAAGAGAATGTCCCCTACAGGACTATAACATGACACTAATTTGTGGCAAGGAAAGAATTTCATCCAAAAAGATTCAAATGCAAGACTGGATCACTTAGGAAATAACTCAGAATTAAAATTCCTATAAATTTAAAAATATATAAATAATATATTTTAATATATATTTAAATAATATGTATTAAAAATATATGAAATAGAAAAAATAAAGCCCCGGTAAGTCACTATTCTGAAAAATATGTGAATATGACTTTATGCAAGATGTTCTTATTATATTAACAATATTAACAATAATAATAATGACCACTAAAAATTCTTGTGCCTAGTATTTGCCAGGGTTTGGGTTAACTACATCATCTGCCTCATTTAGTTCATCTTTGTAACTGTGTCCCTCTCACCCCATTTTTAAGAAGAAGAAATGAAATTTGGGAAGGATAAGTACATTGCCCAGGTCACACAACAAGGCAAAGGAAGTAAGGACTTCTGATTTACCTAACTCCTAATCACTTTGATACATTATGATGCATTTAACTGTATACTGAGTGTTGATTATAAAAATAAAGAAATAAAATACTGGAAGATATAAATTTTAAACTGTTAATAGTGTTTGACTTTACATGGTGAGATGATTTTCACTTTCTTCTTATTTTCAAAATTTTCTTAAACATAAATATATATATTCCGTAACACTCTCATACTTTCTTTAAATATTTCTCTCCAATCACTCTTATTCCAGAAAGTGGTCCAACCACCTACACAAAAGAGAACAAAACAGCTAGGTGATGTCTTAGGCTCCTCTCTTTCCCTTGACCTCACCAGCCCATCAATAAAATTATACTCCAAATATCTCTGGTGGTCTTCCCCTCTCTCCATTTCCAGGGATATCAGCCTCATCTTCCCTAACTGTATCCACTGTCTTCACCATATGGTAGCAAGAAAGATATTCTGAAAATGTAAATCAGAGTAAGTTTCTTCCTCTCCTAAAATCCTTGCATAGCAAGTAGAATGAAATGCAAATAAAATCCATGGCCATATCCCATCCAGGCTCTCTATGTGTGTCATTGATTCCTGATTCTTCTCCAAAGTCTCTTCCTGCCATTTTCCCATCCCTTACTGCTCATGAAGCAAGCTCAAACAATTTCAAACCATGATAACTTTACTTCTGAGACAAGGGCATGACTCCATGGGAATCAGAGACCAACCAGACACCTGGGAGTCCTCTAAGTTAACTTCTATGTAGAATACATCATGTATTAAAGCATAAGATGCAAATGAGTCTATCTGAAGTTTGCATATATAGTAAGATATAATAGCAACTGCAGAATGGTTTACAACCTTGAGCAGCCAAAGATTTTTTTTTCACAAGAATATTTGACTGCTGACATTGTATAGCATTATGAAGGCATAGTAGTAATAAAAAACAAACTTTCAGTCAGTTTTACTGATTTTAGTTTGTCTTCAGATAATGGACCTTGTCATTGTCTGAACCAGGATGAGTGCCTCCCAATGCTGGGGTGAATTGGGACCACTGACCATTCACAGCTTCTACAACCTGTGTCTGTCCTGCCGTGGGTCCTGGTCAGGCCGCTGTGACTTGAGCTCTCTCTTTTAGAAAGTACGTATACTTCATAGGTTCCTCATTGCGTTGCTGTGAGAATTAAATACAAAGGAAGCATAGTATTTCAAATGCTTGGTTACAGCATTATGCCATTATTAAGGGTAGAGATGGTCATATTAATCTTTTTATGTTCAGCAATAAAACAATAGTAGGAACTTGACCGACATTTGTGAAAATGTTGACAACAAATCTCATCTTTTTGGCTTCACTCATTCGCAGAGGATCCTTAAGACCTCAGAAAATGTTTGCTCAAAAGCGTGATGAAAGATCAGACATTGTCCCCCCCCACCCACCCAATCTTCCCCTGAGTTGCCCTTCAGATAGGCTGCGTGGTTCCATGATTGGGTCTTAGGCAATAAGAAGAAAGAATTTTCATCCCAAGTTCTGGTCTGCGGAGGGTCCCTACCACCTTACCCATTGTATCTGCGATTGCCTGGCTTCAGTTTTCTGTTGGAAAAGCAAGGCAGACAGAGCTGGGAGCTGAGAGGAGCTGGACAGGAGGAGTTCCAATATCAGTGTTGCTTCTTATGGGCTGTGTGACTTTGGGCATTTTATTCAACATCTCTGAGCTTAACTACTTCCACCCACCAATGAAAGTAATACACTCCTTTTCATGGATTTACCATGAGAATCAAATAAAATAGCATTCTATACCCAACATGATGTCTGGAACACAGTCAGTGCCCAATAAATATTAATTTGTTAATGGCTTCTTTCAAGCCTTTTTTGTGGGAAGAGAATGGGAGAAGGAGAGAAGGATGAGGAGAAAGACAGGCTCAAAAGACAAATCATGTGATGTCTGCAGAACACAGCAGGATTCTTGGAAAAGCCATAAAGAGCGAGAAGCAGAACTCAGCCCAGGCTGTGTCCATGACCACGCGCTCAACCCTGCTGTTTGCAGATGGGGAATTCTGGAATGGCAAATATTAGACCAAGGCAAACGGGGCTTTTGTGACTTTCTTTAGGGCTCCTTTCTGAGGAGTGTCACTTTGTGTGCCAGCTTTCCACCTCCGTCTGTTCCCTGGCCTCTGGAATGTGGCCCCCACAGCAGAGCCTGAATCGTTACCAGGGCAATGACGATGTCCTTGGCTTAGAGTGTGCTGATGTGGGCTTGAATGGCTGGTCAGGGCTTAATGACCAGGAACTCCTGATGTTCAAGAGCAGTGTTGGCATTAAGATGGTATGAAAGCTGGCAGCCCTGTGGAGATTTTTTCATTCCCTCCCCCCACATTCAGAATTTCAATTTATTTTTATCTCCATGTATCCGGGTCAGGAGCCATAAGGCTTTTGATCATGGTATTAGGTGGCACATCTCTGACCCTGAAATATCCTGTTATGCACTGAATGTTTGTGTCCCCCCAAAATCCATATGTTGAAGTCCTAACCCCCAATGTGATAGTATTAGGAGGTGGGGCCCCTTGGTAGGTAACTAGATTTAGATGAGGTCATGAGAATAGGGCCCCCATGATGGGATTTCTTGTAAAAAGAGATCTGTGAGCATTCTCTCCCTCTCTCAGCCATGTGAGGATAAGCAAGAAGGTAGCCTCCTGCAAGAAAGCTCGCTCCAAGAACTGAATAGGCCAGCACCTTGATCCTGAATTTCTTGGTCTCTAAAAGTGTGAGAAAATACATTTCTGTTTTTTAAAGCACATCTGTGGTATTTTGTTAAAGCAGCCAGAGCTAAGGCACCTCATTAGAAATGTGCATTTGTCACATATGCCTGGGCTCAAATCCCAACTCTGGGGCTTCACTTCACTTCTGTGAGCCTCAGTTCCCTTGAAGAGTTAGAAGGTACAAGAAACAGAAAAAAAGAGTGCTCCACTTACCTCTTTATAATAAACCACCCCAAAACTTGGCTTAAGACAGCAAGTATTATCTCTCACAGTTCTGTGGGTTGACTGGGCTCAGTGGGGCGTCCTCACTTGGGATGTCTGGAGATGCACTCATCTGAAGGATGGACATCCAGAATGGCTCCTCACATGTGGTAGTTATATCATGCTAGGTCTCATCTGGCAGCTCAGTTGGGGCTGTTGGCCTGAGAGCCTAGTTGTGGTCTCTCTGTGAGGTGTGAGCTTATCACCCAATAGGGGTAGGTCCCCCCAAAAGAATATTCCAAGGAGCTCAGGCAGAAACTTCAAAGCTTCTTATGATCTAGTCTTAGAGGCTCTGGAACATTATTTCTGCCATATTCTCAGGATCAAGCAAGTCACTTGGATCAGCCTCGCTTCAAGGGGAAAAAAACTAGACTTTGCTACTTGATGAGATGGAACAGAGATCACAACATAGTGGGGCGTATAGAATGAGAAATACTGGGGCAGCAATCTTTGACAAATACAGTCAGCTACAAAAGACAAAAAAAAAGAAGAGGGGGATAAAGTTGGTTCTCTGTCATAAGATAAACATTTTCATTCTCTAGCTCAGTTTGATTCTATCTCCATTGCTTACAACTTTATCAGTAGTGGATGTGATCTTAGTCCTGTGGTCCACGTCTTTATTCACTGAGTACTCTCTTAGAGAAAGATGGTGGCATCTTGCTTCAGCCTCCACTGATGATCTATGTTCCCTAACCCTTCACCAGAGATGGCATTCCTTTACTTGGTTGCCATTTGGGCCTCCTCCCTGTTCTTGCCTTCTTTTCTAAATTCTAGTGTCCCTTCGAATAGAGCTCAAGAGCCACTGAGATGTTCTTCCCCCTTCTCTGAGGATTAGAGACACCTGGGGATAAGTTAGGATGCCCATGCTCATAGTACCATTGTCCAGAATCTACAAGCTCCCTAAACTGGGAAGCTGACACCACTAACTACAGGGTACATATGCCCAGTACTTAAACCTCTTTCTTATGGTATTTATTAACCTTCTATGCTGCGTACAAAGTTACCACAACATCCAGTTAAAAACAATATCTGTTTATTATCTCCTAATTCTGTGAGTGTACTTGGCTCAGATGATCACAAGACTGAAATCAGGGTGTTGACCATGCTGAGTTCTCATCTGGAGGCTCTGGGCACAATCCGCTTCCAAGTCAATTCAGTTCCTTGGCACAATTTGGTTCCTTGTGGTTGAGGACTGAGGCCCCCATTTTCTTACTGGTGTCACTTGCATCTTCTAGAGGCCATCTGCATGCCTTGCCATGTAGCTCCTTCCATCTTCAGGTCATCAGTGGAAATCTCATGTACATAAGCTCCCTCCCACAACACATGGCTGATTGTCTCTGTCTCTGATTTCCAGACCCACACAGAAAGGTTTCATTAGATTAGGTCAGGCCCCAGACAACCTCCTCATCTTAAGGCAAATTGATTCGAGACCTTAATTATATCTGAAAAATTCTTTCACATAAGAACCCAGACTAGTGACTGGAGACTGGAAGAAGGTATGTGCACCTCAGAACCCAAAAGTTTTAGGATCATCTGAGAAGTCGGCCTGCCACACCATGCTTCACCATTCCCCAGCAGCACCGGGCAAGACCTAAAGGTTGTGCAGATCAGCAACATCCATTTGGCAAATGAAGGGTCCTAGCCTCCAAAAGTGATTCTATGAAAGCACCTCCTCTCTTGACTTCCAAGGAGGGGAGGAGTTTCATCTCAAACAACGTTGGCAGTTCTCAGCCACTCCTTGTCATCTGTGTTTCCCTGTCCTCATTCTCACAACTTGACAAGTGTCTGTGACTGGTCAGAGGCAGAGGCAGTGGCTAATGCTGCCAACCCTTAGGATCCCTTGAGCATGATGCTTGATCTTAGCCTCTGTTGGAGGTTTTGTTTACAATGTGGGCTACTGGGACCTCCTTTCTTTTAATTCAGGGCTCACGTAGTGTCTAGTCAACATTCCATGACATTATTATTCATTGGGATAATGTTCCTTAGAAGCAAGGAATGTCCTAGAGCAAGGAAAGGACCATTGTGTCACTATCAGACATCAAGACTTCAGAATAATAGCCTAATTCCTTTTCGTGGAAAACAACAAATAAACACCAGCAGACAACACAAGTCCACACTTGTCTATTCTCATTACAGAAGGCCAAGGAGCCCCAAGGTGAATTTTTGTGCCATGTGGCACCCTGAGCCAGTCATTTTCTCCTCACTTTATCCTTTACTTCCTGAGTAATATTCCCTCCTGCCAGACAGGTGCCAATTGGGTGGAAACACGGGAAGTTCCCATTGTATTAGCAATGCTTCATGACTTTTACTGGGCGTATGATGTTCATTATTAATTTGTATACATTTGTGCATCTCTAAAATATCATATAGAAATTTTTCACCATGGGAAAATGTCCCCACAGAGCCCTATTACATTATATAAACCTCTGTAGGCCTATTTTCTGTGCTCAATTGAAGAGCTACACAGAACAGGGAAGCTTACCTTGGTATATGCAACCTTGCACGCAGAACTGACTCTGAAATCTATTTGTAGACCAGGTGAAGGGTGTCCTGGTAGTTTGTCAAATTGATTTACCTTTCTCTTTCTTGTTCTCCAAATTCTACCCAGACATTAAACCGAGCTCAGCATCACCCTTCCCTGACTCTTTCTGAATCTTGCACTGATGCATGCAGTCCTCATGGGCATCTCTATGAATGTCTATACTCTCTGCAGTGTGTGCTATAAAAAAGGGATACTAAAGAGAATGGACATTTTATCAAGCACTAAGAAGGAGATATGACTTTGTCTCATGTCATCCCACCAATATTTCTGTGGGGTACATTTGATTCTCACATTAGAGTTCGTTCATGCCAGGATAATACAGTAAGCATCTGTTATTGACCATGTGTTGTAGAAAGCTCTGGAGATTCAGCAATGGAAACACAATAGAGGATAATGTCCTTTCTTCAAGGGGCTTTGAATAAAAATAGGAAAATAGGAACCAGGCTGAGGGAGGTCTGTGATCTCTCAGCAAGCCAGAATCCAGACCTCAGTACAAGACTCTGATGGTCGTTACACAAGGCAGTGTGCCGGGTGTTTCCTGCTCTGCTTCCTTTAGTCTCACAACCCAGTAGACTAAGAGTCCATATTCCAAATGAAGGAACTGGTTCTCCGAGCCACTTCCAAGGCTTGTATGAGATTGTACTGGTTGAGTAGTGACTCCTAAAATTCCAAATCCACGCTGAACCTCAGAATGCAAGCGTATTTGGAAATATGATCTTTGCAGATGTAGTTAAGGTGTGGTCACCCCGGACTGGGCTGGGTTTTAAATCCAGTGACTACAGTCCTCCTAAGAAGGCCACGTGAAGACACAGAGGGACACACCGGGGGAAGGCCAATGCTGTGGCTAAGATCACCAAGGACTACGGAAAACACCAGAAGCCACAAGGGAGGCCTGGACCTCTTCTGCTGCAGAGCCTCCAAAAGAATCTACACTACTGACACCTCAATTTCAGACCCCTGGCCTCCTGAACTGTGAGGCAATAAATTAGATATCTTAAGCCACCTGGTTTGTAGAAATTGTTACGACATCCCTAGCAAACTAATACAGAGCCTGAGGTCAAAGCCAGGCCCATATTTGGTTCCAGAGTCCAGGCCCCGGTGGCCACTCTCTCCTCCTACAGCAAGGCTGAGGAGAGAGGGATCTGAGTCGAGGGAAATGAGCTTTGCAAATTTTGATGTGTTCTTCAAAGGCCATGGATTTTTTTTTAATCATTACCATTTTAGGAGACTCTTTTCTAAACATTATCTGAGAAATCAGTAAAATTTCATTATTATACAAAATGAGATAGAGGACACAACCCCTTTTCCATTATTAAATCAACTCTTTAAAATGCTATTTCCACGGGGCGCCTGGGTGGTTCAGTCAGTTAAGCAATCTCCTTTGGCTCAGGTCATGATCTTATGGCTCATGGGTTCGAGCCCCGCATCAGGCTCTGTGATGATCACTAAGAGTCTGGAGCCTGCTTCAGATTCTGTTTCCTTCTCTCTGCCCCTCCCCTGCTCATGCTCTGTCTCTCTCAAAAATAAACAATAAAAAAATTTTTAATAAATATATAAAATGGTATTCCCAGAATCCCCCCTGCTTTCACTCTGCCCCTGCTTTATTCAAAAAACATCCTTTTTGGCCATGTCCAAGAATGTGTGAGAAAGCCCCGAAGTAATAACCTGAAACCCAGCTGGTTCCCAGTTATAATAAATTGCACTGGCATGTGCAGGGCTTGGACGGACGGGGACACACAAGCACATCCCGAACTCACTAAAACTACATTACATATAAACCTGGTGATAGATATTGTTGTTGTTCTTGTCCAACAACCACTTAAAAAGTCATCTTCGTATGTAATTGGGTTATAAATAGAAAAAAAAAACAGTCTGCTCTCTTAAGAGGATTTTCTCAAAGACAGAGATGGGCTTTTGTCTTGTTTGGTTGTCTGCATCCCCTCTGTTCCCATCACAGCCATGCTCAGGCACGCACGTGCATGCATGTGCATTTGCACATGCACAAGCACACACACACACACACACACACGCACACACACACATACTACATGCTCTACATTTCCCTCAGACCTTCTCACCCCTTTCTATCTTCATGGCCAGCCCTTCTTCTACTGGCCTGTAAGAATGTTAATAATAAAAACTATATTCATGCGAGGTACTCTTCAATCTCCATGATACATATGTGTAAAATGAGGCACAGACAGATTATATGAGGTGACCCAGCTCTTTTCCAAATCTTCTTGTTTTCTCTCTCTAGTCCTTTTGTGCTTGTGTTCAGGCCTTCCTTGGATTTTAAATTCCACCCTACACCGCTGACTCCAGGATTTCGGCCTCCAGCCAGACTTAGTGATTTGAGCTCACATAAACAACTGCATAATTTCATCTTTCCTTGGATGTCTCAGACCTCTCAAATGCAAGGTGTTGGAAACAGAATCCCGTTCTTCCCCCACACACCTACTAGAAACTGTTCCAAAGTGGTCACAACCCTCCCTCAACCCCTCGCTTCTCAGTAAATGCACCACCATCCCTCACGCAGTTGCTCACTGCAAAAAACAGAGAATTTCTCACAATCTTTCCTTTCCCTTCTTTCCCTTTATGATCATACAACAGCCGTGTTGTCATTTATATCTTCCAAATATACCCCTGACTAGTCCCCATTTCCCCATTTCTGCTCTTGTCCAGACACACTAGGAGATAAGAGTCTCCTGATTATCCTCCTTACTTACACTCAGTCCAAAGGACTTCCCTAAAACCAAAATCCATGTCCCTGAATGACACCTAGTGCATCGTGTGGCCAGGGAACAGGGCCTTTGCAATCAGTCTTAGAAAACTGGCTAAAAATGCCATCAAATGCTATTCTCAAGACTCCTATGGCCACCAATTCGATAGCTTGGAAATACTATGGCAGGGAATGCATGGCCCTCATGGGGTCTAATCTGCACGTCCCTGGACACCAGGGCTGTGCCTGACCATCAGGCACCTGCTTGGCCATTAAGACCTGGTCAGCATGACTTCCTTATCACCCTGGCGACCACTCCACATTCTGCCATGGCGGCCACATGCCAGAGGTAGGACAGAAGCAGAGCCTGCAAAGCAAGATCACACCTAACAGGGCCTCATAAGTTGTCGTAATGGTGAGGCAGGTAGGGAGCTCAGATGAGCTCATCATCGAGGTTTGGTCTTGTGCGACAGGAGAGCCAGTGTCCAGATTCCAACTTGAACAGCAGGTTAAGGAGCAGGTTTGAAGGCAAGATACTAGCATCCGAACAACACAGAGCACGTTACAGAACATACTAGAATGGAGGTATAGAAAGATCAATTCAGTCTGCCTAAGAAGTGTTCCTGGACAAAACCATGGAATCAACTATCAGTTCTTTCTCCAAGGCACTCCTCAAAGAAACTTTAAAGCAAGCAGGAGGAAAAAGGCCAGGGATAAAGCTGGAACCTGAGATAGAGGGAAGAAATAGGACTGATTAGGTGACTTACAGAAGAGAGATTTTCAAAGCTGTCCTCTGTAACGGGAGCTTGGTGTGGAGACCCACCATGCCGGTGTGTGAGCATGGTGGGCAGGGGACAGAGCACAGGAAAATCATGTGGGGGAGGGAACACAGTACCAGGCTGGAGACCCAGCTCTGCCACTAAACCACAAGGAGGCCTTGGAAGAGCCACTTAGTCTCACTGAGCTCCAATCACTTCATGCAGAATGTGATTACTGGGGCTCTCTTTAGCAGTCAAATTACAGTATTCTAACAAAAACACCAAAAAAGAATTATTCCTAGAGAATTTAACATTTAGCAATCTTTCAGGAGATCATGCAACAAAAAGAGGGACAATTTTTAAGGCGGAGAGAACAGCCTGTGTTCAAGGCACAAGAAAAGGAGCACACTGGTGGAAACCAGGACTCCAAGATCTGGGGGCCAGGGGAGGGGTAAGGTAGAATGGGCGCCTGGAGCCTAAGGGTCAAATTCTGTCCAGAGGCACCTGGGTGGCTCAGACAGTTAAGTGTCCAACTTTTAGCTCAGGTTATGATCTCACCGTTGGTGAGTTCGAACCCCACATCAGGCTCCACGTTGACTGTGCAGAGCCTTCTTGGGATTCTCAATCTCTCTCTCTCTCTCTCACTCTCTCTCTCTCTCTCTGTCCTTCTGCCCCACTCCACTGGTACTTCTCTTTCTAAATAAATAAATAAATAAATAATAAAAGAATCAAATTCATTCCAGATCATTGGTAATATTTCTAAGGAGCCTGATTTGGAGCAGAGGGACACATATTTGGCTTGGAGGATGCCACTGTGACTGATGAGCTAACCAGCACTTAAAGAAAGGGGATGCCACCAAAGGATGTGACTTGCAATCCGATCCTGACATTCCTGGTGGGTGTTCCAGGCCTCTGCCCTGTGCCCCTGCAGTGCACCCCTTCCACAGCGCAGCCTACAGCCACCATGTTGCTTTTATATTTATTGTTTCATGATGTCGAACTCTAGTTTTCTGTTTAGGATACTCAGAACATAGAGGCAAACTAAAAAATTTTTAATTGAAAAGCACCTGTAATCCAATCATCCAAAACTTCCTCAGTAAACCATCTGGTGGATGCCCCTTGGGCATCTTTTCCTATGTGTGTGTCTGTGAGTTTGTGCATACCATCAAAATCAGGCTCATAGTATCCACATCCTTTCCTATACTGCTTTTTTCAAATCATAATATCTGTATAGGAACTAATTCCAATGTCCACTCTTACCCATCTGTATCGTGACACGTAGGGACTGCCTGGTGTTTCACAGTATAGTCTGGGTAACCGCTCCATGGCCTTTGACTACTGGGTTGTTCCTAACATTTCACTTTGATAAATAAGCCATGGTGAGTACTTCTGTATTTATACCTTTTCACCTTTTTCTAAATACTTCTTTAGAATAAGTCCCCAGAAATAAATTTCCCTTATTTAAGAGATATTCACTTTTAATGATTTAGAATATACTGCCAAATATTTCTTTGGAAAATCTGTCTCTTGAGTGGCTCCTGAAGGTTCCTGTTTCCCCAGAGCCTGGCAAACACTGGAGGTTGTCACTCTTTTTTCTCTCCACCTAATGGGCGAGCGATGGTATTTTACTGTTTTATTGTCTGTTGTGTTTCCTTCTTTATTGATGTGATTAAACCTCTTAATATATTTATTAATCATTTCTGTTCTTTTTCTTTTGCAAATGACCAGTTAATTCATTTTCTCAGCCCATCTTTTTCTGCCTTTGTTTATAATGATGTAAAAATGTTTTTATGAAGGTAAGCTTTTGTCATTATATTGCAAAAATATTTCAATCCAGTCTGCTTTTGTCATTTTAACTTTGTTTATGGTATTTTAACCGTTCAGAATCTGTTTAGTGTGATGTAGCCATATTTAGCTTTCGTTTCTTTTATGGTTTCTGCCTGGGGTCAGGCTTTGAGAACTCATCTCCACCCTGTGATTACGTAAATGTAAACCAGATGTCAGCTTAGTCACTCCAGCTGTGACAGCTGCAGTCACAGGCTCTGTATGTAGGAAGCTCAGCCCATTCACCAGTTTCCATAATAAATCCAGTCATGCCAATTGTTTTGTGGAGATTGAGGGAGGGCACAAAGGTGGGGCTTCATGATGAAGGACACATCACCGTAAGTACAACCATGCCACCATCAGTTTCTCTTTTTGCCAAATCACCTTTCTATTTCTCTCTCTATTGAGTACCAAAAGTTCATTTATTATGCAGAGCAATTAATGAACCATCTTTTGATATGCAAGCATTCCTTGAGGGTCTTGACCTGTAACCCAAGCAGCCAATCAAGCGTTTCTCCCAAATAAATATCCCTTCCAAAGTCTTCCAAAAGATTTTGTTGCACATGTATCTTTCCAACTCATTATATAAATATGTTGCTATATTTTCCTTCAGTGATTAATAGTTTTATACTCAACATTTGAGTAATTCTGTTATTATTTGTGTCTGGCTTATACAACTGCAAGATGATTTTTGGAATTCTTGCTCCCCCAGCCCCAGCCATGGACTGGGAGCTAGAGGAGGGGAGCAGGTGTATTTGTTCTCTTTTGTATCTTCAGTTCTTTTCACAGCACCAGATGCATAGTAGGTGTTGAATAAATAAATATTGACTAAATGAGGAAAGTGTAGGGAAACATTATTGAGGCCAGATTTGGAATTTCCCCCATTCAAATGAGGCTTGCCCTCTCCTAAAGAAACTCAAGAACTTTCTCAACTGGACTGATTGGAATTTTCCATCTTTGTTTAAAGTGCTCTGCAGGGAAGGATTTGTTTTAGCCTGCCCTGGATCTCTTTTCCCTTCTTCTGGTGCTTCTGCCCCGATTTCCCTTTGAACTGAGGGATAGCAGGCAGAGTTGCTTCGGGCCAATCAGAACACTGTGTCCCTATGGCCATGTCATTGTTTTGGGGATGGGTATGTGACATAAGCCAGACCACTGGTGGTTTCTCCAGGATTGGTGATGGAAGTTTCAGGAAAGAGATGCTCTCTTTGCCTGGGATGGGGGAGTTAATGTATTAAACTGAAAATAGTGTGGACAGATGCTCTATAGTGACTATCTTGGTCAACCTGCAGAAATAAGCCAAGCTAGAGGAATGAAGAATCGGGAGATGAAGACAGATTTTTACAAAGATTGGCCCTAGGCTTCATTCCTCTCTTGGCCAATTTGAGCTAGATTGTAGTCTCTTGAACCCCTCCCAAATATTGTTCACAGTCTTGACCAAGACAGACTAAGTATGACCTCTGTATCAGAGACTTGGGCTTATAACACAAAGATGTCAGAATCATTGACAATCTTGGTCATTGTTGCCCCCGTCTATCCCTATAAGCTTTCTAGGGTATGCTAGAATCCATAAATAAGGATCTTCCTGGAATAGAGCATTAAGTAGGACTGATTGAGCACCTACTATGCATCATGCATCATAGATACACTTGTTATCTCTATACGTTCCACCAGTTATGTAATGTTACTCGTGAAGAACAGAGGCTTTTACTAAATCATATCAAATATACAGCCACAAGGTGATAAGTGAGCAGCAGTCATGTGGTGGTTATGACTGTGGTCTCTGGAGCTAGAGCATTTACACACTATATCCAATTCCGTTACTTAATCTCTGCAAGGCCTTGGAGAAGTTACTTACTGTGTGTGCCTCACTTTCCTCATCTCTAAATGATGGTAATAAAAGAACTGCCTTAGAGAATTGTTCGAGGGACTTGATGAGATCATACAGAGAACAGAGGCTGCCAATTGGTGAGTGCTCAATAGGAAATTAACTATTATAGTTTCTTGGTATAAGTAGGCTAGGCTGGACAATCAGAAGCCCATATCACTATGAAAATCACACTATCACTGTGATACCCCATAAATAACCCTAAATTCACTTTAATATAGTGCTACCAAGGCCCTGTTTTAGTTGTTTAACTTGGACACCCAACATGTTCCCCTACCTCTGTATCATCCTGATCATAGAACAAGAAGGAAGGGGTACTGGCATGGTCTTTTTCTCAGAGTGGAGGAACATATCTGATAGAGAATGTGTGTGCGTGTGTGTGTGTGTGTGTGTGTGCATGAGTATGGGGGGGGCGGGTAGGGGGAACTGATAACATTATGTGGGCCTTGAATCAACTCTTAGAAGGTAGCTTGGTCCTTGCGCTTCCCATTTATGGGAGCCAACACATCTTACTTTTCCTCAAGCTAATTAAGTACAACTTGTTTCAAAACCAAAATGGTCCAAAATATACAGTCTCCCAAAATTTTAAAGGACTGTGTCTTTTGCCCTTTCCCAACTCCTGAAGAATTTATCTCTCAACCAGAGAAGAAGGCAACTCCATTCATTTATTCAATCATTCACTTATTCACTCATTCATTTTATAAATTCCTATTGAGTATTTACTCTGTGCCCATATGACTTAATTGCTTCTGTATGGGCTATGACTTTAAGGAGGTTGTCTCACTTTGGTCACCATAGGTCTCTCTTTCCTTTTTTGAAAAATGGTGCTAAATATCCCTAACATTCCTTGTTCTGGTGACCAAACAGGACTTCTCACTTGAAAATTCTGAGGTGCTCTATAAAAATGGGATGATAGCTCTATGTTCTGGAAATCTGAGCAGAGAACAAGATTTCTACCATGTTATTAATGCTGATTTTATAGCTCTTTGGGGAAGCAGGTAGAATGTAATGGCTAGTTAAAATGTCTGTGGAAAATTAGTTTTACCACAAAGATTCTGTATGTGAATTAGCACAGGGTGACACATGGTGGTAAACATGTAAGTCTGAAATTGTCTACCAATTACATGAACTTTTTTCACTTTCATGGAGTTTTGAAGACATTCCTTCAAAGGCAGAGGCATAGTACATATCTTGTCACTGTAAAATATGGTAAGCATAATAAAAAATTCTAAAATGTACTTTCTAAGCACTCATTATGAGCCAGGCACTGTGTGAAGAACTCTATGAGTTTTTCTCTGTTAAGTTTCACACCGCCCTCTAAGTTCTCCTCATTTTGCAGATGAGGAAACTGAGAGAAGTTATAAATCCACTTCCAAATAATAGTATTTGTAGAAGAAGGGGCAAGTCTACAGTAGATTTAGTTTTCTTAATGAATGTTCTGGGGAAGTCTCTGTAGAAGGTTCAGGGTCTGAAGTAGGTATTTATACGTGGTAGAACTTGGACTTGGAAAAAGAGGCAGGAGAGTTTGAACAACACAAAGAAAGGCACGGAAGTGAAGAACAAGTTGCATGAATGGGACATAGATTGCAAAATTGGTTGGGGAATAAGTTGTTTGAATTCAAGGTAAAATTAAGATTAAAAAAAATATCTTAGGAAGAGACTATGGAAGGCTTTGAATGGCAGGGTCAAGGGTCTAAGTTTGTTTTATAGGCAATAGGGAGAAAGAGAAAGTTAAAGCTATGATATATCATCATCAAAATGCTACCCAAGGAGACCACTCAGCCTGTGGTGCACAGAACAGACAGAAGAGAATGATCCAGGCCCAGAGAGACTGAGTAGGACACTACTCCAGCACTGCAACAAGACAGACTTTGTGTCTACAAGTGAAACGTGAAGAGGAAATTTGATTGTCAAGGCCAACGAGATGTCTTTCTGATGACCTATTTAAGACATTTGGGTTTTGTTTGCTGGCTTTGTTTTTGCAGAGAATCAGCCCTCTGGCTTAAAGTCTAGTAAGGCATGTGATTGCCTTTAAGATTTTGCAAACACACAGGGAGAGAAAAGGCTACCCTCCCTGCAGCTTCTTGAGATTTCCTCATCCAAAGACTTTCTCTTCCTGCCAAGAATGCGCATGACTTGAGCCAGCTAGTTCTGGCAATGCTCCCTTATTCCTCCTGGAGCCCCACCCCCAGCAGGGCTCTCCCCGGGGCCCAGGCTCCATCCAAAAGCTAGAAAACCTGCCAAGGCCTCCGAGCCTCCCATATGATCCCACTCCCTCCCAGTTCAAGTTCGGCCTTCTGGCTGAAAACTGAATATTTTGGACTTTGAAGAAAACATGCTCTGTTTTGTCCCATGGCATCTCCAGTGTAAAGGGAAATAGACTGGCCTTTGTTACTTTGTCCACCGTAGAAGATTAAGGGCGGTCCCCAAAGCTGGGGGTGGGGTTGGTGGCAGGAGGTAAGCTCTGGTCAGTTGACTTAGCATAAGGCCTGCATTGTCCTGGCGGCCCCTTGGAGAAACAAAACTTTCCAAGAAGCTGAGCTGCCCACTTGGGCTCAGAGCCTGGTGTGTCATGTTACTCAGCAATTTTTCCTGAATGTTTCTCATCCTCTAGGGTCTTCTTGGGCCTTGAACATACCTGCCACATTGATACGCAGGGTGGTGTCTTCCTCACATGGGCTCTTTTGTGAAACAAAAGACAAAGCAGAAGAACCTTGAGAATCCAAGGCTGTGCATGTACGCAGGCAGCTGATTCATAAAGACAGTAACATGGAAATGCCACCATTAGCTAGCAATCATTTATGAAATACCTGCTCCAGGACAACCGCTGGACTGGGCATAGTCTGAATTTGAATCCAAGACCCCTGCCCCTGAACTCAACGTTCTCTCCACCAACCCAGTGTTTTGTTCTGTTTATTTTTGTTTAGCAGTAAAATCTTCAAATAAAATCTTACCTAGTGTGCAAACTTGCAAACCCTACCTAAAACTACAAGTGGCATGCTAATATAAACAGAATCTATTTGTTTAAAATTATAATAGATAATTGAAAGACAGTGAAACCAAGGAGTCATTTCTAATTAACACACACAAAAATTAAAGTGGAAGGCACAGACAACAGTTATAGTTCTCCGTAAGCTTCAGAATCTATTTTTTTATTTTACAGAGAGAGAGAGAGCACACAAGCAGCGGGGAGGGACAGAGAGAGGGGAAGAACCTTAAGCAGGCTTGGGGCTCAGTGTGGAGTTGGACAGAGCACTCGATCCCAGGACCCTGGGATCATGCCCTGAGCTGAAATTGAGAAGTGGCTGCTCAACTGACTGAGCCACCCCGGGACCCCCCAGAATCTATTTTTGAATTTTATTTTTGTTGTACAGCATTGAACAAAGGTCTTTTCTAACACAGATACATAGCTGCAAAGATTGGCAGTCCCTAAATAGCTAATCTTGAAGTCTCAGCATGCTCATGCTTCAGAAATTTAGTCCAAATATTATTGAGCTGAGTTGCTATTAATATTTAATTATGATTTTGCATTTTTTATCATAAGCTTAAATATCTAAGTCAGATCAGTAGCTTCTAAGATATATAGTCATCTGAGAAATTGCCTATGTTTGGATTGTTTTCATGATGCAATGTCTTACTTTTCAACTTTCTTTGTGTGACCTAAAATCATGTAAAAGCAGAGTGGATAAGGTTTCATAGATATGTGTGTGTGTATACATATATATAAATATATATGTATGTATATATAAATACATGGTTTTACATGAGAGGACCATTTGAAGCAGAATTGAAAAGGAAAAGAAAAAGAAACAAAAAGCAAGATACCTTCCAAATCATTGCTACATTGCAAAAGAGTTCAGATACACACATCAGGATACCAGGACTCAGCTTTGATATGAGGCTTTCCCAGAGTTGCCAGACAATCTGGCAACCCACAGTAACTTTTCCTGAATGTTTCTCAGCTGAGTTGAAGCTTAACCT
This sequence comes from Suricata suricatta, assembly GCF_006229205.1. Classification (NCBI taxonomy): domain Eukaryota; kingdom Metazoa; phylum Chordata; class Mammalia; order Carnivora; family Herpestidae; genus Suricata; species Suricata suricatta. The sequence goes on along the minus strand of NC_043700.1, from coordinate 183,738,854 downwards.
GTAAGGCATCTAAATGTGTATTGTTTTATGTAGACAATTTAATAGACATTAAAATTGTGAAAGAAAAATAATTTGGAAATACTGCCAGAATTCCTAAAGCACTTAAAAATTTTTTTAAACATTTATTCATTTTTGATAGAAAGAGACAGAGTACAAGTGAGGGAGAAACAGAGAGAGAGGGAGACACAGAATCCAAAAAAGGCTCCAGGCTCTGAGCTGTCAGCACGAAGTTCAACATGGGCCTCAAACCCACAAACCACGAAGTGCTGACCTGAGCCAAAGTTGACATTTAACTGACTGAGCCACCCAGGTGTCCCTAAAGCATTTTTTTTAAGAAACTGCCCCCTACCCCAAGGTTTTCCACATGGTCCCTGAACTGCTTTGACACACAAGCCCAAGAACAACGAGAGGTTTAGACAAGCATGTTGTTAAATGCAGCTCAGGGCACATGAGCATTTACGCAATGATCAGTTCCTGGGCAATCATGTGATGATAGGAGTCATGTTGATGCACAGGTGAGTGGACATGGTCTGTGAGGGCTTAAATCTGGATTCACTGAGTCCACAAGCAATTGTTGAGCACCTACCACATGCTAGCTAGTGAGTTAGGGGCATTTAGAGATGTACCAATGAGTAAAAGAAAAAATGCCCTTTTGCTTATGCTGCACAAATTCTATCTGGAGGAGCAAGCACTTAAATTCTGGGAGGGCTGGTGTGAGGAGATACAATAAAATGCATACACATGTTCACACACACAAGCCCAATCAGGAAAACAATGACATTAGAGGCACAGGTAGATGCAGGGAGAATGAACAGATGATTTTTTTCAGTGAATGGCTATATAGCTATTTTAGGTTGGGCAGCTAGAGGCTTCTTGGAGAATGTGATGTTCAATTTTTTTGAATGGGGAGGAGCAGATGGGAGGGGAGAAAGAGAGAGAGAGAAAGGGGGGGGCGGGGAATCTTAGGTAGGTTCCATACTCATCGCGGAAGCACAGAGCCCATGCACGCTTGAACTCACAAAAATAAGATCATGACCTGAGCCACAATTAAAAGTCAGACACTTAACCAACTAAGCCACACCATCGTCCCTGTGGTGTTCAGCTTTACAAACACACACACACACACACACACACACACACACACACACACACACATTTTTTTCTTATGAAAAGTTTCAAGCACACACAATATAATGATTACCGATATGCCTATCACCCAACCTCAACAGTTATCAACATTTTGGCCACCTCCTTTCTTTTATCTCACCTATGCTTCCTAGATATTTTACTATTGTTGGAGTATTTTCCATGAAATAAAAGACATCATGTTATTTCTCCCATAAACACTTCATATTTTTTAAATTTAAAATTTGAATTTTTTAATTTTTTTTTTTTGAGAGAGAGAAAGAGAGAGAGGAAGAGGGAGAGAACAAACAGGGGAGGGGTAAAGAGAGGGAGACACAGAATCTGAAGCCGGCTCTAGGCTCTGGGCTGTTAGCACAGATCCCGATATGGGGCTCTAACTCATGAACTGTGAGATTATGACCTGAGCCAAAGTCAGGCGCTTAGCTGACTGAGGCCCCCAGGCGCCCTAACACTTCAAGATTTCTAATAACAAAGCACTAAAACAGCAACAACCACAAAGTTGCAGTATCATTAATATACTTTAAAGGTGAGTAACTATTCCTTCATCTTATTGAGTGCCAAGACTGTGGTCAAATTTCCACTTACTTTTGCACAGTAGCACAAGGAGCAGAAAGTACCAAGGTCTGAGGTGGGAGTTGGTTTGGCATTTGGAGAACAAAGAGAAGGCTGGTGTAGTTGCAGGCACAGGTCCATGAAAACCGGACCTGCAGTAAAATAATGTAAACACTAAAACTAGAAGCCATTAGTTCTTAGGGACTGGAGTAGGATTGGTATTATTACAAATAGCTCAAGGTCAAAGTCAAGGAGGCTGGCATGGCTTATAAAGGGAGAGAGAACTCGATGAGCCTTGGAGAAGATATAAATCAAGTAAGGCTTCCTGGAAGAGGTCCTGAAGTTGTACATGGTCTGAAAGTCAATTCTGCAACCATCTGTTTATGCAGAGAACCAAAATCAATTACTCTCATGGTCCTGCTGAATCAAGTAAATGAGTGAACACTGTGGGTAAACTAGAGGACTGGTGGGGACTGAGGAGTACTGAGTGAAGCACTCATGTCCCATCTGAAAGGGGCTCCCATGCCGTAGGCACCAACAAATTGTTTCCATGATGGTATGCTATCTCATGGTTGCAGTGTTTTTTGTTCTTATTGTTTTATAGCTGGAAATCCACAACTTTCTATAAAGTATTCTGAAATTTTAAAATCTAGGCAACTACTTTAATTCTATAAAACTGTCATTCTGTTGAAGCTTTGATTGGTTTACAATCTTTAGTCGCTGTAATAGTGGTTAAGACTTGGGCTGAGGCGCTCTGCCAGTTTTAAATCCTGGCTCCATCGCTTACAGGCTGTGTGGTCTTGGGAACGTCTTTGCCTCTCTGAGCCTCAGCAAACTGAAGATAATAGTTACTGTGTAGTACGTTGAATGGTGACCCTCCAAAAGATATTCCATGTTCTAATCCTTGGAACCTGTGAATATGACTTTATTTAGACAAAGTGTCTTTGCAAGTGTAATTAACTTAGGGATCTTGAGACAAGACCATACAGGATACCCAGGGGGGCCCTAAATCCAATGACAGTTGTCGTGGGTAGAGACTCACAGAGGAGAGGCAGAGACTGGAGTGTTGCTAACAGCCACCAGCAACTGAACAAGCATGTGAAAGAATTCTCCTCCAGAACCAACTACACTTTGATTTCAGATGTCTGCCTCTAGAACTGTGAAAAAATTAGAAGCAGAACTCTGCTTCACAGTGCTCTGAGATGAGGTCAGAGGGCGCACACAGGGTAGACTCAGTGAAGGCTAATGGCTCCCCTGAATTAGCACTTGTTAAATGATGTGAATGTCTCCCACCTTGGTGATTATGCACAGAGAGCTCACCATGGCAGTAAGAAAGTTCTGCTTTGGGTCCCTCTCTTGCATGGCCCCCCTTATAAAGTATTCCTCATGTTATCTGTTTCTGCAAAAATTGCAAAAGTAAGACATCTTTGTATTGTTCTTCCAGGAGAGCCCACCAAACTGTGTAAGCCGCAGGCCCCACAAGATCTGAGGCTGGCCTTATTTATTGGCCATGAGGACTGAAGACCTGGACCCTCAATCTATCACCAGGTAATATTTATCATGCACTTACTACATGGCAGGCACCATGAAGCTGAGTTAACTCAGACCTGGAAGTGGACGGAGAAGGAAGGAAAGATTGTGGTTCTTCACGTTGCCCTGACTTTTGCCCCAGCTCTGATGCTCCAAAGAGCCATATTTGTTCATATCTTGCCTCATGCCACCAAAGAAGTGAGAAACATTCAATACCATTACAAATCTCAAAATTGCAAGTGGCGTCAATGAAAATACTGAGTTGAGCAAGGAGCTTTGTGGATGCATCTATGAGGATGAGTAGGAAGTCCTAAAGCGAAGCAAGGGTGGGGAGGATCCTGTAGCGAGGAAGCATTAGGATGCAGAACACTGGCTGGTGCTTGGCAGATGGAGCATCAGAGGGGCCGCATGATGGTCACACAGCCAGCAAAGTGGTCAAGGGCAAGGTTGCCTGGTCTGTGGGGACCTGCTGTGGAAACTAGACTTTACCTGTCAGAACCTGGGAGGCACTTGAGGGTTGTGGGCTTGGTGGTGACAGGACTGGATTCACTGATGGTGCAAGGTGACACTCAAGACTTTACTTGTGTGATTTGGTTTTAAATCCTTGGAAGATGTTCTGTTCTTTTATACCTTTTCCTATAACTTAAAAAATTTTTTAAATTATTTTATTATTAGTAGTAAACATGCAGTGTAGTATTGGTTTCAGGAGTAGAACTCAGTGATTCATCACTCACATATAACACCCAGTGCTTAACCCAACAAGTGCCCTCCTTAATGCCCTTCAGCCACTTAGCCCATCCCCCACCCAACATCCCTCTAGCAACCCTCAGTTTGCCCTCTGTAGTTAAGAGTCTTTTATGGTTTGCCTTCCTCTTTGTTTTTATCTTATTTTTCCCTCCCTTTCCCTTTGTTCATCTGATGTGTTTCTAAAGTTCCATATATGAGTGAAATCATATATTTGTCTTTCTCTGCTGACTTACTTCACTTAGCAGAATACACTCTAGTTCCATCCATGTTGTTGCTAGATTTCATCCTTTTTGGTCACCAAGTAATATTCCATTTTTTATATAGAGAGAGCCATTTTCCTCCATCTGGTTGTCTTTCCTTTATGTCTCTCCCTATACCTGGTAACCCAGGGTGGTCACATGACCCTGGGTCACAAGGTAGGCCATCATTTTCTCTTTCTCAAAATGCTGAGTGTCAAGTTGGGACTCACAGATGTGGCAGAGATGGGTGGCAGTTAGAATTGAGCTCTCTGGCAGTAACTATAGGAGAGAGGCTCACCTCCTCTTTCTTCCCGGGCCCCTTGGGCCACCTTGTTCCATGTCTTTCCTGCACCTTTGTTGTTGATCCTCAGTTTTGTGAGGTCATTGTGTGCTAAAGGTAGAACCTGTTTATGGTATTTGTCATTAACCTTTAGTCATATTTACTCCCAAACCTAACACTTAATCTTTCCCACCACACCTGGCTAATAGTCCATTTGTTAGTTTCAGACTTTGTCACTTACTAGTAAACAACGCTCTAGGCAGAGAAGATTGGATTTTATTATTATTATTATTATTATTATGTTTTATTTTAGAGAGAGAGTGAAAAAGTACATGAGAGCAGGAAAGTGGGACAGAAGGAGAGAGAGAGAGAGAATCCCAAGCAGGCAGCATAGGGCCAACTTGGGGCTCCATCTCACAACTGCAAGATCACAACCTGAGCCAATATCAAGAGTCAGGTGCTCAGCCAAAAGAGCTCCTAGTCGACCCTCCATCAGTCTTTTAATTAAAACAAACAAACAAACAAACAAACAAAACTTGAAATGGAGAGTCTTGCATTTCTCCCTGTCCAATTTCATGATTCTGATTTCACCTTAGCTTTTGTCTATCAAGGTCATTTTTAATTTTGATTCTATCATTTACCCTATCTTCTCTCCCTCTCAGGATGGTTTCACTTCAGATTTTCCCATAAGCCCTCCATGTTTTTCCCAAGGCAAAGAGAGAGGAGCCTGGCACAATTTAAGCACTTCCGAAATAAATGTGGGGGAGCACTTTGGACTCCCACTGGCCATGGCATTACGGAGTTTGAATCAAGTTACCAAGATTTCGAGGGGTGGAGGGATCCGAGATGATAAGTGGGTTACCCGTGGGAAATCTAACTTCACACAGAACTGCAGAGGCAGGATGATTTGCACCCCCTGCTAGGAGATGATTAACATACTGAGGCCACACCACGGAGCAAGTGGAAAGAGTCATCCCTGTGGAGGCAGAGTGAAGGGGCAATGAAATCAAAGGCCGCTACTCCTGGGCCCCCCAACTCTGCTATTACTCTTGGTCTAGCAAACAGCCTCTCTGTGCTTACATGGAATAGAAAAGTCAGCCTCCTCCCCATGCTGATGCCATCTTTTTGTTGTCATGGATTGAGAATGGCTTCCAGAGATCACCACCCAGTTATCCATTATCACCAGGCTAAGCAGACTAAGGTCATCCCCTCTGAAACCAAAATCCCTTTTCAATTTTTTAATGGTCCAGTAAGACCAGCTGAGGAAAGTCTCCAGACTTAAGATGTAGCATCCATACCCTGTGGAAGTGACAACTGCTCTTGGGGCAGGGTGAGGGGGTTTGTGCGCACCATCAACCCTTTCTCCCTCTGGCAATCCCACTTTTGTGCATCTTCTATATAGGATTTCAGCGTCAAATCTTACCTAACTAAGGGGTTCTGCATTTAAAAAAGCACTTGAGAACATCCATTCCTTGGTACTTTGGGAACTTAATCTGTCTCCTATTTGTTTAGGGGTAGGAGCAGAGGGAGATAGATTATTTGAGGAAAGTGCTCACTCTGCCCATAGATATTCCCTTGATTCACCTGGAGGTAGTTGTAGCATAGCCATCTGTATTTTGTTAATTGCAAGATATAAAAACCTTTCTCAACCAGACTTAACAACAAGGAGACTTCACTGACTTATGTAACTGGAAAACTCAAAAGATAACTTGCTTCAGGTGTGGCTGGATCCAGGTGCTCAAAGGGTATCGTCAAGTGGTTACTGCTCTTCTCATCCAGCATGCTTCCTTTGTGTTGGTTTCTTAATTAATCCTGTTTATATGACTATTTTTATTTTTATTTTATTTTTTAAATGTTTATTTATTTTTGGGAGCAAAAGAGAGAGAGAGAGACAAAGTGGAAGCAGGGGAGGAGTAGAGAGAGAGGGAGACACAGAATCCAAAGCAGGCTCCAGGCTCTGAGCGGTCAGCACAGAGCCCAATGTGGGACTCAAACTCACAGACTGTGAGATCATGACCTGAGCTGAAGTCAGAAGCTTAACTGACCCAGGTGCCCCTCAAAAGACCATTTTAAACTAATCATCTTGTTCAGAAGAATGCTGACTGGCCAGCCTGGATAATATGTCCATATTTATGGGGAGGCTGATAGGTAGGGAAAAGGCAGTCTCTGAAAAGAAAAGAAAGAATATCTTGCCAAAATAAAAGGAAAGAAGTATTGATGGGAAAAATGATAAAAATAGATGTATCCAGTTAGAAACAACAGGGGTTCCAGAAACTTAGGCACAGGTAACATATAGACAGTGCTCACATGGCATTTCAGTGATGAGATGAGAAGCTATTTAATAAAGAGTGTTGATAAGACGGTTACTCAGACTGGGAGGGAAAATTGAATCACTACCTCACACTATATACCACAAGTGAATTTCAGATGAATAGGAACCCAAGTAGCAAACTAAAAACTTTTAAGTAATACATTGAGGAATATCTTTCTCTATCTGGGGTAGGGAAAGATGTTTTCTTTAAGACATAGAAACACTAATTTTAAGAGACTGAATATAATTAAGAAATTCCATTGATCAAAAATAGATACAGTAAGGAAAATGAAGATTCAAACTATAAACTAGAATATACATATATATATTATCTATAATCAACGAAGGATTAGTAACAAACTGCAAAATAGAAAAATGTATAAAGAACTCTTACAATTCAATAACTGTATGATTAACAAGCCAGTAGGAAAAATGGGCAAAATACATGGAAATACATGGTATAAACAAAAAGATATATGTAATGAATATACTTGTGCCAAGTTACTCAGTCTTGTTGGTAATCAGGGAAATGCACATCAAAGTCCTAATGAGATGTGATATTATACTTACCTAATGGAGAAAATTTGTAAAGTCTGACAATAACAAGTTTGATAAAGTTGGGGGGAAAAATTCTTCTGTACTTCCGGGGGGGATGTGACTTGGCGTAATCATTTTGGAAAACATGACGTAAAGTTGGACACTCATCTATCTTAGGAAGGAGCACTTTCACTTCTAGGTGTGACCCCAGATGGATCTCTTACACATGTATATCAGCAGCCATGACAAGATGCTCATAAGGGTGCTGATTTTAATATCAGCTGAGAGAGAACCCAAATGCCTATTGACAGGAAAAGTGGATAAGTAATGGTGATATATTTAGACAACAATATATTACATAGCATGGAAATAACTGGATGAGGTTACATAAAACAATATAGATAGATCTTAGCAACATAATATCCAGTGAAGACCACATATAGCATGATACCTCTTCAATACCATTCAGTAACAACTGAAACAAAAAAATATCTCTTTCAGGCATACATACATATGTGATAAAACTGTTCAAAAAGAAAAAAAACAAGGAAATAATGGAGGCAAAACTTAGGACAGCTGTTGTCTCAGGGTGAGAAGGAGAGGGGAATTAACAGGTGGAAAGCAGATAAAAAGGTTAGGGAGTTCTATCTCTGGAGATCCGAGCGAGGCTCATGGGGATTCATTATGTGACCTGACTCTGACAGTGTGTGATGAACTGAGGGTTTCATGTATGTAATTCTGTGTCCCAGATATCCATTTGGTTTTTAAATGGTAAGCTGAGCTGATACATGTGAATTTGAAGGCAAAAATCAGTGCCAGAATGATAAAAATTGAAGTTATTGGTACACGGATGATCTTTAAAGCCTGGGAAGGATCAAGATGAAGAGGGAGAAGACAAGGAGAGAGGAAACCCAACCAACCAAGAAAGCCAGGCCCCTGAGGAAGGAGAAAACCCCGTAGAGTGCAGGGTCATGGAGTTTAAGAGAAGAAAAGTATCTGAAGAAGCAGCCAGTGATTAATTGTGTCAAGAAAAGTCTGGTCTAAGAACTGATGGTTGGATTTGGCAAGTTCAAGCTCATTGTTGACCTTGAGTAAAGACGGTCCTGGAGACTGGGGGAGACAAATCCTGTATATCTCTGGTTCCACCACCTGGGGTCTGAGTCTACTCATTTCTCTTCCAGGTGGCATATCTGCGTTTTGTCCCCCACCCGTCTACCCTCACATCGCCAACCTACAGGCCCAATCATAACAGTTCCCTACTTCCATCTGTTGGTATCACATCTTTATGACAAGTCCCCTTCACAGTCAAGCCCCAACTGATCTTTCTTTCTCCATTTCCCACACCCAGAACTCCTGTCATTCCAGACTATTTTAAATTTCTCAAGTCATGTGCTGTCTGCCTCCACGTGCATGGCCATGTGTGACCTTTCCACAGCAGGCAGTTTCTGAGACTTTGCTTCTGTAACCATGGCGTGTTCTCAGACTATTCCTGGCCTCCTCCTCTTCTGCTCACTGGGCAGTACATGCAGCTCACTGAGAGGTGTGGTCCTCTCATTTCTGATTCTGGCTCTGCCACAAATATGCTTACTGACTTGGGGTAAACCCCTCCCTGCTCTGGGTCCCAACATCCTAATTGCTGAAATGAGGGGGTCTGAGGTCTTCCACTCGGAATATTCTCTAATTCTAGGGACAGTGATGAAGACTTATCTTCAAGAGTCCTATCACCCAACTTGTCAAAAGAGAGGCCATTATCTTCTGCTCATTTGAAACTCATCTGGCCTTTGGCTAGTGAAGAAGAATTGGGGGTGAGGGAGACACAGTGAGAACCTTTATGTGAAATCTACTTTGCTGAGCGTTTCCATACCTAGGGTCAGGACTGTGCTGGAGTAGTGTCATTTCCCTCGGACAGGTAAATTGGCCATCATCCAACATTGGCTGATGGACCCTTGCTGGGGCCAACATGGCCAGTTCTTGGTTTCAAACACTTCTTTAGCTTGCCAAGTCTTTGGGAATCGAAAGGTAACTTTATTTTAAAACATTGTGTGACAGTGAAAGTACTCCTCATTTTGAAATGTCCAGTGACGAATAGTTTTATTTTTATACCCACCATTTCCTTGTAAAGAAATTAAACAAATAAACAGATGCCTCCCTCTCTCATCTCTCCCTCTCTGTTTTGGCTTGGGTCCACAGACAATACAGCGCTTTCTGCACCATCTGCTGGCTCTGTAAAGGTAATTAACAAATGCGCACTATTCCCAGATGAGGCTGTTTATAAAGGACAGATCACGCCAGGCAAACAGGAGAAGGACAAAATAAGAGCATGGCAGGCATGTAGGTGGCCGAGTCCCAGGCCCCACTGGCGTGTGTTCCTACAGCCACTTGTCAATTCTAACTCCTGAAAATGAATTCAAATGGATTGAAGTAAGGAAATTGAATATCACCCCTGCTGGGAGGCCCTGAATAAGAAGTGAGGACAATTTCAGGGTGTCCAGTAATTTTGTCTGTCAGATTTTATTTTCTGCCTTTATGTATGGTAATTTTTAAAAGAGGGAGAAATAAAAACATATGTCAATGAAAGCTCAAGATAGAACATCATCTGGCCCACTGAATTCCGGCTTCAGAGGCAGACAGATTCTGTCTCTCACTAATTATCTGACCTTCAACATGGCATTTTGCCACTCTGAGACTTGGCCCCACACCTGTAAGTTGGCAAAAATAGAAATACCAAACTTTCAGGGCTGTAGCGATGAATGAGAACAAATTCAGGTCAGGAGTCCTATCCAGGGCCTGGCTAGCACTGTACCCATTATAAGTGGTGGCAGTCATTGTTGTTGTGTTGTTGTTGTTGTTGCTGTTAAATTTATAATTTTCAGGTGAGGATCCTTGACAGCTGGCCTAATCCACCCTCAACTGCAGGGGATTAATAGTCCTTCTAGCAAGACCTACATCCTAAAAGGGGCAGAAGCATTGTGAATAAAAGGGGGAACTGGAAGAGTTGATCTTAACAGAGAAAGTAAGTCCTAAAAGTATGTGGTAGGGGGCAGAAAGATACAACTACAGGCTAAACATTTCAAAATACATAGACACCAACAAAGTAGGTGCTCATTTGGACCAAGATGAAGGATGGAAGTAGGAGAGGTATGGGAATTTTAAAAGTGAAAAGAAATTAAAAGATAGGTTGCAATAAGATTAAAATATAAATTGCAGAAATAGAGAATTGTCTTCCAGGGAATGAGGAAGTTCTAACGTGGCATGTTTAAAGCTAGACTGGATCAAATAAGAGATTGCCCTCAGTAATCTTACAAAGGCTCTGAAAAGAGATAAGTGTGATGATGATGATAAGGATGGAGATGAAGATGATGATGATAGTGGTGATGATACTGATGATGGTGGTGATGGTGGTGATGGTAAGAAATGCTTCTTTGTTTTCTTGGCCTCTGACTAGCCTACTCAGATCAAGGTGCCTGTTTCTAGTTGCCCAGAGAAAAACACTCCCGGATAGTATTGTTTTATGAGACTCGTGGGGCTGCTCAAGGCCAAGGCAGAGAGCTGGTGTTTGTTTTCTAATGGCAACAAAAGATGACCCTCCTCAGTCAGATGATGACTTCCATAGTCCACAGTCCCCTGACTGATGGCTAGAACTTGATATTTCTGCAAGGAAAGCATCTTAACAAATATCAGATTCGCCCACACTTGCCACTTGTGCCAGATCTCTTAAAATGTCACTGTGCTGAGGGAGACCTGGCTCATTGCCAGACTAGCCACCAGCCAGCAGTCCAACCTGGGAGAACAAAAGACACCACTGTCCATCGCTTATTTATGGGACATTTTCTCCTTCCTACTTGACAGGCATCAATATTGACATTCTCCTTGGTGACAGCTGGGAATTTAGGGCACAGTGACCTAACTGTATCCAGTTCTTCATCTGAAATACAGGTTGGATTCTACCTCTTCCATGATGTGTTCCCCAAGACCACGGCCAACCATGGAGAGATCCACATTCCTCCCCTTGTCCCACCTCATGCCAGGGGCATCCTGATATCATTGTTCATCAGGGCAACTTCCTCATAAGAGAAGTAACAATTATAATGGGAAGTATAAGGGGTGGGTTGACTGGGCATTTGAGGGTTCAGAGAGGCTTCCTGTAGGAGGAAGCCCTCAGTGTTGAGGCAGGAGTAGAGTTTTCCCAAATAGACAAAGGGAGGAATGGAATCCCAGCATAGAGACCCAAGGAAGACTGGATGGGTGGGGCCATACCCATGGTCCTGTTTGCTGGACTGGAGTGTGTAGGGGGCCATTGAAAGGGGATTGCAAGGTAAGATCAGAAAGGGTTTTGCATAGCACATTAATATATTTAGACCTTATTTTGCAGGCAAAGGAAGAAATTTAGAGTTTTAAACAGCACTGGCGTAATTATATCTGTGTTTGAGAAGGTTCACTCTGGTGGCCGTGGGGAGAATGAACTGGGCAGTAGCAAGGGAAACCAGGGTGCTGGTTATTTGAATCACCTCTGAGGGGTGCCTGGGTGGCTCAGGTCATGATCTCACAATTCGTGGGTTCAAGCTCCATATCAGGCTCTGTGCTAGCTCAGAACCAGGAGCCTGCTTCAGATTCTGTATCTCCCTCTCTCTCTGACCCTCCCCTGCTTGCACTGTCTCTCTCTGTCTCTCAAAAATAAATAAAAAACATAAAAATAAATAAATAAATGAATAAATAAATAAATAAATCACCTCTGAGAAAAGATAGGGGTCTGAATTAAAGCAGCCATCTGGCTGGAGAAAAAGAAAGATATGTGAGAGGAGGGGCATTTGCTCATGGCGCGGCTAGTTGACAGAAGAAATATTTCTGAATATGGGCCATGGTTAAAGTTCTGACTGTTCCACTTACTAGCTTGGTGACCTTGAGTACATTTCTCGTGATGACATTTGGTTTCAAAATCTCTGACACAAGATTGTTCTAAAGATTAAATAAAATCACACAGATAAGTAAACTAACCAGTACCTTGAATATAGAAAGTGTTCACGTGGCAGCATCACAAGAGGAACAATGAGAGGAATCTCAGATGGCCAACATGCCCGTCACCATATTTGCTCATGTCTGGAATTCCTCTGCTAACGAGGGGGACATTTAAGGGAAGACTTTTGTCATTCCCTTCTGCGTGCCCAGTGCCTGCTTTGATGCCATACAATGTTTCTTGAATTGAACTTAATTACTGAATGTAAAATTTTTTTTATGGTTTTTTTTTTTAATTTTATTTTTGAGAGACAGAGACAGCGCGAGCAGGGGAGGGTCAGAGAGAGAGGGAGACACAGAATCTGAAGCAGGCTCCAGGCTCTGAGCTAGCCGTCAGCACAGAGCCCAAAGCGGGGCTCGAACCCACGAACCGCGAGACCTTGACCTGAGTTGAAGCCGGACGCTTAACCGACTGAGCCACCCAGGTGCCCCTAATTACTGAATTTAATGGGAGGAAGAAGAAAGTATCAAAGTGGCAAATTTAGTGCTTGGAGGATGATTTTGCACTTGTCAGAAACAGAAGCTTGCCTGACACAGCAGACCAGTTAGAGATATGGCACTGTAATTTTACAAAAGTGAGCTCAAGTTCTTTTATTTTTTTAATTGTTTTATGTCTTTATTTTATTTTGAGAGACAAAGAGCGAGTGGGGGAGGGGCAGAGAGAGGGAGACACAGAATCTGAAGAAGGCTCCAGGCTCCAACCTGTCAGCACAGAGCCCGAAGTGAGGGTCGAACCCACAGACCTGAGCCGAAGTCGGACGCTTAACTGACTGAGCCACCCAGGTGCCCCCAGGGCCCATACTCTGAACTGCTATGCTGTGCTGGGTCTGAGATGTCTATGTTCTCAAGTGACATGCTTGTGAGACTTGCCCTTGAGTGCCCCATACTATGTGCTGCTTTCAGCAGGCACTTCCGGAAGCCATCTTATGTGCCAGCAGTAAGCACAGAGAACAAATATGAATGAGGCTCAGTCCAGTTGCAAGGCACTTGGAGTCAGCTGAGAGGGGTGCAGGCCCACAAATCAATGCCATTCAACATTGCAGGTGTGGCAGCTGAGCTTGGGTGGTCAGCGTCAACTCAAAGGTCAAGCATCGAAGTGGTCCCACATCTTCCCATTTGATGCCCTTCTCAACAATTGACATCCTTGGATTGTCCCTTACCCTTCAATTCCCTTTTTCCTTCTTCCCTCACCCTTTGAGGGGGTGGGGTAGAGGTTGTTTTAAATCTTGGGCTGCTATAACGAAATATCATAGACCAGGCAGCTTAAACAACAGGCATTTATTTCTCACAATTCTGGAACCTGGGAGTCCAAGGTCAAGGTGTCTGCAGATTCAGTTCCAGGTGAAGGTTCTCTTCCAGGCTCATGGACAGCCACCTTCTCACTGTGTCCTCACATGGCAGAGAGAGGAATCTCAGATCTAACTGTTCCTCTTCTTCTGAAGGCACTAAGTGCATCATGGGACCCACATTCATGACCTCATCATTAACCCTAACTATCACCCAAAGGCTCCATGTCTGAATCCCATTGTATTGGGGATTAGGGCATCAACATATGAAATGGGGGGGTGGGGAGTGGGGAACAGAACCGTTTAGTCCATCACAGAAGTCTTTAATAGAACTGAGTAAATTGGACTGGATCCTGCTGACACAATAGTACAGTGTAGGAAAGGGGAAATTAACACAGGAGATCCCATTTGTGGATGCTCCTCTGTGAAGAATCTGAATGGCTTGATGCTTGGAGAATCCAACATCACTGCTTCAGGCTGGAGAAAGTCAGCAGGCATAGAAGCTCCAGGTTCTGAGATGGCCCCTCTGGGATGCAAAGATGGGGGATGTGAAAGAGAAGAGGGAGGGAACCAGGCAGGAAGAGACCTGCAGCGGCCTTCAGGGGTCAACTGCACATAGAAGGACAGATAAACAAGAAAGTGAAGATAACATTGTGTACCCCCTCTAGACTCCTCATTGCGTGTGACCAGCAACAAGTTGCTTGTCTGGAATCAGCCCAGATGACCCTCCTGACAAAGTGAGCACATTTAAAGAGAGGACACCTTCTTCTTTAAGTCAGGAACCCTGCTTTGCTTCATGCAGTCAGCTTTCATACCTGCACCCATTTACTGAGTTGTGACTGGTCATTCACAGCCATGAATGCAGCTCATACCCTCTCTAATGCCCCTCTGGTCCCCTAGCTGGTGGTCCAGATTTAACTACTACACCCCCAACTCCCCACTCTCCACCGAGCCTTTCTGTCCACCCACACCAAGGTGCTACCACTCCTCTCCTTGCTCCTTAGTATCTCCTTCCTACAGTTCCAAAGCTTTAGTCTTTATGGTTCATGCCCATGGGGCTCTTGACACTAAATGTTTTTCCCTTTGGGTGCCACGGTGCTCCAAGCTTTGGAGCACAATGGGCATCTTTGATGGGTCAGGTGGGAAAAAGATCATGGGACTGGTGTCAGAAAAATCTCTCATTTTGATCCCAACTCACTCACTCATTCACTGACTCAGAGATTTAGTTAAGTCTCAGTCCTTCTAACCCCAGCTCCCTCCTGCCAGAGCTGCACTGATTACCATTGCACACACCACCTCCAGAAAAATGGGCCCAAGTGTGACATCAACATGCCATGGCTGAAGAAGGGGCCCCATCTCGGGCTTTGCTTGTGAGAGAGGGAGAAGGAAGGTGTGCAGCTTTGGAGACTCCAAACCCTTTCGGCTCATTCACAGCCATAGTGACAGAAACAAGGATCCCTTCAGTCTAAACACTTCTCCAAGGTCCTTGAGCCTCCTCCTTACTTCTCAGAACCTCCTTAGGCACAGGGGCCCCTGTACAGGTCATACAAAAAGTTGGACTCAAAGAAGCTGGTGGGTCATGTGATGTCATCAGAGAAAAGAGGGTCAGATCTCTGTTGGAATTCTGCTCCACAGAACTGAGTCTCTTCTTCCCAGTTCTACTCCTCATCTACTAATTAGGAGTCTACGTGATAAAGGGACAACACCTATGAGGCTCCCTCTACATGCAAAGAGCTGTGGAAACATGGTCACAGGAGAAGTCCTCTATGAGGTTCCCACAGACAAGGTGACAGATGACAACTCACCAGCCCTGAGTCAGGGGCCATACTGGCTGAAAGGGAGAGTTGAGTATGAACAGTCTGAGGAGGAGAAGGGCAGAAATCTACACAATATAGAATGTAAGGAAGCACATTTCTTGCAGCAGCCTGCCAAGTGAGGGAGATGTGGCTTTGGCAAGCATTAACCTGGCTACGAAATGCCCCTCCAGGGTCATCTTCCACTTTGGCCCCCGCAATCAGGGCTCCAGGGGTACATGTCGATCCTGGAACATACCAGGCTGATTCCTGCCTCCCCGATTTTGTGAATGCAATTCCCTGCACCAGAACAGTCTTTTGCTCTGGTATCTTCTGGAAGAAGAGAAAACAGTCTCAGTATCTCCTCGGATGAGGCCCTTGCAGACTTCTGTAGGCAACAATGACTGTTCTCCTGTCATGGCCCATCAGAATTTCAGTAAAAATAACTATGGTCTCTTGAGGACTGTGTGTGTGTGTGAGAGAGAGTGATCAATAGATGGATAGATAAAAACCTCATTCCATTCTTAGAGCAACACTTCGTTTTTGTCCCCGTGTTACAGAGCCCCCTGAAAAGACAGTTGGAGAGTTTAAGTCACTTGCCCAGGATGACTTAGCTCCTGAGTTTGGACGGAAACTCAAACTACTGCCTCCCCTCTCAGACACTAGGAAATGCTCTCTACGTTGTGCCATCTAGAACATCTGACTCATTCACATAATTGCCTCCCTTTCTATCAGGCCCTGGTTCAGGAGCAGAAATCCAGTGCACATCTGTCACATGGAATTGATGTGAAGAGATCTGGCAATGAGAAGGCTTTGGAGAGGGTGCTCAGGCCATGGGACAAGGTGCCTCAGAGCCAAGGTGAGCTGGAGCTGGTTAGCAGATGAAGCTCCAGCCTGTGATAAGGAGCTTTAATTTGATAAGAGACAATTGGGAACCATTCATTGAGGAGCTTGGGAAAAGGTAGTGATGAGCCCCTAACGAGGCTCAAGGGCCTTTGAAACCTCTAACTGCTGCCTGCGATTTTGTTATTTCCATGCAGAAATGAAGTGACACGGGAGCATAAGCTCTGAGCTACCATAAGCCGCAGGCTACACAGCACTGCCCCAAGAAAGCTCACCATGAGAACACCACCCCTCCCCATGTGCAGAGAGGGGCGCTGCCTGGGAGCCCAGGTCACCGTCCCTACGTGTTGCTGGCCCAGATCAAGGCCCTCCCTACCTCACACACCCACACACCCATGGTTCTTGGGATGCAAGGAGCCCTTGGCGACTCTCGGACACCCCCACCCCATCACAGCCCACAGTAACCATCACTATTGGCCACTCTAAAACCTCTGTTCCCCACCATGTCCCAGTTTTGAACCCTCACTGGTCTTTGCCCAAAGAAAGCATTTATGGCCTCCTAGAATTTCAACAATTGCATTGGCACAGGACACTTTTGTCCCCTCCTCTTCACTGCTCTGGAACACGACCAGGCAGCAAGAGAGGAAGCATGGCAAGAGAGGAAAGTGGCTGTGAAATTCTACTCATAGAGAAGTTGTGGTAGGCTGTTTTGTGTTTTCTCTTTTCTCTTTCCAAGCTTGGGGATCCCTTCACTTCTCCAACCTGGCACACAGCCACCAGGAGACCAGGGGCTGGGCCGGGCCCTTCCAGAGCCAGTGAGCTCCAATAGCAGAATGGATTCCAGACACACAGGACAATGGGCTCTTCAGGCCACAGAAAGCTGCTCAGTGTTGTATTGTTTGCATGTGATGCAGCTTCTTGAACACACACAAATACTCCCATTTTTACCAGCCCCATGACGGTGACTTAATTACTGCTGAAGATGCCTGGGCTGATTAAACACTGCAAATTCCTATCTGTGCCCGAAAAGGGGACAAAAACAAAACCAAAGCCCAAAATTGATTAAAAAAAAAAAGCCAAGCCCTTGTGCCCGTGCAGGATGGAAGCCCCGTGTGGGCACAGGTGCATTCATTACACTTGATGGCATGTTGGTTTATGGCCGCGGTCACTTGTATGCAGGGATCTGGCCCAGCATCTGTGCCGAAGGATATCTTTGGTCTTCTGAGCAGCAAGACGAATATTGGCCAGATGGTGACTTCACGAGGACATAATTCATGTAGCATTTTCCTGTCCCAACACAGGTTTCTGTGAAGCTATCTTGAAGGCCACGCTAAACAAAACAGAATAGGAAAACGCAAGCCCCAAGAAAACGCAGCAGCAAGTCGAAGATTTATGGTCTCTACGGTGAGTCCAACAGGGACTGAATGGTAGTCAGATCCCAGGCTCCAAGCTGCTGGTCTTGCCAGCTCATCTCCCTGTCACCTTCAGGGCAACCTGGCTTCACCCTCAGCCCCTCCAGCGCACTTTGGTGGGAGGGGAGGAGGGACAGAGGGAGGATCCTGAGGGACAGGACATAGGAAACTGGGTCACTTACCTTTTGCTTTTTGTTTTTAATTAACTTAGTGTAGTGACAGGAGTCCTCGGCACCTGCTCACTAGCTAATTGGATTTTGATGGTGACCAAATGAAAGAATGTGCTTTTGGCTTCAGCAGTAAGGACTAATTCAGGGGACTGTGCAGTGGGGGCGGACA
>NC_043700.1:183692571-183720726 GCF_006229205.1 Suricata suricatta | reverse complement strand
GGAGGGGAGGGGAGGGGAGGGGAAGGGGAAGGAGGGGACAGGGACAAAACAGGGGGGAGGGGAGGGGAGAGGAGGGGGAAGGGAAGGGGACAGGGATGGGAACAGAGGGGAGGGGGAGGGGGCAGGGAGAGCAGAGGAGGGGGAGGGGAATAATACCAGGAGGGGAGCCCTAGTAATACCAGGCCAAGAGCTAACAAGCAAAATAGCCCAGCTCCAAGTTGGTTTAGAAAAATTCTTGCTCTCTGAGGATGCAGAACTCCTTGTATCCGACCCACAGGGAATCAGAGAAGTAGGCGGCACACACCTGTCTGGGCAGTTCAATGCGGTAAGCCTGTCTGGAATCTGTGCGATTTCTACAACCTACACACTCCGGCCCTGAACCACAAAATAAGGGCATGCAGACTGAAGGTCACTCTGCTTCAAAACAAGGTCAGTCCAAGACCGTTCGGGAGGGAACATTACCCGGGGGAAGAATGTGGCCGCGGTGTGTCCTCATCCCTGAGGTCTCAGCCCGCAGCCCCTCTGTGTGGTAATGACACGTGGGCTAAAGGGCAAGAGGAGCCCTTGCCCTTTCCAGCACCAAACCCGGCCCCAGAAGCTGTGTTTTCACTGTTGTCAGGGGACCATCTGTTAAAAAAGTAAATAATGGTAAGGACACCGACAGAGGCCATTTCTTGCACGCCTACTAGGTGTGAGGCCCACTGTTGCACATGAACCCCACAGCCTCCTGCCAGGTGCACCTGTCAAGAGTGGCCCTGGCCTCTGCCAGCCTGCTCCGCGTGCTGCTGTGTGATCTCGGGCAGGTGACTTGACCTCTCTGAGAATCCGCGACAACAGGAAGAAGAAGAAAACCCAGCTCACAAGTTGGTAAGGGCTGAACAGGGAGACCCTTTGCAAGCCCGGTAGGAATCCTGGTGCACACGGAGTGCTCACTAAAGGTCAGCCACTATCATTCAGCTCGGGTAGCCCCGGAAGTGAACTAGAAAGTCTCTAAGTGCCCACCAAAGGCACATCTCCCTTAAGTGGCAAACACAAGATAGGAGCCCAGGCCCTGTTGGCCCTCCCCTGCCTCTGCTGCTCCCTGTAGGATGCAAATTCAGGGCAAACAGCCCCTGGCTAAGGTCTCCCCACATCGGGCTTGATCAGAGCCTTGGCAAACAGCCTAGGGGGCCCATAAACAACCGCTATTGTTTCTTCCCAGGCTTTTTGTCCCCCCACATAAACTGCTCTTCCCTGCCCCCCTCCCCAGAACACAACAGCTGGGGGGGGGCACTGGCTTCTCCTCTGAGGGGTCTGGGGGGCAGTGGACAGCAGCCAAGGAGCTGGGCAGGGTGACTCAGCAGAAAATGGCCTGCTGCTCAGAGCCCGCCCACCCCCCACCCCGCCGGCCAGAAAAGCAGGGCCTCTGTGAGGCAAACAGAGAAGGACATTGCTCAGGTCCCCAGGGCGGTGGCAAAGCTCTTGTCTTTTGTGCACAGGGACATCAGAAGGGAACCGCCCATGTTGACATTTCAGCTGGCAGAACAGGCCTGGCCAGGAGAGGCGGGAGCCTCCCTGGAATTCTAGGAGTGACAGTTCACGCTCTGCCCGCCTGGCCCCACCCGGAGCCCTTAGACCTATGAACTCATTTCACGTCTTAGATATGGGTTATCTCTCATCGTTCCCATTTGAAGATGAGGAGACGAAAACACAGAGAGCCCAAATAACTCACTCAGAGTTACACAGCCAGTAAGTGGGGGAGCACCAAAAAAATCTAGCTTCTGGGGCACCGGGTGGCTCATTTGGTTAAGAGTCAACTCTTGGTTTCAGCCCAGGTGGTGATCTCATGGTTCATGGGTTCAAGCCCCTCACTGGGCTTTGCACTGACTGTGTGGAGCCTCCTGGAGGTTCTCTGGCTCCCTCTCTCTGTGCCATCCCTCTCTCTCCCTCTGTCTCTCCCCCTCTCTCTGCCCCTCCATCCCTCTCTCTGCTCCTCTCCCCCCTCTCTGCCTCTCTCCCTCTCTTTCTGCCCCTCCCTCTCTCTCTGTTCCTTTTTCTCTCTCTTTCTGTCCCTTCCTCCCTCTCTCTCTGCCCCTTTCTCCCTCTCTCTGCCCCTTCTTCCCTCTCCCTGCCCCTCCCTCTTTTCTCTTTCCCTCCCTCTCTCCCTCTCTGCTAGAGTGCACAAGCAGAGAAGGGGCAGAGAGGGGAGACAGAAGATCCCACGCAGGCTCTGAGATAGCAGCCAGCTTGATGCAGGACTCGAACTCATCAACAGTGGTATTATGAGCCAAACTCAGACGCTCAACCAACTAAGCCACCCAGATGGGTGCCCCTAAATAAACAAACTTTAAAAAAAAGTCTAGGAGCACCTGGGTGGCTCAGTCAGTTAAAGGTCTGACTTTAGGTTAGATCATGATGTCATGGTTCATGGGTTCAAGCCCCACGTCAAGCTCTGTGCTGACAGACAGCTCAGAGCCTGGAGCCTGCTTCTGATTCTGTGTCTCCCTCTCTCTCTGCCCCTCCCCCACTCATGCTCTGTTTCTCTCTGTCTCAAAAATAAAAAAAAAAACATTAAAAAATTAAAAAAAAATTTTTTTAAGTTTAGCTTCTAAGGGGGTGGACACAACGGCCAGGTCTCTCCCTCCTCCCTGCTCACTGCTCTGCTGCTTCCAGGGAGGAGGCTCCTACCTGGCAGCCAGCATTCCCTGGTTTCTTGAACATCCCCCCCCCCCCCCCACCATGCCACCATCCCTATTTTCCTGGCCCTATAACAGGCCTCTGTCATCCTTCCCTGGATGTTGTCAGCACCTCCTACCTGGCTGTCTGTCCACCCAGGCTCCCCACCCTGGCCATCCTGCCTCATGGTTGATGCCCAGCAATGAGTTCTGCCTGCAGGGCCTGCGGCATGGTGCTGCCCCAACCCCCCCTTGGCTAGTGCTGTCCTTACCGCCTGTACACCTTGTTTCTCCTGTGTCTCCATCATTGGCTACTCAGGAGGGCTCCCCCAGGACCGCCTTCAGGAGTCCGTCCCCCCTCCTCAGGCCAGATGAGGTGGCAGGTTGAAGCTCACATACCATCCATCCGGTGTGTGTTTGGGACACTGCACCCAAGAGAGCTCATCTCTGACTGCATCTCCTTCATCAGGCGCCGTTCCTGACATACAGCAGGCGCTCAATGAATGCTTGTTCCGTAAAATGAGTGATGAGTGACCCCACTCTGAGTCAAAGTGCTACACCTGCACGGATCAGTGGCAGGTGCATGTAGTTCGACCAAGAGATATGTCTTTACTGTTTGAAGCCCCTGAATTATTTTCAGCGAAACCTACCTTATTCTGAAGAGTGTATCTTGAATCTGTTTTTAAATTATATGAATGTTTTTCCGGGCATTTGCCTAGCATGGTCTTTTAAGCACAAGGTTGACTGCAACACCTAATAGTAATTATAGTAAACAAAGCAGAAACTCGAAAAATTTAATGAGTGATTTAGAAACAAATGGTCATGTATCTTCTATGTGTTTCTAATCAGTACATTTTTGCTCCTCACCACAAACCTGGGAAAGACACAGCATACATCATCCACTCCATTTATTATTATAAGAATTGTGGCTCAGAGTTGATACCTGGCCAAGTTCTCAGAGCAAGAAAGGTGTGGCTGGAATCAGAAGCTGGGAGTGTTGATTCCCAGAATAGGACTCTTCCTTTTGGAACAAACCTCCAAACACCTGGGGTCTTAAAATCTTATGAGCTGAGAAGTCAAATTGGAATCAATATAAGGAATAATCAGAGACCAAATCATTTGCAAAGGGCTTTAATAGCCTTCTGTTTCTAAATCACTCTAAACAGTTATATTTGCTGTTATTTTTATTATAATCATTGTCATATTTATGGCAAATAGCTGACAAATACAAAATAGTGAATACCATGAGATTAAGAATTGACATTTACTTATGGTGATGGGTGGTGGGTGGCCTTGGCCCACACTGTTGGGACCTGAACCAGAGGGCAGACGCTGGTACCTGGAGAATATACCTAGGAATTCAGATCTGGTGTCTGCTAGCACTGGTCTGGACCACTCATGTCCAATCATCAGCTTTTATCTGGGGATGCCCAAGTTCATATTCAAGTAGTGGTTCTGAGCTCTGCACCTTCAGACCAAAGAGCTTTAGAAAGGTGTCCGGCACTGTCTTCAAATGAGACCTAATTCAAGTCAGGATGGGAGGGCATTCAGAATGATGGTCCTTCGCCAACTAATGTTTCATTGTCCTCTTTCCTCTTTGGTGTCAAGGTACCTTATGGTTATGAGACTTGCTCCTCAGTATCTTCCAATGGATTTCTTTCTTCTCCTCCGTGGCTTATGGCTTCTATTGGTGACATGATCCACAAAGAAAAGCTGACTTCTTCCACCTTTATCACTCCACCCTTGCACGGTGGTGCTTCTGAATTGCTCATGCCAAGGACATAATTTGGCAATGTACACTATGGCCTAGGAAAACTTTTGTAAGAAAATAAGAGGCCTGTTTTAGAGTCTTAACTTTATAAAATCACACTGTTTTCCCTCCCTCCTTCTCTTTCTTCCTTTCCTTCCAATTCTCTCTCCCTCTCTCTCTCTCTCTCTCTCTCTCTCTCTCTCTCTCTCTCTCTCTCTCTCTGTAACTCCAAATGGCAGTCGTAATAATAGGAGCATTGACTTCCACTGTAGGGTTGGGTGTTTGGAGCAAGCTCTGCTCTGGCTTTGTTCTACCTTGTCTTTTGTAAGACCGTAAGGAGAGAATCAGGATCAAAGGATGGGGTAAGAGAAAAGGGCCAATGTGACTCCCAGCCGTACCCTACACTTAGTTTCTGATGGGCCACTTGTAGAGTGCCCTGGTCCGTCACAGCTGGGGTTCCCCAGCGGGATTTGGAGCCCAAGCACTTTAATGAGAAGCTGTGTGGACTGACCTGGAGTGTCCTCTCCACTAACCCTCCTGCGAGGCCTCTGGCGAAAGTAAACAGCTGATTGCAAGGTAGAAACTAGCCATCCTAGTTGTCCCTCTCCCTTCTTTTTAGGAATAACGAATAGCTTCAGTCATCAGTTCTAAAATGAGTCTGATGTCTTTATCTTTATTCCTTTTTAGGCTGAGTGCCTCACTCCTTGCTTCCAAGATAACCTAAGAGTTGGGATAGAGCCTGGGCTAGAGCTACGGTAGACCGAGGGATGGAGAGTACACGCTCTCAAAGTGTCAGTTGTTGTCCACCACATTGCACACCTCATCTTAGCTTATCCTCACAACCATCAGGTGAGGCAGCTGAGGCCTGAGAGAGTTTAAGTAACTTGCCCGAAGTGACATGAGGATCTGGGAGATGGTGTTCCTACCTGCACACCAGGAGGAACAGAACCAATAGAACCCTGGGGTTGGCCTCCAGGACTTGTGGTCTTGACCCCTACCATCCTTACATGTTCAACCAGCCAAGCCTCCGCCTGGGCCCTCCTAACTACCTCCCTTTAGAGACCCTCATTATCATCGTGCAGGCTGACCACTCAGGCTTCACATCTGGGGCTCACTAGAACTCTTTTTCCATTTGTCAGTGCTTGAGCCCTCCTTCTAGGGGTATCTTGGGTATAATGCCCTTCCTGGAGCATTCCCCATGTGCTCCAAACTTTTGAGATTATTACCACTTTCTGAATCCTGTAATACTGCCTGGACCACATTGGATTTTAAGCCATGAACACTGTAGTCATCTCTACAGTGAGGGCTTCTCATCTTGGCTACTAGCATTGGAGGACAATAGCAGCTAAAATGCACTGACTATGACCAAACATATCTAATTTTCCAGGACATTTTTGAGTCAAAATATTTTTCTTGTCGTAAGATCATGAGCCCTGACTCTAGTTTCAGAAAGTTGAGTACATGAAGATCATATAGCTCACTTGTATTGCAGGTGCCTAGCTCAATGGTATGTAATAATGACCATTCAAGGCAGAGTCAGTGTCTTTTAGCTATGTGACTGTATACAAGTCTCCTTCCTTCTCCTGGTCTGTTATTTAAAATGGTGAAGTTGGGTTAGATAAACAGTTGTCAAAATATAAACCTTGAAATTCTTAGAATTCTAGAGACCTTGTCAAGACTGTCATTGGGCAAAGGACCAAGCAGATAGGACCCCACATTTTCCAAGTCCTCATACCTCTACAGAGATGCTCTTCTTGGATCTATTTCCTAAGGCTACATGCCTGTCCACAATCGTATTTCTGTAAAAACACTGTGCATGGTTTTAAAATATTCAAAAATTACTAGATAATCATTTCTAAAGTCTCTTCCAACATTTCCATTGTTTATCTGTTGATGAGGATAAAGGAGAATGACTTACATGTATCGAGTCCTTCCTACTTGCCAAGCACTGTGCTAACTGCAGATGCTCTAATTATTCCCATTTAACAGGAGAAGATAAAGGCTTGCATTACGATCACGTGGTCATCAATGAACTTGGGATGTGTGTCGAAGTCAGTGCGACTTAACCATTTACTGCTTTTGTGTGAGTTGTCTAGGGAGAAAGGTTAGGAGCTGGAGCACACCCACACTTTGCCTGCTTTGTGATAAGAAGACACCGCAAATGACAAAGCAAAGTATATGGTGTGAAGAGCTGTTTGGTGAAGGTGGGTCAGCCAGAGAGTCTAACCTTAATCTCCTCTAGGCATGAAGCTTGGCTAGGAGTGTCTGTAATAGGCTGGTGGATGTTCTTACCTCTCTGACTCTATTGTTTGGAGTCTGGAGGAAAACTGGGCTTGAAGGGATTAAAGAGACCTCATCTTCTGACGGTTTAGCATTTCTGGCCCCACCACTAACCTCTGCAGTAAACCAAAACCTGGCTCAGAACTCAGGGTGTTGAATTGAGCTCAAAAGAACCTTCCTTATACCAGCCTGCAAACCAAGATACACAAAGCAGATGTTTCTAGTTATACACAACTATGCAAATCCAAGACTGAGAGACACCAGCGTGTCTTAAATAGAAAATGTGAACAAAAGGAGCTGGCAATTCCATTCGGAAAGAACTGGCTATCACCTGAGCGTGGTCCCAAGACAAACAAGATTTAACCACAGCCAGGCCATTTGCCCGTGAGCCCTTATCATCGGGCGCTAAGCCACACAATAACGTCTGAGTCCCTGCATCCGGACCGGAGCCGGCCCAGCCACGTCATCAAACCCATCGAACTATTTCCCCCTCCGCTAACAGGGGTTCTCTGTCTGCTGTGGCCTGATTGGAAACCGGATTAGAATTTAGCAAAAGCTGCTCCATGAGGCTGATTTTGTAGGAGCCACAGGGTAATTTCACTCAGAACTTGTAAGCCTGATTTTAAAACTGTTGATATTGTCATGGAAATGATCACTGCCCTTGATTCCAATCAATTGGATTTTTTTTTCTTTCCTAAACTAGGGCAGAGGAATTGAATGAAGGGGGAAATGAGGCCTTTCACAGAGGAAAGAAATACAATAGAGCATTTCAGAGGATGAATACAGTAAATTATAAAGCTTTAAAAAATTGCATTTCTCTCCAGTTCTTGCCAATTTCCCACCTCCTTCTGCTCATCCTTCAAGACATCCCCAAGCCTCGCCACAGCACCCAGCTGCCTTAGCTGCAGTCCCTTCTGTTGCGGACGCGGTGTGGTCATGAGGTCTCCCAAGCTGGTTCTGGAGGACAGATAATCACTCTTTGCTGGCTGGTGTTCCATTTTTCTTCTGAAACTTTCGATGGCCTGAGCTAAGGCTCTAATAAATAGTATAACGGATCTTCTTAACTTTTATTTTTCTGAGTAAAAGCCTGAAGGGAGTGACACCCTAGGGAAAAGGCCATGGCTTCTATTTTATTTATTCTCAAAATCAAACTGAAGTGGAAATTTTTATTTATTTTTTTTCATTAATAGTTTATTGTCAAGTTGGTTTCCGTATAATACCCAGTGCTCTTTCCCACAAGTGCCCTCCTCCAATACCGCCACCTCCGTTCCCCTTCACCCTCCCCCTTAAAAAATTGTATGAATTTGATAAATTTAAAAAAAAGAGGGAGTTCTCTAATAGCTTCCTAAGAATAAAGCTGTAAAGCCATGATTAAAAAAAGAGAGAGAGACTGTTAGAAAGAAGGGAGGGAAGAAAAGAAGGGAGAGAGGGAAGGGGGGGAGGGAAGAGAGCAGAATGCAAAAATAAAGCCAAGACTAAAATTGTCTACTGTAGAATGAACCTATCAACACAGATTTCCCCTACAGGATCTGCACTTTGCAAAAGAATATAGAAAAACAGACATGGCCCCACCTTCTGGCCATGTGAAGTAATAGCAGCAGTAATCTGAATTTTCAGACGTCTTTCGTTTTATGTTGTTCATAGTTTTTTATTATTTAAATCCAAGTTAGCTAACATATAGTGTAACGATGACTTCAGGAATAGAGTTTAGTGATTCATCACTCACATACAGCACCCAGTGCTCATCCCATCAAGCACCCTCCATACTGCCCATCACCCATTTGGCTCATTCCCCCCACCCACCTCCCCTCCAGCAACCTTCAGTTTGTTCTCTGTAGTTAAGAGGCTCTTATGGTTAGTTTCCCTCTCTGTTTTTATCTTATTTTTCCTTCCCTTCCCCTGTGTTCACCTCTTTTGTTTATTAAATTTCGCATATGAGTGAAATTATATATTTGTCTTTCCTGACTGATTTATTTCACTTAGCATAATACCCTCTAGTTCCATCCACGTTGTTGCAAATGGCAAGATCTGATTCTTTATCATCACCAAGTAGTATTCACATACACACACACACACACACACACACACACACATATATACACCACATCTTCTTTATTTATTCGTTGTTCAATGGACATTTGGGCTTTTTTCAGAGGGTAAGTATTGCCTTATCAGTCTTTCTATTCCCAAAACAAAAACAGGGGAGAGATCAACAGCTAGCAAGGAAGCCTCAGGATCTGGTGCCTGAGAACATCACACAGGTCTTTCTCCGTGGACTGGCCTGGTAAGGGGTTCGCAGTCTGCGCATGCGTAGTTGCTTTCTGTGTAGAAAAGCAGACATGGCCCTTTGAATTAGCTGATGAAAATAGAGAAACACCATGGATCTGAATGTTCTAGAAAGAAATTTTGTCAACTGGTGCTAGGGACGAGTTCTGCCCTGCAGCCCCAGAGTAGCTGGACGGTTCTCCAGTTCTGCAGATATGATGGGAAACAGGCACACACACAAATCTCACCTGCTTCCTAGCAACGATGAATTCTTCCCCAAGACAAAGACTCGAAGAGTGGAGGCCTGCCCAGGACTTCGTGGTGACCAAGAGTTCTTCGAAGTGTTGGTGTGGGGCAGTGAGGACAGGGGGACAGACAGTGGCAACAGGAAGATAAGGCAATGCTGGCTTTCCCCCAAGATAAAATAGAAGTGTGAGCAGCAGCCAGCTGAGGCTGAGGGTTGGACAAGCGGGTGCACTAGTTTTTCGTCCCCTGAGGGCTCTTCCCCCGGGGGTCCTGCCTGTAGGCCTTGTAAAGGGATGGACTACCAGGGTCTTCCCAGCTGAGTGGATCTTGATGAAGATTGTGCAGAAGACACCTGCCTCCTCCTTCCCTCCCGCCCCACCTCTCCCCAGTCTCGCATGAAGTCTCCCAACATCTCATGGAAATGGCAATGCGAGCAGACAGCAGATAATAGTGACATTGTTAAACCTGAAACAGGGTCAGAGTTCAGAAATATTAACTACCTACCTAGACTATAGAAACAAGAAGCACCACAAGTTCCATATCAAACTTCAAACTAAAACTAAGAGCACCGACATGTGGCATCTTATGGCAACCATGAGCATTGTCCCTCCAGAATATGCTGGCACTGGCTTGCCCTGTCTCCACCACTTAGTCTTGTTCCGAGTGGGACTGAGGACACAGCTGAGGATTAGATTCGCCATACTCACCAATATAATCATAATATCGGCAGCAATAATAATAATAATAGCAGAAATAACTAATCTATATTGTGCTCTTACCATATGCCAGGTATAATACAAAGCGTTTTTGCATGAATTATCTCCTTTACTATTTAAAACAAAGCTGTGAGGTAGGTATACTTACTATTCCCGTCTAATAGATGAGAAAAAGGAAGATTAGTGAGGGCAAGGCTATGCTAAAGATCATCTAGTCGTTTTTTGTGTGTGCATTCATGATGTCACAGTATTTTATTGAGCTCTGATGACGTCAGGCCATATTTGAGGCACTAGAGTTGCAGCAGTGAACAGAATATAGGTAGGTTCTTGCCCTTGTGGAACACTAATCAGAAAGATGATAAAAAAAATAAATAGGTCATTCTGTGGACTGAATTGTGTCCTCCGAAAATCTGGAAGCCCTGACCCGCAATGTGACTATATTTGGAGACAGGGCCTCTATGGAGGTAATTAAGGTTACATGAGGTCGTAGTGTAGGGTCCTAATCTGATAAGACTGGTGGCTTTATAAAAATAAGAAACTCCCTCTCTCTCTCTTCTTCTCTCCCTTTCTCTCTCTCCCACTGTCTCCCTCCTTCCCTTCCTCTCTCTCCCCAGCCTCCCCATCCCCATCAGAAGAAATATTGTGTGAGGAATAGAGCAATCAGGTAGACATCTACAAACCAGAAAAAGAAGTTCATTTAAAAAGTGTCCCTTGACAAAACATGAGAGACTATTGAATACTGAAAACGAACCAAGGGCTGAAGGGGGAGGGGGCGGGGGGAAGGGAGTGTCAGTCGTGGAGGGGGGCACTTGTGGGGAGAAGCACTGGGTGTTATATGGAAACCAATTTGATAATAAACTATTATTTTTTAAAAAGTGTCCCTTGAATACAGTATAGAGTTGGATTTTACTTTCTAAACCAATCTGAAAAAATTTCCTTTTAATGGGTGAGTGAAGCCCATTCACATTTGCTAACGTGATTAAGATGTTTGGCTTCATTGTGTCGCATTGCCTCATATTACTTTTTATTACTTTTTTCCTTTTAATTTTATTATAGTTAACATACAGTGGTATATTAGTTTCAAGATTACAATATAGTGATTCAACGATTCTATACATCACCAGTGCAGCGGGCTCTTAATCCAGATCACCTATTTCATCCATCCCCCAACCCATCTCCCCTCTAGTGACCATCAGTTTGTTCTCTGCAGTTAAGAGTCTACTTCTTGGTTTGTGGCTCTTCTTTTTTTCCATGGCTTGTTTGTTTTGTTTCTTAAATTCCACATAGAAGTGAAATCATACAATATTTGCCTTTCTCTGACTGACATATTTCGCCTAACATTACACTCTCTAGACCCATCCATATTGTAGAAAATGGCAAAATTTCATTCTTTTTTATGGCTAAATAATATTCCATTGTGTGTATATATACCACCTCTTCTTTATTCATTCATCAGTCAGTGGACACTTGAGCTGCTTCCATAGCTGCAGTGAACATAAGGATGCATTATCCCTTTGAATTAGTGTTTTTGTTTGTTTTTTTTTTTTATAAATCCCACTGATGTGATTACTGGATCATAAGGTAGTTCTATTTTTAACTTTTTGAGGAACTTCTATATTGTCTTCCAGAGTGGCTGCATTAGTTTGCATTCCCAAAAGTGTAAGAGGGTTCTTTTTTCTGCACATCCTCACCAACACCATTATTTCTTGTTCCTACTACCTAATATTATAATATATGTATATATCACATTATATTTACTGTGTTTCTCTCTCTATTTGGTGTGTTGTCCTTTTTTATTTTAGTGTTAACAAAAATTTTCATTTTCATCTAGTAATTCTTTGGTTTTGATATTTTTTATAGTTCCACTAATTCCCTCTTTCTCTACTTCACTATCTTTTATGTCAGTCTTGGGGTTTCCTCTTGGGGCACCTGGGTGGCTCAGTCAATTAAGTGTCCAACTTCAGCTCAGGTCATGATCCCGTGGTCCTTGAGTTCGAGCCCTGCGTTGGGTTCTGTGCTGACAGCTCAGAGCCTGGAGCCTGCTTCAGATCCTGTGTCTCCCTCGCTCTCTGCCCCTCTCCAATTTTTGCTCTGTCTTTCTCTCTCTCTCTCAAGAGTAAATATATGTTAAAAAAAATTGAAAAGGTATCTTCTTACACCTAAAAGATTTATCCTATTTCCCACTACCTCTCCTCTCTTCTTATTTAAATTTTTAAACTTATTTTGAACCTGTTATTTTGAAATAACGATAGATTCACAGAGAGCTGCAAAGATCTTACAGAGAAGTCTCGTGTTGACCATTTTCTCTTTGTACTTGTGACTCATATGATGACAGCACCTTATCAAACTGGAAGTTTACATTGGCATGGTGTGTGTTCATTTCCACATCATTGCTCACATGTGTGCATTTCTGTAACCACCACTGTAATCAAGACACAGAACTAGTCCCTATTCCCAAGAACTCCGTGTTGCCCTTAACAATACACCCACGCCCATCCCTCCTGGACACATGAACTTATCTGTCCTCCATCTCTAGTTTGTCATTGTGAGAATGTCATCTTTTATTATGGATATGTTAAAGCTCACTCCTGCCATATAGTTTTGTTTGTTTGTTTTGCTTATTCACTCTGTTTAATACTTTTCTATTTCCTGTCTTCCCATAGATCCCTTGAACATATTTTAGAATTTCATTTTGATCTGTCCATAGCATTACCATGATTTGGTGCACTCTTCCAACTTAGGGCCTCTGCACTTGCTGTGCCTTCTAATTGAAATATTCTTTCCCCAGCTTTTGGCAGAAGATTTTGACTATATCTCTTTGTATAGCCTTTCTTATGGTGACCCTATGGCTTATATCCTGGGCACATGAACTTATCCCAGTCTGCTGGTGATGACATTGCATCAGTTTGAATCAAGTGTAGAAACCCTGCCTCCCATTAAGTCTCTTTGCTTTCCCTGTTTATGATAAAATTGTCTTATTCTATCTATATCTGTATGTCTGTCTCCTGTATCCATTGGAACCACATCAGACAGTTCTATAAAAACTCAAGAAGACCAGGGAAATCTGTTTTGTTTACTCTTCTGCTTTTTAGTTGAATTTCCTGATAAGAATGTCCATCAGCAGAAATCTGCAAAGCAGAAACCACACTTTGATTCTCATTTTCTAATTTTCTACGGTAGCTTTGTATGACTGTGTTTTACTTTTCTAGATTCTTATTTCTTTGATGATCAGAGTTCTTTGTTCAAAAGCTCCCCCTTTATGATGGTTTTCCCCTCTTCTGTGCAGTTTTTGTAATGGATGACTCTGGTGATGATGGGGCAGAGAAGGAAGGTTATTTTTAATTTCTCTTGAGGAGTTCTTAGTCTTTCCTACTTATTTCCTGCACTGATTTGTCTGTAAGGAACATCACCTCTTCTCCATGTATCTGTATCTTTCCCAGAAGTAATACTCACCAAACTCTGCCTTCCCACTTTATCATCCATTCAGAACCCTTCCCTGTATTCAGTCCTCTGAACTTCCTAGTTGCTACTTGATTTTGTTTGTTTGTTTGCTTGCTTTTAGAATTTAATGTTGGAATTTCCATTTCTGCAGTTACTTTATGCTTTATATCAGTTCTCTGCTTTTCTGTACATTTCTCTTAAGCCTCCTCTTTTCTACTGTCTCACCCACAGGCAGGGCCTCTGTTGGAATTCACCCTCTTCTCTACTTCGGGGTAACTTAAAGGCCATGGAGCCTCTGTCTCCTAGCAATGCCAAAGACACGGTCATGTGTACTTTTAACTGCTCTCTTTGTTGTCTCTATGTGTTTCCCTTCGGTAAGGGTGTGGGGAAGTTTTGAAATCAAGAAGCATTTACTGTCCTCTAAATCCAGAGGTCCCCTTTGCCTGGTTTTAACATGCTCTACAGAGAAACCTCTCCAACCTGCTCTTGCCCTTGCTCCATTGTAGACTTTATATGACGATGTGTCCCCCAAAGCTCTGGTTGCCCATTTCTTTTTATTGTCTTTATTTTCCCCACAAAGACATAATGTTTTCAATGATTTTGTCTACCAGGAAAGAAGCCCCTATTGACTAAAGTAATAATTTCTTTATTGACTTACTTATAGTCAATGATATTCCATTGACAGCAGTATTAGCACAGAGTTAACAAAATAACTGCCACACAAAGAGGCATTTCATGTGACCAGAGCTAAACTCTTAGTGGCAGACATTCGATATTCATTAAAATTATTTAATATTGAAAATAGCTTGCGAATGCTAGTTATTGCCTTTGTAAATGTCTGGAGGATCAGTGATCCCTGGGTTAGGAATTATGTTTCCAACCATTCAGTCTCATTTATTCAGCAAACATTTACAAACAACCAGGGTTATAGAGAGGAAGGATTCTACCCGAGGTCATAGAGAAGGCCTTTATGGACAGGGAGAGAAATAGAAGCATAAATATTATACAGGATTATAACCAACTTAATAAATGTTCATTTATGGTACAGAAAAAGGATCAGTCTGCCTGGGTGAATTAGAAAAGGCATCATGAAAGATATGTCTAAACCAGATCTTAGGAGGATGAGTAAGGAAATTTATAAAATCAGCTTATTTTAGGAATCAGTGCCTCTCAAAACTGCCTTCCAAAAAAGTGAGAAACACAAATTGGAACCCACCTCCATACCTCCACTCCTCAAATACATGCACACAAACACACACATATACACACTCATACCAAACTCAAGAAAAAAATGGATATATTCTGTTCTTTTATTTAAAAAGTGATAGTTTTAATTATTGGAGTATTTCAGAGTCATCTAAAGAACTTTTTTGTTTTTAAAACACCCAAGTGAGAGGCCTCTCTGCCCAGACTTTTGCATCACCTTCTGTGTGAATCGAGATTAGGGCATTCATGGGCTTCAAGATTCCTAGAACATTGGCCTCTAGTGTGGAGAAAATTAGACAGAAGGAGCTCTGCCTACCTCTCAGATTTCCTCAAAGCTCAGAAGAATTCTCTCCACAGAATTAGAAGACTTTCCTACAAAAGTCACATCAGTCAGTCATATCTGAGAATGTTCCCAGAATAAGATATGGAAAGACTTCAGTTTTCAAAGAATAAGTTCATGTTCTTCGTGGGGGGGGGGGGGAAGGGCTATCTCCCTGGTCCTGTGTGAGGTGAACCCAGTCAACAATACCATCTGAGTGAGCTTAAAAAAATAACAAGCCACCTCTCCTGGTGCTTCTTTCTTGCAAGAAAATAGAAACCCATTAAGTTGGTTGTGTGTTCATTCCATTGTGTTTGATCAAAGGGAACAAGGAGTCCTTTGAGAAACTTCTCTTAGGTGGAAGGACCAGCTGACTGTCACTCATTACCCAGTCCCACCCAGTGGTACCTAATTGTATCCTGGCTGACAGCTGTAGAACTTTACAAGTCAATCTCCCAGTTGGTGGGACAGCCCCAGTGAGATGACGAGCAGTGTGTGGGCACATATCCCAGGAAGATGCTTAGTATTTTAAACTCAGGAGATTGTGTTTCAGCTTCTCAGGTCTAAGTGCCCTGTATGTTAAGGTAGATGGGGAGAGGGGAAATAAGAAAGGTCAGAGACAAGTTAAATGTTGGGGAGTGCTTCCATTCTCAAAGTCTGCACCTTCTGTTGGGGACATGCTTGTAGCTATATAGCCTTTATTTCTAAACTGCCTCAGGACTCTTTGAAGAAACATAAGAAGACATCTGCTGCTTCTTTATCTTTTTAAATCTTAAATCTGTCAGAGATCCAGATGTTATGAGAGAGAGAGAGACCAAAGTGGGGGAAAAGGGACAGAAATGAACAACATCCATTTATTGAGTAATTGCTGTGAGTTGACTACTGGGTGAAGAGCCAGGGGAATATCAATGAAGAGATCCAGTCCTTGTCTTCATCAAGCTCCTGGCCTGTGGGGACATAACTGAGAGTTACTGCAGAGCCTTAGACAGAAATCTGGGTGCTCCATGATTTACAACACACTCTGCCTCCCTCCTCAACTACACATCAAATCATTCTCCCTCTTGCTCACCTTTTACTTTTTTCATGTTTATCTTCTACTTGTTCCAAATTGCTAAATACTTGTCCAACTCCAAATCTTTGCATTTACTATGGTCTCTGCCTGAAACCTTCTTTCCCCAGCTTCTGGTAAATCTGCCTCATTTTCATCCTTCAGCTCTCTGCTTAAATGTCTCCTCCTCAGAGAGACCCACTTTGGGGTCTTTCAGACTCAGACTCTACATTTTACTTTTACCATTCTCATTGTCACCCCAAAACTTTTAACACTGTCTCTCTCTCTCTCTCTCTCTCTCTCTCTCTCTCTCTCTCTCTCTCTCTCTCACACACACACACACACACACACACACACACACACACACACACACACAAAACAACAACACAGACCCAGACTCTGATTAAAGGCAACAAGATGGATTTTATTTAGATTACTCCAGTAGGGGAGAGAGACTCCACTGTAGACTGGGCTCAGGTCCAACTATGACAAGGTGACTGAGTTTTTAAAGAGAGAACAGAAAAGGAACAAAAGGGAGCTATGGAGAAGAATAACAAGGGAGATGGGGAAAAGGATGAGGGAGCCAAGGGGGAAATGGAAAATTACAGAGGAGGAGCAAGTGGAGAATTACTGAAAATGGTTCAGCAATGTTGGTTGAGGCAATGTACATTTTGCAGTTTGGCAGCATTGTGTCCTCTTGAGCAGAGATTTAGCTCAGGGGCTGGGGTTACCTTCAGAGAGATGATGTAGAACAGATAGAAACCAGGCTGAAATTTGGTCAAGTCTTTTAGCACAGTGTTCAGTCAAGTCCTTTGTGCCATGAGTCATAGTTCCCAACTCACATGTTTATGTGTAATTTTTAAATCAATATCAAGAGTTAATTGGTGTCTATAGCGTCTTCCACAATAAAACAAAAACCTAAACAAATTTTAAATTCCCACATATTCTTGTCTTCTTCCATATACCATGTTGAGATTATCTGAGATTTATTTAGCCAGTATTTTAATAATCAAAATATACTCGAGTATATTTTACTCTTTTTGCTTCCTCTTTTTTTTCCCCCTTACCCCACCTCTTCCTCTTGAATTCATTTTGTCAGAAATGTTTTCTAGTGATTGTTTCAGTTAGTTTAAGGATGATAAAATATCCAAATCAATGAAATGTGTCTATTTTGTCCTCCTATTTGAATTGAGCAATAGTTTAGCTGGGTATAGAATGTTGATGATACTTTTTTATTTACTTCTCTCATCCAGTGCTGTGAATTAGAAGACTTCTGCCAATATGATTATTATTCTTCTGTAGAAAAGTGCTTTTTCCCTTGTCTGAAAGGTTTTTGGATTTCCTCTTTATTTTTGGTGGTCAAATTTATCTACAATATGCCTCAGTGTGGATCATTTTATATTCCTCTTGCCTAATCCCTAGTATTCCCTTGTAATCTCAAAATTCATGTTTCCCTCAAATTGGATATATTTCTTCTATTGTTTTTTTACTACTTTTTTCTATCTATTTTGTGTTCTTTTCTTCCAGAACCCCTCTGAGAAACTTCTGATTTCTTCTAGTTTCTTAGTTTTTCTTTTGTGTTTCCATTTTTGCCATTTACTTGGTGTTCTGAGAAACTTTGTCAACTAGATCTTGCAGCTACAAGTTCTTAGTTCTGTACATTCTGCCATTAGTACATCTACTACATGGTCCTTTTGTTTCAACAACTTTTTGTGTCCAAGATCTTTAGTTGAGTCTCTTTATCTGAATGCAGTGTCCTTTTATATCTCTCTATATTTGCTATATATTTATTTGGTTCCCTTAGTTCTCATAACTTGTTTGTTGAATTTGTTAACTCCCTTTTATTAGATTGTCTTTCTTAAATGTTAAATGAGTCTTGATTTCTTACTTTTCTTTGTATTTTTGACTGTTTGCCTATTTGAGAGCTGGATTATACTGCCTGTTGCCAGTGATGATAAAACAAAGGTAGAATGTATTGCTGGGATGGTTACTATCTAGTCTTTTGGTCTGGAGACTCCTCTTTTCCCTTGAGTGTTAGCAGCCACTCAGGGGGCTATTTTGCTTCTCAGGTCTAATGTCTCCATGTACTGCTTTTGCCTAGGGACAGGCCCTTCTGCCACTGCCCTCCACAAGTGTGGTGTGTGTAGTGGGTGGAAGGGGGAGGGGGCAAGCCATCTGGTCTCTCCTACTATGGAATTGTAGAAGTCACCTTGACTGCCAAGAGTTCCCCAGAGCTCCCTCCTGCTCTAGTGTTCAATCCACAGCATTTAGACAGAGTATCCAAAGCAACTCCCAACTGGGAGTAAGCCCCCTCATGAGTGGTTAGGCTTCATCAATTATTCACATTCCATCTGCCTCAAGCCTTTCAGGAATTCTTTATAATTACTGGTCTATGGAGAGTACTCTTTCTTGTTTTACAGCAGTATTATGGTTAATTTTGTTCTATGTATTTGGGGTAGAAAAAGGACATTGAAGCATATGCTCAGTTTATCATCTTAATAGCATCTCTTGTATTTAATTTGCAAATTTGTTTTTGATTCATAGCTATACATAAGCATAAGGTTATATATCCAATTTGCTTGTACTCATTTAAGTAATATTATAATGAAAATAATTAAACACAGGGAAATCACTATTTTTAAAATATTCTTGGAAATGGTGTCTATATATTATCCCTATTTGAGAAATATTGTTCTGTTTTTTAATGTTCATTATTTTTTGAGAGAGACACAGAGTGTGAGCAGGGGAGGAGTGGAGAAAGAGGGATACACAGAATCTGAATCAGATTCCAGGCTTTGAGCTGTCAGCACAGAGCCGGACATGGGACTGGAACTTACGGAACTGTGAGATCATGACCTGAGCCGAAGTTGGATGCTTAACTGACTGAGTCACCCAGATGCCTTTGTTCTGGGTTTTTTATAATGACAACTTATTTCATCTAGACTTGACTCAAAAATTACAGACTGAGAGGCTACATACTTCCCATGCCATGAAGCTTTATCAATAGAAGCAATATGAGTACTATTATCTTCTGGAACAACCCCTATCTTCAGGTAGTAGCAGTATAT
Source organism: Suricata suricatta (assembly GCF_006229205.1). NCBI lineage: Eukaryota > Metazoa > Chordata > Mammalia > Carnivora > Herpestidae > Suricata > Suricata suricatta. Next base: position 183,701,733 of record NC_043700.1, on the reverse strand, counting down.
TTTGGTCCTGCTAACATGCTGGCCAAACAGAACAGGAGGAATCAGGGAAAGAGAAAGGTGACACATTAAAAAAAAAAAAACCCAGGGATTATGCAACATTTTTAATATGTCAACTAATATTCAAATGTTACATTAACTTGTCCTGACAATAAACTAGATGTTTTGAATTTATTGTTTGGGATTTTATCTCCATTTTACAAATGAGTAAAACAGGCTCAGAGAAGTCAAGTGACCTGCCCAAGGTCCCACAACTAGCCTTGACTATATGAATACAAGTCTCTGTAACGTTTATCAATCAGTGCTCCAGGAGGACCTAGATGATATGCTGGGTTTAGGATATATTAAGGAGGACTTAATAAAAAGACTACTTACAAAGGTGTGGCAGGGGATTAAGGCCCCTTGGGCTAACGAGAGGGGAGCTGTTACTACTATCAGGCTCAGTGGAACATAGGGAGGAGAGAGTAAACAGGCCCCTCCATTTTCATCAGTCTGGTGGCATCCAAAGACCCCATCTCAAGATAATGTTTTTAAATAAATTTTACAAAATACTTATAATTACAAAAGAAGCTGATTTTAATAAAATATGATGAATGAAACATTTAAATAAGAAAAGTTTGTGGTGTATATAAATGCTTCACTATTAGTGCATTACCTGACAAGATCTAGTGGTGAGCCTCATATATTTTGCAATTTCAACATAGTGATGAACATAAAAGATACTTGGACATATCTACATCTTCTGTGAAGGGATATGAAAAAATTTATGACAGCAGCCGCAGGCATTGCTAATGCCATCATGCTTTGTTGTCTAATTTGATAATTAAAGAAAATGTAAATTTTGGTCAGAGGTTAATGTATCTAAAGATGTATTTTTATTTTCTTTATTAAAGTTCACAGACCTCCTGAGCTCTATCCACAGATTCTTGGTTGGTATCCCAGAAAAAGAGTGTCATGCAGGAGGACTGCCTTAAAAAGAAAAGTGACCTTTGATAGAAGGACACATAGCCACACAGCTAGACTGGCAAACAGCACTGGCAGGGATCTGGGGGAATAAATACCCTAATGTCCTTCTCCCCCTTCTATCTGATCTCATTCAGGCTTTAAACAATGATATAATCCACAGTGATTGGCTTTCCAGGACAGAGAATTGGGTGAAGTAGGCTAGAGAATACAGTCAGGGGCAAGCTGAAGACACCCAGCATCCAGCTTCAAAATTCTGCCAATCTGCTATTTCTATCCTTCATCTATATGCTACTACCTTCTTGTTCTGTATAGTTGCAACTGACTTATTTTAGTTCTAGGAAGCACTTAACTCCTTCCAACTTCAGGAAACATCCACCCCCAACACCACCTCCAGGAAAATTTTGCCTGACCACCACCCATATCAACTTATATATTCTCATTGAATACTTTAATTCTTGCTCAAATAAAATAAATGTATCATTTATATAAGTCTTTGTTTAATGTTTGATATCAATGGGAATTATATTTGATGCATGTAACAGAAATCCAAAACCAAAAAGAGTGGTTTGGAGTTTTAGTTTTGTTATGCACTGAGAACTCCAAAAGTAAGCAGAACACTGGTAACTGGTAGTTGTTGATAGAGGTCTTTGTTCTTTTTATTTATGCTCCACAATCCTTAGCATGTGACTTTGATTCTTGAAGTTGCCTTAATTAAGGTTACAAAATAATTGCTAGAGCCCCAGCCAGTATCCATTGAGGCAGAAAGAAGAGAGAGGGTAAGGGGGAAAATTTATTCTATATTTTTATAGTTTAAGGAGCCACATGAGAAAGATTTAGTATGCAGGATGTTTGAAGTGTGCCATTGGGATTGACTCTGTGGAAAGAGGTGGAAGGAACTAGAACACAGAAAAAGTGGAACCTCAGTGCAGGTCCAGCAACAGCTTTGGCTGATTTGTTGAAGAGCTCCCCAGAGATAACGGCTCTTTAGACTTGTCCTTATTGGTCTGAGATGACCAGGACTTTATATTCCATCATCAGTCATGGTTATGACCCCTCTGGGAAGACCATGACCTTTGGCAAGGCAGTTCTCCTCAGTTGAGGCTGTCCCTGATGGGGATAACAGCTGAAGGCTGTGTACTCCCAGTACCCTGGGTCATTGGAGCAACAAACCCTTCACAGAAGAAGGATCCAGAGATTCCTCCCAGTTGCTACCATTCTATACTCCACTAGATTGTTAGCCAGATCTAGTCATGTAGCCTTCCCTGTCTACATAAGAAACTGGAAAATGTTTATCCATCATATTATTCAACACCAATAAATCAGGGTTCTGTTAACAAGAAAGAGGAGGAATTATACATTAGAAAAGCATCTGGAAGTCTATGCCGTATCTGGTCATGTGCTAGATGGAAACTCTCAATTGCAAGGAATGGGTTTGAATTCCATTAACGAGCAAATGAGCAAGCACACTGCCTGGGCATATTAGATACCTAGTAAGCATCTGACACACCAAAAAAGTGACAAATGAATGAATGAATGAATGAACCAGACTTAGAGGTCATGAATCCAAGACCCATGTTTTTCTCTCGAAAAGAAATGAGGTTAACCATTTTTATTCCCAGATGTGCTGCTACCCTTCTTATTTGAGAGTCACTGAAGCTGAAGGAGTGTTTATTAGTTTGCCAGGGCTTCCTTAACAAAGTGCCACAGACTCAGTCCTTAACTAACAGAAATTTATTTTCTCATAATTCTGGAGACTGTAAGTCTGATATAGAAGTGCCATCTAGGCTGATTTCTTCTGAGGCCCCTGTCCTTGGTTTGTTGATGGCTATTTTCATCCTATGTCTTGTCATGGTCTTCACTCTGGGCCTGTGTCTTAATTTCCTCTTTTGATAAGGACACCACTCAGATTGGATTAGGAACCACCCTAATGACCTTATTTGAACATAATTATTTCTTTAAATACCCTGTATCAAAATACAATCACATTCTGAGACACCAGGGGGTTAAGATTTCAACATTTGAATTTGTTGTGGGCCCAATTCAGCAGTGACAGAAAGGATGCCATGAAGGAGATGGAGGTCCTCTTGTTTCACAAGAAATACTCATCCCCATAAGTTGATCTTCTAAGCATATTGATGACTTTTTATCTGCTTCAAGAAAAGCTTACACCCACAGCAACCCAGTGGACATCAGTCCGAAACTCCACCCAGAGGCCAGACAGGAAATCGGCTTTTCTCAGAACTCTGCTCCATGACAGTGTCTTTCCTACTAACTGTATTGATGGTATTAAATAAACTTTGTATGATGTCTCTCTCTTTGAAGGAACTGTAATTTAAATTGTTCTAGATATTCATTTGTCTAGAATATGTCAGTGTTAAGAGCTGAGCTTCTCAAATTAAATAGATATAACTTTGAATCTCAACTTTTATACTTATCAGTGGAAAGCTATCAAATTCCCTCAGCCTCTTCATTTTAATTACAATTATAGATATAATACATATTCTTAAGTGTTTAATATAGACATTTCATGGATATTACCCAAAACATATTTTACAAGTTTTACAATATAATATGGATTATTTCTATATTACATATAAATACAAATATGTGTTGTATGTGTAAATGTAGTCAGAATTACAGTTCCTACATGACAGATTATTGTGGATAATAAATGGAGTAACACATTTAAAAGCTACATAGATGAGAGTTGTTATGTGGTAAATGGTTTGAATGTGTACTATATGCTATGCAACAGGGATATAGAAATAAAAGCAGATTTCCTATCCCAAGGAAGTGTATCATTTACAAAGGAAATAGTCAGATCATCGTGGGAAATGCTAGGAGAAGAGACTGATAGAGGAGATTGAAGAACTTCAGAGGCACAAGGAACAGCGTATGCAAATCCACGCAGGCATGAGGATCTGGCCTTTGCAGGGAATCAAAACCGGTCTGCATGCTGGGAAGATCAAGCGTGGGGGCAGATGAAACCAGAGGTGGAGAGTGAAGGGGAGCCGATCTTGAATTTCTGCAGTGGGCTGGGTCTGCCTTCAAAGGGAATGATTCATGTGGGAAACTAGGTCAGAGTGGTTTCTGAAGAGGGTGAGGATTAATGGCGATCTATGTGTTACTGTTCTTGTAAAAAAAAAATTAATAGTATGACTGTCTTTCTGTAGGTCTGACGCATGCTCCCAGCTTGGTCTTTCCTTTAATTGCTTGCAAAAGACACGAGCACCAACATGATCCGCCTCCACCTTGTTTGTGAGTCATGATGGGATTTCTGAGTAACAGTCCTGGTCACCATGAAACCTCACCTAAGATCAGGCTTCGGAGGGACACATGGAAACAGCTGGTGCCAACATCCTCTGGCAGCTACATCTTCTCTCCTTTTTGTCTCACTTCCTCTCTTTCTTCTTCCCCTATTGTTTCATCTTACCTTTCAGTCATCCTTTGGACCTTCTAAAAAGCCTTTGGTTAGCTCTTTCAATATAACTTTGAAACTAACAAAGGTTTCCGACTGCTTATGAGAAGCTGAGAGTCAGAACCAACAAACTTTCATTAAGCAACTTCTGTGTGCTAATTTTGGAACTGTCCTGTCATTGCCATTTATACATGAAAAACCTGGCTTTCAAGCTTTCAGGCGCTTTGCTCTTCAATATCCATGTCTGCCTTTTCTTTACTAGATCACTTTACCTTTGCCAGTCCATTGGCATCTAGGTGGATCATGTGACTAGGTCCTACCAATGGAATGCAGTGATGTCAGTGATATCAACTCCAGCCCAAAGATTAGATGGTATAGGCCTTCTCTATACTCTTGCTTTTCCTTCATCACTTGGCAGGATTCAGTGGAGGACCCAGGGCCCTTGGAGAAGGCAAAGAAGCCCATGAAGAAAGGATACGGATACACAAATGACTGTGCATAGCAAAGAACCCTCCCATCCCCATCTTCCTTCCCTAATCCACCACCAAACTACATTGGACTATTGTTTTTATTTTCTCTACTAATCAAACTCTAAATCTAAAGTTTATCATTTAAAAGGTTCCATGTACTTTTGGCCTCACCTAATTTCTTCTTCTTACCTTGGATCAATAGTTTATTTCCTTTAAAAAAAGCAATCATCTCAAAGAGTGAGCTTGGCCAAGAATACAGTCGTGTCTTCTGGCATGTACATTGTTATATAAATTAATATTTTATTCTGTCATTTAGATTTATAAGATATTACAGCTGACAGGGACTTTGGAGAGGGTCAGTTGCAATCTATTATTTTATATTTATGGAGAAAGAAAGTGAGGCCCAGATGTTAGTGGGTCACAGATGTTAATATGCATATTTTTTCATCTCCCCCACAAACTTTAGGGACTCTAACATCTTAACTAAATGGTCTAAGTCTCACCTGCAAAGTTAAATACAATCTCCAGTAATCAAATAATGTGGGAAATGAGGTGCTAGAGCCAATAGAATTTTCTGATTAAGTAAATTAATGGAGAACATACTATATATACACACATATGTTTATGTGTATTTTCCCCCTAAAATACACTAGTTCCTCTCTCCTGAATTAGTTAAGACAGCCTGGTGAGCAGAATCAAACGTCTGTTTCGTCAGCTGTGAAAGGGACATCTTGTTCACTTTTTAGATGAAAAAAAGTTTTTATAATTGTCACCCAATGTAGTCTTTACAACTAATTTTTACAACTGTAATCATTTCCTCTATGATATAGATGGAGAAACGAAAGCCCACAGCTATGGATGACTTCCTTTAGATCACAGAACTTGTAATAGAGACAATGACACAGACACCAAAGTCACCTGCCTACTTTCTGGGCTCATAGACTGTATTTCCCAGCTGCCTTTGTAGATGGGTTAGACCACAGGACTGGGCTCTGGAGAGTAGATGGCAAGTGGATGACCGAATGTCCCTCCTCCTCATGGTTCAGGAAAACATCCTACACGTTTCCCCCTTGATCTTTTCCCTTTTCAGTTGGTTAGAATGGAGATGACCCCCCAGTGTAAAGCTCTAAGCCATGAATTAAAGATTATGAAACCAGAAACTGAAAGGAGACTGGGTCCTTGAATCACTGCACAGAAGACAGCCACTCACTGGTAAGTAATATGCAGGTTGTATCGTCAATAATGAATTATGCATGATCCATCATATATTTTTCAGCTAGTATTTCCCTACCTAACACATAGCTTGATAATTGCAGAATTAGAAATACCTACTGTGGAGAAGGTGCTATGTTAGTAATAAAAGAGATGAACATGTATCTATCTTTTTTTTAGATTCTACCTATGAGTAAAATCATGTGGTATTTCTCTTTTTTAGTCCAACTAATTTTACTTAGTGTAATATCCTCCAGATTCATCCATATTGGCATGATCTCATCCTTTTTTATGGCTGCATAACATTCCATTGTACGTATACCACCTCTTATCCATTTGTTTGCAGGGGGTTGGGCAAAATGGGGAAAGGGGGGGTGGGTGGGAGACACAGGCATCCGGTTATAAAATGAATAAGCCACACGACTAAAAGGCACAGCATAAAGAGTCAATGATATTGTAATAGTGATGTATGGTGACAGATAGTAGCTACATTTGTGGTGAAAATAGCATAAAGTATAAACTTGTTGAATCACTATGTTGTACACCTGAAACTCATGTAAACACTGTGTGTCAATTCTACTCAAAATTTTTAAATCAAAAACTAAACAAACAAACAAAGAAAACAAACAAAAAGATATCAACATGAATTATATGAATTAAAATAGTTTGGGACCTTGAAAAACCTTAAGGCTAATAAAGATCCTGAGATATGGGCATAAGTAGTATAACACAACATACAAATTAAAAAAATGTGTTTGTGGAAAAAATAAACAAGAAAAGACATAGGAATTAAGAGGACATGGAGTGCCCGGGTGCCTCAGTCATTTAAGCATTCTACTCTTGGCCTCAGTTCAGGTCACGATTTCACAGTCATGGAATTAAGCCCCATGTCAGGCTCAGTGCTGACAGTGTAGAGCCTGCTTGGAATTCTCTCTTTTCCTATCTCTCTGTCCCTCCTCCTAAATAAATAAATAAATAAATATACTTTATAAAACATATAAAAATAAAAATGAAGTACAAATTAGTGGTACCATTGAAGAGTGAGGGATGATTTTCAGGATGAGGGTGGGTCTTTGGGCTGGGAGGATGGGTACCACATAGAAATGGAATTAATATCAGGAAATGAACAAATGAAAACAAAGAAAAGTATTGCACTGTGAGTTGTTCAGCAGGACAGAGAAGAGATACACGAACAAATGAAATGGTAAGGAAAGAGCCTCATTGTGAAAGACACCAAATGCCAAGCTAATGACTTTGAGCATCATTTATGTGTACGGCCGAGAACTGTCACCAACACCTGTTGGCTGAAAAATCTTAATTAAGTAGTAGATCATGCCTTCAGAGTTTGATAAGCATTTACAGGGATGTTTTATCACCCCCTGGAGCTCACACCACAGAGTTTTCTTTTCTCAGAGCTGGTCTCCTAGGATATAAGTAGGCAAAGAAGATCAGAGATTATTCGGTGGGGGAAAATAAGAGGGAGGGAAGAAAGAACATCCAGAATTAGTCCACCCTGGCAAGACTCCAGACTCTGAACGAGGGTAAAGATAAAATAGCCTGAAGAGCTTTCAGATCCTGTTCCATTTAGGCCTTACTCAGAGGAAGTATGTTGAGAGTTTTTCCCTAGAAATACATATATATGGAAATAATAAGGTTGGCATTGGATGTCATGGCTGAGAAGACCATGCTGGGAAAACTGTGTGCTTTGAAATCAGGTCACTTAGGAAAAAATTCCTGCAAAGTAAAAGCTTAAATCTGGCAATTTAGGTACTTTTCACAGTCTGACTTATTGGTTCTTCTTCTGACTAAAAACTGGGAAAGGCACTTTCTGGGTACATATCTCTTTAAAGTTCATTTGAGTGTCTCTTTCATTATTTTTATAGTGCACACATAGATCTCAAGCTGTAAGTGTCCTTTTTATCACTGCAGCTAGAAGTAAAAAAGCCATCCAGCTGCTCAGTCTGTGTGTGCCAAATCGGGTTTTTTTTTATTTCTGAACACTACAATTCTCTTCCATCAAGACACCCCAGATGTACAGAAGGGTCAAGCAGGAAAGAGATGATGACAATTCTGAATTTTAACTTTTTTGAAAAGACAGATCAATTTGGTATCACTTTCTTCTTAGTTGGGGAAAAGAGTTACCCCAAGTCATGTAAATTTTTTTTAATTATAACAGTTTTTTTAAATTTATTTATTTATTTTGAGAGAGACAAAAAAAGAAGACAAGAGGTGTAGGGAAAGAGAGAAAGGGGGACAGAGGATCTGAAGCAGGCTCTGTACTGACAATGGAGAGCTTGATGTTGGCCTTGAACTCACAAACCCTGAGATCATGACCTGAGCCAAAGTCAGAGGCACCCCAAATTTCCCTCTAGGAATGTAAACCCAACATGTTCATTGTTTTTAGAGAATAGTCACTGACACCATGTCTTTTTTATGTGAAGGGAAGAGAAGAAAAAAAAAACAGAGCTAACATTTGCATAACATATTCTATCTACCACATGCTTTGTATTTATTATTTAATCATCCGAATACCTTATAATAGAGAAATCCCTTCTCCCAATTTCTACAAAAGAGGAAACTAAAGTTTAGTTACTTGAAGAGACTTATTCAAAATCTTATACTTGTAAAGAACAAAGATAAAAGCAAGTTTGTCCTGGCTGTAGCATTCATGCCACTAAGTCGCAATCCAATTTTAAAGCTGTTATGAAATGCCCTAAGAAGATAAACCGGCCATATATACACAAGTGCTAAATAGCACAGGGTCAATCTCATACATAAATATTGAGTAAAACTAATGCAAAATAATACTCAAATGAGATTATTTTAAGAGTATGTCCTGGAAGAGGTTACATTTGAAGAGATTCAAGTCTGCTCATTTACAGACACTATTAATTTGTAAATATCGTCATTACAATGTGAATATTACAAGACAGAATACTATAATATATTGCTATAAAAGCTACTCTCATGCCTTTTTAAAAATGCATTTATTTTAAAAGATTTTCTTTTTTTAATAGTTTATTGTCAAATTGGTTTCCATACAACACCCAGTGCTCTTCCCCACAAGTGCCCTCCTCCATCACCACCACTTCTTTTCCC